>NC_136506.1:35911666-36026666 GCF_053919585.1 Euprymna scolopes
ACCCGGAAGCACATATAGAGTAAGTTAGGATCTTCTCTGGAGATGTCCCTACCACATGGAAAGCCATCTTTACTATGGGCACTTATTCCATGCCCATGGCGATCTTGGGGGTCAGATTTAGAAGGTAAGTTAGAGTATCCTTTAATTACGAACTCATTTAAGGAAATCGTCTGTCCAATGCCAGTTTCACTTAAAAATAAAAGCTCTGGTTTAGTATCCTGTAATTGGGCTTCAACCTTTGGAAGGTTAGAACGTAGACCCCTGATGTTGGAGAAGGAGACATGGTAGTAATGGTCTACGTTGGATGTTGGAGTTCCGGGTTTAATCGTGTATTTTTTATTGAAACTTGTCATGATGAAATTTTGGAATTTGTGGACTAGGTCGTCAGACTTGCTTAGAGCAGGACAGAGAAGGGAAACTAAGAGAGAAAAAGAAACGAAGGATTTATTTTTGTAGAACATGATAAGGTAAATCCGTAACAATTACCCACGAATATGATATCAGAAGTTACTGCATGGTCCAGAATCCATTCACCAAATGGCAATACACCAGCCACAGTACTTTGCACCTGCTGATAGGACAGCCTCCTTAGTGGTTAATCCAAGGTTCGGGTCCCTGATTATCAGGCGGATAACGTCAGCCCAGATAAAACGCTAACCTCCAGCACCCTTACTAGTGACATGGTTACAAGGATAGACATAGAAAAAAAAATTTCCGCCATCTCTACCGACTGTTCACGCAAAAATACTGCCAACCTAGAAAACAGCTTTTTCTTCTCCCTTTGTCAGAAAAATCACTCATTAGAAAAATGAGGACTAAGGGACAAATAAGGAGAAGCGAGAGTAACGGGAGCTGCCGATAACGCATCCACAAAACGTTCTCCACTCTCCGTTAAAAAAAAAAATTATTAAGTATTGTACTTAATAAAAGTCTAACTGGCGTGTTTTAAAGGGAAAGTAGGGTGATAGATTCACCTCTCACGAACTAACAATGAATACAATTTCCTAATCTATTTTTGCAATCAACTTGGTAGATATAATACACATTTATGACGAGAAAACGCTATCATTAAATAAAACAATCAGAAAATAAAAATATAACATAAGTACTGAAATAAAATGTAGTTATTAATATTTGAAATTAAACAAAAATTAAAATAGCAGCCACTTATCTCGAACAGGCTCGTCTCCAAAATGCAAACTGTTGAAGAGAATTTGGGCTTTAACAACATATGCGTTCCAAAAGACTTTTTTCTTTTTTAAATTAACCGTTAAAACAAAAGCGTGATCGCTTTTTGAATTTTTGCTAGTGACGTTTTAAGAAATTGCGATATAAAAGAACAGTGAAAGCGGGGAGGGGGGGAGAGTCTTCTGAAAGTCAGCAACTGCCGTTATAAATAAATTCAGCCAAAAATGAAAAAAAAAAGGAATGGAGGGGGGGGTCTGAAAAGAAAATACAGCGGTTGAGTCTATGTTATCCTTAGGATCAACTTGGTAGATATAATAAACATTTATGACGAGAAAACGCTATCATTAAATAAATCAATCAGAAAATAAAAATATAAATTAAGTACTGATATGTACACCTTGAATACTAACGGCTGTTTTTGTACTAAATAAAAAAGAAAACAAAACAAAACAAAGCAGAAACATCCTTTTCACGCTACAAAAAAAAAAACAAGTATATTTTTAAATATTGTACTACCATTTTATTTTATTCAAATTAATCACCCGAAGAGGTTTTGAAATAAAGACGAAACATTAGTGAACGTATAATTTAGTTTGTTTTCCTTTTTCGTCTCTCTCTCTCTCTCCACACACACACACACACACACACACACACACACACACACACACACACACACACACATATATATATATATTGGCAGCAAATCATTATTCGAGCACGTCTGATTGAACACGACTGAGTTCCTCTTTTTTTGCGATTTTGTTGAATAACTTTTCAATTCGCCGGGCGGTCCTTTTTATTTCGGCTGACATGTTGTATATTAACAACTACTGTTGTGGTTTGATTAGACGAGTGTTTTTTGTGAAAGTCTGGTCGTTTACGGTCTTTGATGTGCTACCATAGATTGTAGTGTCGTCAGCATAAATGTCTACGAATAATCTAAGGATGTGATTTGGAAGATCATTTATGTAAATCAGGAAGAGACTTGAGCCCAGGATTGACCCCTGATGGACTCCAGCATTAATATTGTGAGCTTCTGATTTCTGCCAATCAACTACTACTCTTATGAACCTATCAGAGAGAAATAATTTAATAATTGAGAAGACATTTCCAGCTATACCATAGCTGGAGATCATGTGAAGTAGTCCTTTATTCCATATCCTATCAAAGGCCTTGGATATGTCAAGAGCGATTGCCCTTGAGAGAAAGCCTCCGTCGAGAGATTCGCTAATCTTATGAGATATAACTGTAAGCACGTCTGCTGTAGATCTTGCAGAACGGAAACCATATTGCAAGTCACTAAAAAGGTTGTTTCTGCTGAGATGGTTGACTACTTCTCTATTTGACACGGGTGTTATAGAAACAACTAAACTCCAGCTGTGTACGTCATGAGTCACCGTTCGGATGATACCATGGGTTCAAAGAATCGATGCATCGTAATGGTACACTGGTATGCGACGCAGAATCATTTTGCAATGGACTAATGGCGTAAGCATATTCCACAGGTGGGAAGAAGGTGTGTTAGTGATGTCTGAGAAATTCTAGTAGGCTGGAGCTGAATCCATTGCTAAAATGAAAGAGCATCCTGTCAATAATAGAAAGAAATGGAAGCTGCTTAATTAATCGCCTGCAGTGTGAAACTAATGTCGGCGTTTAAAGTCAATATACCATTTTTTCTTTTCTTCTTTTTCTTTTTCTTCAATGTGTCAACATAAGAAGAAAAAAAATCAAATTCCATAATCAAGGGCAGATAACTTTAAATGGCTTCTAATCTTAGCTGTTACAACGAGTCGCTTTGTATTGTATTCATACGTGTGTGTGTGTGTGTGTGTGTGTGTGTGTGTGTGTGTGTGTGTGTGTGTGTGTGTGTGTGTGTGTGTTTGAGGGAGGGGACCAACGGCATTTTGTAGTTATCGGGCACTGTGTGATGTACACACCATCATAAGGCAATTGGATATTTCGTGATGCTATCGTCGAACTTATAAACTTTCGAGGTAAGACAAGTCGTCGTAAGAAAAAACAAATTCAAACAATAATGTCATTGCCATCCTATGAAATGTTTTTTTTTAACTCGTTAAAGCACGCAAAAGTTATCGCCCGTTGACTTGGAATGCACTCTTTATGCCAAATTGATGGTTGAATACGGTTAATTCGTGATAATTTTTTTTATTTAATGCTAATCCCTATTAATCGCTGTCAATCCTTGTTAATCCATAACTATTCAGCCAATGGATACCATAATACTTACTTCGCTGCACCTTATTCTAACAAAGATCCATGCAAAATTTCAGTACGATTCGGATAGTAGTTTCGGAAAAAAGTGGAACGGATAGACAGGCAAACAGACGAAGAGAAATATAAAAAAATTTTTTAAAATAAACTTCACAGTACGCACTGATTAATACGCTTGCTGATTGGCTATTACGCTCCTCCCCTTCTGTCTCTTTCTTCCTCCCTCTCTCTTTTCACCTGCGATTTGTATGGTGTCGTCTCAGTACGATAATTCGCAATACCCGCTTTATCTTAATGATTATAAAACGTTGTGGACCCCCCCCCTCCGGGCGTCCTTACTTGCTTGCGTGTATTTTGCATTATAATAAAGTCGTATTCCTGTCTGTTTCTTAACGATTCGATTAATATGTACAAAAGGTACATTGTTTCACAAATTAATTTTAATACTGAAAATGGACATTTATACATTTATGTTTCAGCACACACATATATATATATATATATATATATATATATATATATATATAGCCAGTAGAGTTTAGTTTCATAGAAGTACATCCAATGAAACAACATGTGTCTACCAAAGAGTGCTCAATGAGTAAATAGAGCAGGTATATGAAATTTATTTATACAAACATTGATGGCTACATATGTGCATACATGTTTCTGTAATCACCCGCGTTAGAGGATTACGTCTTCAGGCCAAGAATTATCGTCGAGAACTGATATTTCAAACAAAAACATTTTCTTATTTCGTTTACAAAGTTAGAATGTAACATGGGTGGGGGTTATGAGTGGGGAGAGGACAAGTGAGGTCTTTGAAGATAATAAACATCTTTTTTATTTCCCTTTTTTTATATTCCCCCTTTTTTTTAAAGTTTATCTATCTCATCTTTTGGTTTTTTATGGCATAAGGTACTTGAGAATGTAGTATTTTTGTCTTGCGGTCTGTAAATTAAAAACATTCACATGGGCATTGAGTACTGACCGGTGCCGTTAAATCCACACACACAAACACACACACACACACACACACACACACACACACACACACACACACACGCACACACACACACACACACACACACACACACACACACACGCACACACACACACACACACACACACACACACACGCACTGAAAACAGGCCATAACTATATCGACACAGGAATAAAATTAAAATTAAAATAAATTAAATAAATAAACAAAACAAAACAAAAATAAAACAAAACAAAATAAAAAACAAACAAACAAACCAAAAATAAAAATAAAACGTCGAAAGTTATCAAACTTCTCACGCATACATATATATAAATACACATATATACACCAACACCTTGACACACTCGCGCCTATATATACATACACACACATATACATACATAGACATATAATGCTCACATACAGTTATAACATGTTTACATCTATACCTACATACGCAGTTATATCAATGCATGGGCCCTCAAACACAGATATCCATGTACACACCTGAATACCATACATCATGACTGTTATCATATCAAAACTAATATTAATCCCCCTAACAATCCTAATAATAATAATAATTCTTATGATATTGATCACACTAATGACACCACCAATATCAATAAAAATAACAATAATAAGACTGTCGATTGGGAACCCCAAAACCTGTGGACCCCAACCGGACAGACGTTCCAACAAAATACATATATACATACATATACATACATATATATACACATATGTACACACACACACATATATATATATAAAACACACACACATACACACGCACAGATACACATATACACACACACGCACACGCACAAGCACACCAGTATACACAGAACACATACACACATTGTCAGACCATCCGCAGGCGCAGACACACATCCCCATCCACACTTGTCCCCAAATCTCCACACACGTATACGAGACACATATACATATAGACACCAACATAGACTCATGCATATACTCACATACATACACACGCATGGACACACAGATACCCGCTCACACACAACGCATAAAAACACAGCAATACATGCACAAATGTAAAACCTTTTTTAAAAATAATAATAATAAGGTGTCCTTTTTCTTCAGTATTGTAGTAACCCCTTTATATATGAAATAGCGTACTACTCCAGTCCCCACGGGCGTGTATATACATACACAACATACATGTATATATACCCAGACACCCATACATTAATATTAATATACATTATTACAATCATCGTATACGAGACAGCCTATTTTAATAGTTCAGATATATATATATACATATATATATATATACATCCATATATATATACATATACATTCACATGCATACACACATATACACACTCACATGCATACAGATATATACATAAATACACTTATACATATATATTTACACAAATACAGTGGGAAAATCTACGTGATCCGTTTTCGGCCAGAAATTTGGCTGTTAAGAAGTCAAAGCTAAACGATTTGACCTTTGAGAACTCTACCAAACTCCTCCGACAAATTTGAGGTCTAAACACTTGAAATTTTAGATATAGGTTCCTTGGACATGGATGTACTTAATAACTTCATTAGAACCCAAAACAATACATTTTAAGGGGTCATAATAGGGGTAAAAATTTAAAAAATCGACCGTTTTTTTTTTGTTTCTTTGTTTTTTTTTTTGCTCAGCATACACCTCCAAACACCCGGGCAACGCCGGGCACTCATGCTTGTATATCTATAAAAGTGAACGTGTCAGTGTGTCTGCGTGTCTCTCTGTCTGTGTGTCTGTCTGTTTGTGTGTCTTTGTACATTTCCCTACGCAATAACTCTGTCAATTTTAAGTATACAGACTCGAACATTTGATATACAGGGTACTGAGATTTGGGAAAATCTACGTGATCCGTTTTCGGCCAGAAATTTGACTGTTAAGTGGTCAAAGTTCAACGATTTGACCTTCGAGAACTCTACCAAACTCCCCCGACAATTTTCTGTCTGAACACTTGAAATTTTAGATATAGGTTCCTTGGACATGGATGTAACTTAATAACTTGATTTGAGCCCAAAACAATACATTTAAGAGAGTCAAAGTTAAAAAACAAAATTGACCCTTGCGGTCTCTACCTAATTACTCAGACAATTTCTGGTCTAAACATTTGAAATTTCACATAAAGGGTATTCATAGATAGGGCAAGCTTTTTCATCGGTTTGGGTGGAAAATTTTAGTTACCAATATATAAATGTATGTATGTATGTATGTATGTATGTATATCTGCCTAAAAATTTCGACAGAGGCGACGGATTGTACCAAGATCAGTATCGTTTTAAAGTTCGACATTTCATACGACAAATATCGTAAAATTGGCTAAAAATATTAACATTTTCACCTTCAACTAGGCACTTTTCTACAGGGGAGGGATTTCTTTTTTTCGCCGATATTTTTCAAAGATATCCTCTACTTTCGATTGTATAGCCTTAATGTAAACAACAGTCACTTCAGGTTTGGCGGTTGTCGTAACCGCAAAGACGTCAGGTTTGTTTTCCCGTTCTTTACCTCCTTCGCGGTACGGGTTAGAGCTTACCTTCCTACTACCTCTTTTTTTTTTCTTCGACATACACATCCAAACACCTGGGCAACGCCGACATAAATGCTAGTCTATATATCTATAAAAGTGAACGAGTATGTGTGTCTGTGTTTGTGTCTGTGTGTCTGTGTACATTTCTCTACGCAATAACTCTGTCAATTTTTAGTTTACAGACTCGAAATTTGATATACAGGGTACTGAGATTTGGGAAAATCGATGTGATCGGGTTTCGGACAGAAATTTTGCTGTCAAGGGGCCAAAGTTCAGCGATTTGACCTTTGAGAATGCTACCAAACTCCTCCGACAATTTTGTGCCTAAACACTTGAAATTTTAGATATAGGTTTCTTGGACATGGATATAACTTAATAACTTGATTTGAGCCCATAACAATACATTTTAAGGGGTCATAATAGGGCTCAAAGTTAAAAATAATTGACCTCTGCGGTCTCTACCCAATTCTTCAGACTATTTCTTGTCTAAACATTTGAAATTTTACATAAAGGGTATTCAGAGATAGGGCAAGCTTTTTCATCGGTTTGGGTGGAAAATTTTAGTTACTAATATATAAATGTATGTATGCATGTATGTATGTTTGCATGTCTGCCTAAAAATTTCGATAGAAGCGGTGGATTTTACCAAGATCAGTATCGTTTTAAAATTCGACCTTTCATTCGACAAATATCGAAAAATTGGCTAAAAACATTAACATTTTCACCTTCAACTAGGCACTTTTCTACAGGGGATGGGTTACTTTTTTCGCCGATATTTTTTAAAATTATCCTCTCCTTCAGATTGTCTAGCCTTGACTTTAAAAAATATCGCTTCCGGTTTGGCGGTGGTCATAACAGCATAGAAGTCAGGTTTTTACCCGTTGTTTTCCTCCTTCGAGGTACGTGTTCGAGCCTGCCTTCCTACTACCACTTTTTTTTTTTTGCTTTTTTTTTTGTTCAACAGACACATCCAAACACCCGGGCAACGCCGGGCTGAAATGCTAGTATATCTATAAAAGTGAAAGTGTCTGTCTGCGTACATTTCTCAACTAAATAACTCATTATTTTTCGGTCACAGACTTGAAATTTGACATACGGGGTATTGAAATTTGGGAAAATCTTTTAAATTAGGTTTCGCACAGAAATTTTGTTGTTAAGAGGTTAAAGTTCAACGATTTGACCTTTCAGAACTCTACCAAACTCCTCCGCCAATTTTGGGTCTAAACACATGAAATTTTAGATATAGGTTCCTTGGACATGGATCTATCTTTATAATTTCATTTGAGCTCAATACAATAAATGCTAAGAGGTCATAATTGGGATCAAGATTTTTTTAAATTGACCTCTGCTGTTTCTATGAAATTACTCAGCATATTTTTGGTCTAAAAATATTAAATTTTACATAAAGTGTATTCAGACAAGGGGGGCAAGCTTTTTAATCGGTTTTTGACCCAAAAGTTACTTGCCAAGGGGCCAAAATTCAAAAGATTTTACTATTGCGTTCTCTAGCAAACTATTCAGCCAATATGTATTTAGACATGCGGCAAGCATTTTAATCAGTTTTAGGGCGAAAATTTCGCTGACAGGAGATCAAAGTTGAAAAAGTTGACCTTGCAGGCTCTACCAAACTCCTCCGTCAATTTCGGGTTTAAACACTTGAAATTTTAGATGTAAGTTACTTGGACATGGGTTAAACATTTTAATTTGATTTGAGACCAAAGCAATAAATGTTAAGGGGTCAAAATTGCGGTCAAATGATTTTTTAAAAAATTACCTCTGCGGTCTCTACGAAATTACTCAGACGAATTTCGGTCTAAACATTTGAAATCTTACATAAAGTGTATTCACACGTAGGCCAAGTTATGAACAGTACACAGGGCCTGAGCAAAGGCGGGCGGAACTGCTTGTATATATATAAAATTGAAAATGTATGTGTGTGTGTCTGTCTGTGTACATTTCCCTTCCAAATAACTCTGTCAATTTTCGGTTTAGAGACTCGGGATTTGACATAAGGAGTATTGAGATCTGGGAAAATCTTTTTAATTAGTTTTCGGCCAGAAATTTGGCTGTCGACGGGTCAAAGTTCAACGACTCGACCTTTGAAAATTGTACCAAACTCCTCTGCTAATTTTGGGTATGAACACTTTAAATGTTAAAGGTAGATTACTTAGCCATGGATCAAACGTTTTAATTTGAGTTGAGCCTCAAAAAATAAATGTTAAGGAGTCAAAATTGGGGTCCAATTTAAACAAAAAATGAGAGATAAAGAACTTAAAGGAACATTCGAATATCTATGTATCTCATATAGAATTCAAGTGTTAGCTCCAGGTTGTGGGCCCCTTGATCTCTGAGAACTTCGACTGAAGTAAAATAACACAAAAAAAATATGATTTTTTGTGTGTGTGTGTGTGTGTGTGTGTGTGTGTGTGTGTGTGTGTATTGATATTCATATTAAACCATTTTTTCTATTTATTTAAAAAGAAAATACAACTTTGTTATATATGGGTCGTGGAATTGCATTCATCTGCAAAAGATCTAGCTAATTGGCATATTCTTTTAAACATTCATTTTAATTAATTCCATATTAGTTTTTCGGTTTTCTAATGGGATGATCATCTTTAGTTAACTATTACGTGTAAATTATATTCATGTAAATATTCTCTATAATTTATACTTGCGTAATATTTGAGTAAAAAGATTATATTAAACACAAACCTTTTTCTATATATTTTTGTATTTTTTCCTACCAAGCTCCTGTCAGTTTTTGTTCTACAGACATGAAACTTGATATATAGGGTATTCGAACCCAAGCGGTGCAAAGTGTGAAAATTAATGAAACGGAATTGGACAGATGAAGGTCGAACGACGGCATTACGAATGAGCATGCGTAACGTAATAGCTATTGGTTCATGTTTTAATTTTAGCCTTGCAGCAAACATGTTTCATAACTCATATAGGCATTAACGTCAAAAGGAAAAGTAACTCGTCAGCTAAACATTTTGGTTCTAATTCTCGGTGGCGGCGCACGAGTCATTTTTTTTTTTTTAACTTTTTTTTTTTTTTTTAACTTTTTAAATCATTACTATATATTGGGTCCAATATAATCTAAAAATAAATACGAAACCTGCATTAATCAAAATATATTTAAACGTATTTTACGACCGGGCAATGCCGGACGACCTGCTAGTAGTTTATAAAATCCACAGTAGGTTCTCTATAGTGCAATGTAGACTACGATGCATCGTAGACTACGTCGATGTGGTGAGACCTGTGAAGATTTCTCCCGATGAATTTGAAGGTTGAGACATTCGTTGATCTTCATGCAATCCCAAGCAATGTTGAATAACCCTGCTAGTATATATATATATATATATATATATATATATATATATATATATATATATATATATATATATACATATATATATTATATATATTATATATATATTATATATATATATTATATATATATTATATATATTATATATATATATTATATATATATATATATTATATATATATATTATATATATGTATATATTATATATATATTATATAGATATATATATTATATATATAATATATATATATCAGCGTCCAAAACTAAGGGACAAAATTTTAAAACAATAATATTTGTTAGAAATAACAACTGTGAAAAGCTGAAATCTTGAAAACTGGTAGTCGTTATCATCCATAATAGCATACTAAAATATGAATCATTTGCAAAGGATAGAAAAAGAATTATAACAATTACTTATTTATGTTCAAAATCGGAACATCAAAAAGTAAGGGGAAAAATTAAGAAAAACAATGTAAACAGTATGCTATATTCAAAATTTTTGATATCCTCTAAAAAATAAGTCTTACTTAGTCATTTGTAAACGTTGCATCAGCCGGCACTATGGCGAAACGCCACAAACTTGATTACTTGGTGAGACAAGCTGTTGTGAAGTTACACAAGGAAAAGCAGGCGGGGAGATACAGGCCATCAAACCAGATATTGTAATATGGAACAAGCCTGAAAGAACTGCGCTCATTATCGATGTTACAGTCCCAAATGATTTTGGCCTTAACAGAGCTGAACGGGAAAAAATAACAAAATATCAGGACCTAAAAAATGATCTAAAAACGACATGGTCTCTGAAAGAAATAAACATTATACCGGTTGTGATAGGAGCCACTGGGTTAATAAAAAAGAATCTTCCTAAATACTTAGAAGCAATCCCTGGAAGACCAAGCTGTAACGAAATACAAATAGCAGCCATAAAGGGAACAACATCTATTCTTAAAAGAGCCCTCGGATATAAATTTAAATCATAACAGAATCAAGTGTTAGCTCCAGGAGGGAGCCCCTTGATCTCTTAATACTTACTGAAGTAAAATAAATAAAAAAAATTAGGAAGATCTTTACTGTATTGATATAATCAAATATTCACCGGATATTTTGTCCAACCAAAGGAGAAACGAAAGAAATCTGTTAACGTGGGATTGTTACCTGGTGCCTTGAAAGAATTACAATACGCGTTGGATCTTTTTACCTTCCTACAACCAAGAACTTCCCATTTCAATATTTAGCATGCATTTTGGATTTGAAGTTCAATATGCCCTTAATCTATGCAGCTAAAACAATTTTAAAACTTTAAAACGTTTAATTTTCTATGTTTATTATGTTTAGCAAATGAGGTGCAAACCATTAATAACATTTGCTAATGTTTTTTTTCTCTGAAGAGATGAATAAACATCGAAAACTCATGGTTTAAGGAAATATACTTATTAAACTGTGTTCTTTGTTTGCAAACAGTAAAAATTCTATATTTGAAAATTAACCTTTTCAAATCAAAATTTAAATCCCAAAATTATGATGCGCGCGCGCGCGTGTGTGTGTGTGTGTGTGAAGAGAGCGAGAAAGAAGGGACGGAAAGGAAAGAGAGAGAGGCAGAGAGAAAGAGAGGGAGGGAAGAAGGGAGAGAGAGGGAGGGAGAGAGATAGACAGAGAGAGAGAAAGTGTGTGTGTGTGTGTGTGTGTGTGTGAGTGTGTGTGTGTGTGTGAGAGAGAGAGAGAGAGAGAGAGAGAGAGAGAGAGAGAGAGAGAGAGAGAGAGAGAGAGAGAGAAAGAAACCAGTATTCCGCGTCAGCAAAGCGAACGTTTTGGCGCCAATGGAAATCGTTAACAACGGCTGGGCACATGTGACAAAATATAGTTTCATTTTACTTTTCTGCCTTTTCTTCTCCTTTTTTTTTTTTTTTTTTTTTTTTTTTTTTCATACGGGTGGCGGAAAAAATGTTTTCGCTGGAAGCCTGCACATGAAATTAGAATAGCAGGGTAGGTCTTAAGCTGTTTCAAGTCATGCATATACCTCCTTTCCTTCTTTTCCTGCGGCGTTTCCATTACCCCCTCCACCTTGTCTCGCCTACCTTCCCATCTCTCTCTCTCTCTTTCACACTCTCTATCTCCACAAATATTCACGCGTACGCAGACACCCATTCAAGTAACGAACTAGCTATGAATGAATCCGACTTGTATTCAACAAACGTGTCGTCTACCTCTTTTTTCCGACAGCGCCGTAAGAAATTTATTCGCCTGCCTTCCACTGCAACGAAGTTACACATGACCTGAGTTTATAATGGAGAACCCAGCTCTACATAATAGCGGGGTGGGGGAAGGTCTGGACGAGTACACTATCGAACCTGTCGGTATTCCCGTGTAGGATGTCTCAGGCAACAAGCCGATAAACCGACTCCTCTTTTCGAAAAAGAAACTTTTTTTTTGTGTACCTACTCTCCATGATATCCAGGGGGTTGGACACAAGATCATGTGTTGTGTGGTTTTGAAAAAACAAACAAACAAACAAACAAACAAACAAACAAACAAACAAACAAACAAACAAAAGAAAACAGCACAAATGGATAAAAAAAAAAAAAAATTGTGCCCGGGCAGCCTTGCCGGCATTCCCCAGTACGTGCGCCTCAGGCGATTAACGATAAACCAACAGCTTTTTAGAGAGAAGGTAAAGCTTGGGAGAAGGCGGGTGAGCAAAACCATACGGCAGAGTTATTGTCCCTATTTACAATGTCTCCCCACGGGACAGAGTTAGACACCAAGGTCGTTTTTTTTTTTAATATGGAGAAAAGGAACAAAAATAAAAATTGTCTCAGTCGTGAAGGGTTTCTCCTCCACTGACAGAGAACAAGAAATTGAAGTGCTGTATCTGAAGAACAGATACTACACTTTGGTGTATTTATTTACATTGACCAAGGTCTTATCTGTGGGGTCGCCCCCACATAGGGTCTTTGCTTGCAGTATCTGCCGGAACAGATACTACACTTTGAGGTATTTATTTGCTCCCCCACTGAGCAAATTAGGCACAAGGCCGATTTTTAAAGTGAGGAGTGAAGGGGAAATGGGGACCAACTCCATGGGGAGTAGGGGAGCTGGATAGTGACAATTGGTATGAAGGGTTGCCCCTACATTGACCAAGGTCTTATATGTGGGGTCGCCCCCACATATGGTCTTTGCTTGCAGCATGTATTTATTTGCTTCCCCACTGAGCAAATTAGGCACAAGGCTGTTTTTTAATGTGGAGAGAGAGGGAGGGGAGAAGGAAAAGGGGGACCAACTCCCGATGGGTGGTAAATGGGAGCTGGATAGTGACAATTGGTATGAAGGGTTGCCCCTACATTGACCAAGGTCTGATATGTGGGGTTACCCCCACATATGGTCTTTGCTTGCATTATCTGTCGGAACAGATACTACACTTTGAGGTATTTATTTGCTCCCCCACTGAGCAAATTAGGCACAAGGCCGATTTTTAAAGTGGGGAGTGAAAGGGAAATGGGGACCAACTCCTCGGGGAGTAGGAGAGCTGGATAGTGACAATTGGTATGAAGGGTTGCCCCTACATTGACGAAGGTCTTATATGTGGGGTTTCCCCCACATATGGTCTTTGCTTGCAGTATCTGCCGGAACAGATGGTATTTATTTGCTCCCCCACTGAACAAATTAGGCACGAGGCCGATTTTTAATGTGAGGAGTGAAGGGGAAATGGGGACCAACTCCCCGGGGAGTAGGGGAGCTGGATAGTGACAATTGGTATGAAGGGTTGCCCCTACATTGACCAAGGTCTTATATGTGGGGTCGCCCCCACATATGGTCTTTGCTTGCAGTATCTGCCGGAACAGATGGTATTTATTTGCTCCCCCACCGAGCAAATTAGGCACAAGGCCGATTTTTAATGTGAGGAGTGAAGGGAGGGGGAAGGGAAAAAGGGGACCAGCTCCCGAGAGGTGGGAAATGGGAGCTGGTTAATGGTCAGGCATGTGGGGTTGCCCCCACATCTGGTCTTTGCTAGTCATAGCTAGTCATAGCTTGCAGTATCTGCCGGAACAGATACTACACTTTGATCCCGGCACGAAGGCCAGCCGAACGTTTATCCAGATGTGCCAGGATATTGTCCCATGGCCCAACAGTACCAGGCTTCACTCTAAGATAAGATCGAGCTCGTGTTTCGTAAAAAAGATACACATTTTACATAAATGTTATTTTAACTATATACTTAACTAGCACGTGCATTAATCTTCTTTCTGCTAACCATTGCCGGAACAGTAAAATCAAGGCTCATAGAAGGCGTGCTTAGTTATTAGTTATTTATTTGCTTCCCCACTGAGCAAATTAGGCACGAGGCCGTTTTATTTTGATGTGGAGAGAGGGGGAGGGGACCAGTTCCCCCGAGAGAGAGCTTGATAGTGACAACTGGTATGAAGGGTTTCCCCTACATTGACCAAAACTTAATTGTTACAAGAGCAATTGTCTGATATGTAGAGTTGTCCCCACATATGATCTTTAGTGCAGCAAACTTTTGATCTGTGATCCTGGGCCAAGAAGGCCCGGGCGTTACCTGTGCCAGGTAAGTAGATATTTATTTGCTTCCCCACGAGAGCAAGTTAGGCACAAGGCCGTTTTTTAATGTGAAATTTGTTATTTGTGCATTGATATTAATATTAAACACCCTTTTTTCTATTCATTCAAAAAGAAAAGAAAACTTTATTTTATATGGGTCGTGGAATTGCATTAATCCGCAAAAGATCTAGCTAATTTGCATATTCGTTTAAACATTCATTTTAATTAATACCCTGTTAGTTTTTTTTTGGGGGGTTTTCTTCTGGGATAATCACCTTTAGTTAACTATTACGATAAAATAAATAATAAACACACACAAAAAAATCATTAAAATATGTCAAGATTTGATTGTTTAAAACACGTTCAGAGATTGGTGCCAAAAATGTCAATTGTTTCTCTTATTTTGTCCAAACTCTGTATATGAGGGAGTTAAAAGAATAAGATCGGTTCTTTAAAAGGAGACTTATGTGCAAAGCTTTGGAGCCTATATAGAACATGAAGAAAAAAAAAACGACAATATGGAAATGTATACTAATGAATACAGATTTTTCGTTTATTCAATAAGGATGTTACGTCAATTAGACGTGAAGATGAATAAAACTCTTTATACCATGGCATTTCGAAGCCTAATGTTTCTGATCAGAAGAAGAGAGAAGATGCTAGGTAACATCTTAAAGATGCGACGTCCAGCGATAACGACATTAGGAGCGAAATAAGTATGAGAGGAAACTGTTGGGGGAGGGAAATAGAAGAACTATATAATCTATGCGATAGAGGAGGAATATAGTTGATATTATAAAATGAAAATATATGTAAACAACGTATGCCATGGTGGGTTATGAGGTGAGTGTTCAGTATATGTGTGCCTATATACAGGAGAAGTGATTGAAGATAGATTTTTTTTTTTATCATATGAAGTTAGGAGTTATAACTAGAGGATGATTTTTCTTCAAATAAAGGCCTTATGCTAGGTCCGTTTATATTAGAAGAGATATCAGAATTACAACTTAGTAGTTAAGCGAAATATAATTTATACATTTATTTCTTCACACACACACACATATATATATATATATATATATAAAAGTGAACGAGTATGTGTGTCTGTCTGTCTGTGTGTCTGTGTACATTTCCCTACGCAATAACTCTGTCAATTTTTAGTCTACAGACTCGAAATTTGATATACCGGGTACTGAGATTTGGGAAAATCGATGTGATCCGTTTCTGGCCAGAAATTTGGCCGATAAGGGGTCAAAGTTCAACGATTTGACCTTTGAGAACTCTACCAAACTCCTCCGACAATGTTGGGTCTAAACACTTAAAATTTTAGATATAGGTTCCTTGGACATGGATTGAACTTAATAACTCGACTTGAACCCAAAACAATAAATTTTAAGGGGTCATAATAGGGGTCAAATTAAACAAATTGACCGTTTTTTGTGGGGTTTTTTACTCAGCATACACCTCCAAACACCCGGGCAACGCCGGGAGCCCAGCCTAGTATATATATATATATATATATATATATATATATATATATATATATATATATATATATATATATATATATATTTATATATATATATATATATATATATATATATATATATATATATATATATATATATATATATATATATATATATATAATAACAGTAGAGTTATATCCCAAGATTCATTTTTTTTCCTACACCAAACAGCTCGTCCACCATGTTAAAATTGCGGCACATTTTTTAAAGATCCGTTTCGTTATGCATCAACTTTTTCCTTCTTGCATCATTATATTGTCATGCATCTTTTTTTCTGTCTAAGGAAACAATTTTTTAATTTTTCTGAAGAGTATATGCACTAAAAGAGACGTTATTAACATAATAATAACCGTTTGTTTTTTCTGCACAACGAAATGGATCTGTAAAAAAAAAAAAAAGTTACCGAAATTTTGACATGCTGGAGGAGCTGTTTTGCATGAAAAATAAATATTTGTTTAACTTTGAAGACGATCATGCTGTAGTCGGTTAGAAATCAGACCAACCGTACACAGTTCCAAAGACGGGCAGTTCTAGAAAAAAAACAACTTGTTTTTGAAATTTGTGTTAAAGTTTAGGCACAGATAGAAAGTGCGGGAAACTGTTGTCTGGTTGTAACTAGAACTGCAGAAGAGTTTATAGATTGATGGTCAGTCGAGCACTTGCTATGAAAATAAAGACGGAACTGGGATAGACTAGCAACGTCTCTTATACGAGAAAGAGGTTGCAGCAGGGGGAAAATGACATCACTTACTAAGTTTTTAAGCCACCTTTGAATTCTGTTAAGGCAGGAAATAGTGATCGGGAGGGCTCCATCTTGATAAGGCAACCACTACTTTATTTTAGACTTATTTGCCTCTTGTACAGGCAAGGGACCGTTTTAAAAGGGATATACAATAGTGTATGTATATAAATATACACTATATATATATATATATATATATATATATATATATATATATATATATATATATATATATATATATATATACTAGCAGAAGTACCAGTCGTTTACTGGGTTCAAAAACAGCCTACAGAAAATGGACTGCGATTGATGAAAGTATGATAGGTTATGTAAAGGAGGAGGTTATAAAGAGATAGGTTTTGATACTCAAAAATTTTACCCTAAGCAACATATGATGAAAGTAAAGATAATTTTCGCGAAAATATATTTTTTATATCAACTTTGTTTCCATTCGTAGCCAAGAGTGACCAACAAAATAATGTTTCCTTACAAAGAGAAAATGTTATATATATATATATATATATATATATATATATATATATATATATATATATATATCATTTTATTCTGAAGTGTGTATATATATATATATAATTTTATTCTGAAGTGTATATATATATATATATATATATATATATATATATATATATATATGAAAGTAAAAATAAAATAGATATACCCCATAATTTATTATACCATACCTGTTCACACTGAAATACTTATCACAATATTCTGTGGATCTATATTTAAAAAAACCTTGTTAAACTTTGTGACATATTTCCATTCTATGGAGGTCAGGTGCGAACGAACACCCAATAATTTTATTATACCATATTTCTTCAAACTGAAACATAATTATCAAAGTATACTTACGCAGATAGATATGAAAAGTCTTTATTAAAGTTTGTGCCTATTTCCATTCCATGGAGGCCAGGCGCGAACGCAGACTCCACAATTTTATTATACCATCCCTATTTAAGTTAAAACATACTTATCAAAGTATTCTTATGTACATCTATATCAAAAACACTTGTAAACGTTTTTTTTTTAATTTTTAAATTTTTTATTTCCATACTTTGTGAACCAGGCGCGAACGCAGACCCTACAATTTTTATGAACCACCGTTCTCCCAGATCAAACATACCCATTCCTGTATCTCGATACATCTTCTATCATTATATGTAATCAGTTTTTTAAAATAGTCAACCATATAGGAGCCTATTCATGAGCGCACACACACACACACACACACACACACACAGCTTTATATATATATATATATATATATATATATATATATATATATATATATATATATTAAAAAGTTTGACTCATGTCCAAGTAACCTCCATCTAAAATTTCAAGTGTTTAGACCCAAACATGTCGGAAGACTTTGGTAGAGTCAGCAAAGGTCAACTCTTTTAACTTTGACCTCTTGCCAGCCAAATTTTCGACCAAAAACTGATAAAAAAAACGTTTAGACCCAAAATTGGCTGAATAGTTTACTAGATACCGCAAAGGGCAAATCTTTTGAACGTTGACCTTTTCACAGCCAAATTATCGTCCAAAAACCGACTAAAAGGTTGCCCTATGTCTGGATACACTTTATGTAAAATTTCAAATATTTAGACCAAAAATATGCTGAGTAATTTGGTAAAGACCTCAGAGTTCAATTTTTAACCCCTTAACATCTATTGTTTTGTGGCTCAAATCAAATTTAAAAGTTTGAACCATGTCCAAGTAACCTACATCTAGAATTTCAAATGTTTAGATCCTTCAAACCGTTGAACTTTGGCCTCTTGATAGCCACATTTTTGACCGAAAACCAATTAAAAAGATTTTCCCAAATCTCAATACCCCTTATGTCAAATCTCGAGTCTGTAGACTGAAAATTGACAGAGTAGTTTGATAGGGAAATGTACACACACAGACACAGACTCACACAAAGCAATTTCACTTTTATAGACATATAGATGTAAACTCTTATTTTTAGATTACAATGAATTTCATATTCGGTTTGATCGCCTGTTGATTACATTTTTTTATATATATATATTAATTATTAATATTAATTAATATTTTTTATATATATATTAAAAAAATCAATTTCCCGACAATATCGAGCGATAATGACACTCTGTTATATAATTAATATTCACGTGAATTTCATTCATATTTTGTTTACGATTAAAAAAATAAAAACTTGAATCTTTACAGAATGAAACAAAACAACTCATGTCTTGCTAGATGTCACAAGAGAACCCAGGTCAATTTCCATATCTGCTGCATATTCCAGTGTATTCCAGGGAGATGAGCGAGAATAAGCGTGTTATCATCAACGCATATATTAATCTTCAGAATGAGCTTGAATAATTGGTTCAAACTTATTTCAGTATAATTAATCAATCAAACAAGGATTATTTTTATTAATAGTTCAAATGTATACCTCTTCGCTTGTTGTATAGGGTATATTAAGAAAGATGACGGGGCCTTCATATTGGAGAGATGCCGGGGACATATATAACGGGTACATTTATAATGGAGGTAACGATTTGAGAGAGAGAGAGAGAGAGAGAGAGAGAGAGAGAGAGAGACAGAGATTTATATATATTACAGTTCTGTGATGCTTGTGACTTCATATATATAGATACTGAATGGAGATATATACAAGTTCTAAACACGGAGTAGGGGAGATACATAATCTTGTAAGGGTTACACAATGTTCATTACCTTTTGAGTGTTAAAAAATGACACATGACAACAGTTTTACAAAAACACAAAGATGATTCTTTATTCATTGGACCGGTCGAATGCTGATGACGTCAGGAATTCACATTTGGATCTACATGGTTAATCTTCTACCCTTCACTTTTAAAGTGTCAGCTGACCACTGACTGCTAACTGACTCTCAACTCTCTCTCTCTCTCTCTGAATGACTCTCTGACTGACTCTCAGACTGACTAACTCAAGCTCCTATATTGACAATCCCCCTTCGTTGTGACGTCAGAAGTGTGTTTTTCAAACGTGACCAATTCACGTGGCTATGCACACGCTTTTGACAACAAAAGAACTCTCAACATATAACTCTAACTTATTTTTTAACAGTATATTTTTAATTTGTATTGTTCATTATTTTTTGGCTGACCTTTTTAACATTCCGATTCCAAACAGAATGAACAATCAATTCTTTTTACGATATAAAGAATATCTAACTATTTCTAATAGAATTTATCAATAGACTAAAGTCTAACATTCCAATTCTTAACTTTGCTTACAAGGTTCGAGTCTCGGCTTATCCTAATCTCATCAAATACTCTCTCTTATTTACATAGAAAGGGGACAACCTTCCCTTGTAACACTCTTCTATTCAACCTTTTCCCCACAGAAGAGATGTTGCGAGTGTGTCTCTGCTTTGTCGTTATTTTTATGACAAGTGGTCGTATACTTCCCCCTTGCCAAACTTTCACGAAAAACACTCGTCTATCTGAAACCACTATCAATAATTTCCTCCACTCTTTATCTGTGTCTAAACCTAAACGTAGATTCCATGAACAAAGTTTCTTTCTTAGAACTGCACACTTGTGGTACTGTCTTCCGTTTCCCTGCTTTCCACGACAATATGTTCGTCTTTAAGTCCAACGTGAACAAGTTCCTGATTCGCCGTCACTTTAAGTAATTCAGTTAACCAAATTTCCGACTACAATATACTCATTAACCCTTATCCTCGAGTGGATTCCGGGGTTTGATAAGTCGTGACTCCTTTTTTATAAAAGAACAAAAAAATAATAAGCAAACAAACAAACAAGTACTTCGATTCTTTGGTTAAATTATAAATAAGGTTGGACTTGGATGGACTAACCTAAAATCCCTGCAGGTTGTGGTACCGGTTCAATTGCGCTGTTCGGCACAGTATGCACTCAAAATTTTCCGACGGATTAAATTTCAACTAACTACTAAGTATCGTTTAAAATAATCATAATATTTGCGCATTAAATAAAGACACAGACTCAACTAGATTATTCATTCAATTACCAATTCTCTATATTTTTTTCATAGGCATCACTACTTATCAAGGCCTAGAGTCCACTCGAGGATAAGGGTTAAAGAGTGTACAGTAGCGTGACCATCGTCATAGATGGCCTGTCAGCTGAAAAATGACGTCATCGCCATAGGTCCAAGCAAGCAAGATAAGTGGAACAGAGACTGTCGATAATGAGCAAACATTTTTTATAGAAAGCGTTAGAAAACTTCAAAATTGGATTAAAAAAAAAAAACATGATACTTTGTACTGAAACTCATCCAATATTAATAATAAAAATATTAATAATAAAAAACGAATTGAAAGGGAGAAAAGTTGTTAAGAAGTTTAAAAAGAAAAGGAATACGATTTGATTTGTATGAAATTGAAGTTTATTCAATAGAAATAAATAAAAATGAACAATAAATATTTTTTAAATAAAAAAAAAACAAAATTTAAAAAATCAAAACTGAAAAACAAACGATAAATTAGTTTTACTGAAATACGAAAAATAAATTAGTTTAACTGAAATACGAACAATAAATTAGTTTAACTGAAATACGAACAATAAATTAGTTTAACTGAAAAACGAACAATAAATTAGTTTAACTGAAAAACGAACAATAAATTGGTTTAACTAAATAATGAACAATAAATTAGTTTAACTGAATAACGAACAATTAGTTTAACTGAATAACAAACAATAAGTTAAAAATTAAATTCAAACAAATGTTAGTATAAACAAAGTTACTAAGGCAGAAATATTTCAAACATTGAATATTAAAACTTTTCGAAAATCTGTTGTAGAATTTAATTAAAAGTTTGAATATTTCTTTTTCTGATATTTTTTTACTAATATTGTCATTCTCTTTGCGACAAAAATTGTTTATAAGGGAATTCGATGAACTCCATATCAGCATTTTTTCAATTTTTGAAAACTGCATGACAGCAATAACCTGATATATAATATAACAGGAAGTACTTCCTTGCATTGATTAATATCATCTTCTGTTGCATCTATGTTAAAATTATAAACATGTAACTCTTGCTCCCTTGTCATTTCATCCCAGTTAGTTTCTTTTAAATTTTTCAACTCAATAGTTCGATTATTAATTGGTAAGCTCAGTTTTAAAACTGACAACATTCTGAGTTTTTTCACATTCATACATCTGATGTATCGATATATTATACTGATCTCCACTAAGTTGTCGATACTGGCCAAACCTTGCCTCAAGGTTATCTGTCTAAAACTTTCCTGGTAATATATACACCATGTTCAATACATTTATACAATATTTAGTCAATTCTAAAATTGCGTAAGTACTATGGTGCAAAGCAAAATCAGTATATATTTCCTTTGTTAACTTACCAGTTCTTCCAGGAATGCTATTCCAAGTTTCTAACCAGTCAGAGAACACATTTAGGAAACTGTAATTATCACTATTTAATGTAAATGGGTTAGCATATTTATTACGAAGTCGACAACCTTTACATGGTGTTTTCACATTCAGTATTGTCCACCAAATATAAAATATTTTAATGTATTCTGCAATTTCTGCATAATTTGGCAAACATTCCTGTTTTCCTAAGGTTAGAAAACCTTGAATAGTATATTCGTTGAAAATTTTCAAAACCAAATTAACATTTTGCCTTTCAAAAGTAGTCGGAGAAAGAGCTTTTGAAGTCAACTTATAGCAATATTTCACAAGTGATTAAGATTCTAGGGCATAAAGTTTATGTAAATCGCATTGAAATTTTGCAGAAATAAGTAGTTATCGAGATATGAAAAGTTGTTTTATGCATTATATTCTTTGGCGGCCATCTTTATGGCGCGCGTACGCGCGTAAAAAAGATGTCCGCCAAAGAATAAATGCATAAAACAACTTTTTATATCTCGATAACGACTTATTTCGACAAAATTTCAATGCGATTTCGTATTCAGGATAGTCGAAAACCTATAGAAGTAGTCATTTAAAAGAAAATTTACCTATTTTTTCTTTCATTAACTATTAATAATTTACGCACTTGTGTGGCCATTAAATTATGAATTAATCAAAAATTGTTATAAAGTTTTAATTTAATGGTAACCATCTTACAGCTGGAAACTTCAATATAAAAATATAATTTGGTTAATAAATAAATAAATCGGTATTTATGTAGTTTACGTAACGAATAACAGGTATTAGTGCAGTTTAACATCTACAAACGAATTGTTTTCATTTTAGGAGAGTTCCGTCTGCGCAAAGTAAAAGTTAACAAAGCCTTACCTCCGCCATGTGCCGAAAGTGGGTTTTTAAATTTGCTTGCGAATGTTAAACTGCAGAAGTGCCTAATAAAGTTATTTAGAAACCTATTCTTAATTTAAGTAGAGGGGTGGCTTACTTTATTCTCATTTAACAAGTTAACAAGCAAAAAATAACATAAAAAATTGGGAAATTTCTGTAAATTAACAAAAGTTAAAAAAAAGGAGAAAAATACAAAAAAAAGATATTTTTTACGACCTGGCCCAGCGTAGTATAAACACCCACAACCTCCCCATATTAAGAACGGCTTTCGGAATAAACACTCCCTGAACCTCCCGATGTTAAGAACGGCTTTTGAGGTTGGGGGTGTTTATTCCGAAAGCCGTCCTTAACATGGCGAGGTTGGGGTGTTTATAATACGCTGGGGCACGTCGTAAAAATTTACGATTAAAAAAATAGCACGGATCACTCTGCATTAGAACCCCCCCCCATATATATATATATATATATATATATATATATATATATATATATATATATATATATATATATATATATATATATATATACTTCAAGCCTTAAGAATCCTATAAATATTTCACAGTAAAATAGTTAAACTAAAAAGATAAATGATTTTTCTTATTTAGAATTATTTAAACAAGGAATTCCGTTTTTACGATATCACTTTTATTAAATTGTTAGGTGAAAATACATAATATTTTCACCATATTCCCTATTTTAAATAAGTTTCTAAATAATAATTTATTATTTCAGCACATAACTTAAATTACATGTAAAATTCATTTTTACATACATACTTTCATTTTTATTTTAAAATACGTTCTAAAAAAATAAATAAATAAAAATAAAAAAGGCGCGTTTTTTTTTTTTTTCTCAAATATCTCAAACATTTTAACACTTACTCAGCTATATTTAGATGTAGTAAAATCCTTTCTTTTTATTGCATTAATCCACTGGTAAATTATTTCCTTTTTTTTGGGGGGGGGGGAATGAAAACACGGTAACTTTAGGTCTATTTTCGTAGTTACCTCGGCATTTTGGAACTGTGCATCTCGACGGCATGTTTAAATTTATTTAACCCTCCAAAACTTTAAACCAACTTCCGGTTTAGTCATGAGACACGTGACCAAATTTCAACAGACCGATGTTCATGACATCACCAGACTAAATTATAGTCGTCGCTTGGTCATCATATCACGGTAGCCACGACAATAGTTAATTGGACAATATAATAATCGATAGTAATGGAAATTCGGTAAATTTGTTAACTTAAGTGGAACGGCTCATAAAGAACTTGTTTATGTTGGACTTGAAGACAATCAGATTGTAGCCAGCTGGAAAGCAGGACAACGGAAGACAGTTCCACAGGCGTGCAGTTCTAAGAAAGAAGCTTTGTTCATGGAATATACATTTATGTTTAAGCACAAATAAAGAAGGGGGAATTATTGACAGTGTTTTCAGCTAGACGAGTTTTTCTTGTGAAAGTTTGGCGAGGGGGGCACAGATTGAAGTTCAGACGAGCACTTGTCATGAAAATAACGATAAAGACAAACTAGCAACATCTCTTCTGTGAGATAGAGGTTGCAGGGAAGAGAAAAGGACATCTCCTACGAGGCTACGAAGTCCATTTTGAATTCTATCAAGGCAGAATAAGTCCTTTCTAGCATCTCCTGTCCAGATGTGGCAACAGTATTCCATCTTTGGACGTACCTGGCTCTTATATAGATAGAGAATTGCATCACCAGTTAAATATCTACTGGATCAACAGAAGGATCCCACCATTTTTCCTGCAGCCTTGGAAACGGATTTGATGCATGTGTTCCATTTCAGATCAGGAGTGAAGGTCAAGCCCAGAAGATTGTCAAACTATGAGGCCTCCCCAAGACGAGAGCTATTCATTTCAGTTGATGCCAGATGGGGATCAGAGAGTTGATTATGTAAAGATAAAAACTTGGTTTTAGATGCATTAAAAGTAACCAGCCACTCCTTTCCCCATTGTACCACGTACCCAAGATCAGAGGAGAAATAATCGGAGAGAACTTGGCTGTTTATAGTCTTTGCTGTGCTCATGGTAGTGTCATCAGCATAAATGTCTACGAATGATGTAATGATGTGATCTGGAAGATCATTAATGTCGATCAGGAAGAGAGTTGAGCCCAGGATGGACTGGCCACAACTGCTAGTCATTTCTGCTGCACTAGCCACAACTGCTAGTCTGTTCTACGTAGGTCCTGTTATCTCAGAATTGTAAAATGCTACAACTATTGGGTCGGGGCTCATTCTATGAAGGAGAATTCATTTTAGACTGATGTAATTATTTTGTTATTGTTGTTTTTGTTTTTATGAAGTAATGAACAAGTTATGATTTGTAACCTTCACACACACAAAAAATAACCTGTTAAAAATCAAATAATAATAAGTATTGATATTGTCAATGTATTTTTTCTAGGAAAAATACTATAAAGTTATGAACATGTACAGTTTAGAGTGTACGGTCGCAGGAACAAACGTACAAAACAGGAAAGAAATAAAAATCCGACTTTAAGTGCAAATGTAATGCATTTGTTCGTGATTCTTTCAAAACAGCGCATTTCATTATATTTCCAAAGTCTTTTCACACACGTGTGTTTTTCAAAAGTCTCCGTCGCCGCCACCTCACGCTCTCGCCGTCGACTTTCACGCGTGTATATTGATCGTCATGTAACTTGCTTCTCTCTCGACCACGTGCTGTCCTTTTTCTCTCCTTGTCTTATAACACAAGCTCTCGCAAACCTGTTTGCTAATTTGCATACGTGTTTTAATTGTTGCTGCTAATATTTTTGCTAGCCAGCTATCCTTCGACTGCTGCTGATATTTTCACACGCGACCATACGCACTCTGTTACAGGGATATCAAGAGAAAAATGTTTTATGTTATATAGCTGTTGGGGATATGAACCTGCCTACGAGTGAACTCGTCCAAACCTAATAAATACGACTACAATACGAAGCGAGTGGAGAGTGCCACGAGTGAGTGTCGGGAAAATCAGTCCGACAGAAGCTTGGCTATTTTGGTCTTTTTTCTGTCAGACTGAGAGAAATTTTCTGGGTAGCGATAAGAGGTCCGCCCTGCAGGCCTTGCTCCTAAGCTTTCGGAGTAAGAGCAAGTTTATCGCTTATTGTCTGAAGCACCCTTACCGGGGAATGCCGACGGGACTACTCAGACTTATTTTTGTAGGGTCAGTGCTCCTCCTTTAAGGACACTGGCTTGATTATTTCACTTTCTGATTTTGTGTCACATCCTTTCGCGGTGGCAGAAAGGTAAATACCGAGAATCACAAGGGGAGAGCTTAGTGACTTACAGAAAAGGAAGAGAAAGTACTCTTATCATCCGGGTTTTTAATGTACTACGTTTTACCAAGAATATACTTTTCAATTTGATATACGCAGCTGTGTTTTTATTTTACTAACCTATGACCATAACAATAATTAATCTAATTTGATTATATTTTCACACATGGAAACACATTTATTGTCCGTACGAATGTCAAGTGTAAATGATGTAAGTGAAAAAAGAATGTGTACATATTATTAATAACCGCCCATCCCTCCACACCAAAAAGAAATCAATGAATATAAAATATATACGAAGAAATATTGTGATCAATCCTAAAAACATATTGGTTCTGGAGTATTGTAATGCATTTAGACTGATGTAATTTTGTTTTGTTTTTATGACGAACTAAACATTCCTGCTAATAAAAAGAAATGTGAAAAAACACGCTAGTTAACATTTAACAAAGAAATGTGTGTAACAGCAAGAAATTATTGCTGTGGAATGATCTGGAATGGAAACTCGAACAGCCGGGTTGGCAATCCGTGTCAAAAAGGAAAATTATTATTATTATTATTTTATTATTATTATTATTATTATTATTATTATTATTATTATTATTATTATTATTATTATTGGCTCATATAGAGCTTTCACACAAGTCAACCAGCGATCTGATTGGAAACCTGTGATGTTCTCTGGAAGCTGAGTGACAGCAAGTCTCCCCAGTTATTATTATTATTATTATTATTATTATTATTATTATTATTATTATTATTGAAGTAGTAGTAGCAGTAGTAGTAGCAACAACAACAACAACCCATGTCATAATAATAATAATAGTAATAAAAATAATAATAATCATAATAGTAATAATAATAATAATATTAGTAATAATGATAATAGTAATAATAATGATAATAGTAGTAGTAGGAGTAGTAGCAGTAAGAAGAAGTAGACGAAGAAGACAGTAGACAAAGACTCTTGATATGTGTGTAAGTTTGTAAATGTTATCCCCTCACTCTTTCTCTGTCTTTGTCTCTCTTCGAAGGTTACACATGTAAACATAAGAATAAAAGCATTTGTTCGAAGATTAATTTAAAAATTTTCGACTGAATGATGAAGAATCTATTAAAGATTTCTCTACAAATTGTGATAACTAATGATCTCGTTGTTTCGAAAGAATAGAATGTGTACCAGGGTCATGTTTAATTTAACGAAAAGTATTCAATACTGTTCCTAAATACAATCTATAGAATGAAGAATTATGTTTGAGAAGCCAATGAAATTCTCGTTAGAATAAGCGAAAAGGAAGAGAGCGGTTATTATTTACCTATGAAATGAGTTGTAGATGAAATATGAAATTGCATAACCACGAAATTAAATATTTACGGTCATTCGCAATATGTGAAGATTAAGAAATATTTGCTTTGGTGAATTTTTGGAAAGTGAAAAATAATTACTTCTTACCAGCTGTTAAGATTTGGAGATTGACTCAAAAAATTGTAGCAATTTACGAATTGTAAGTAAACCGAATGATAATTACCGGAGAACATGTATTAGGTATAAGCAGGTATCGTTGTCAGTATGGATTAATGTAGGATGACACCTGTGTTCGTTTTCCTATTCTATCTTTTTTATACAGGGAAATAATCGTTTATACACATATATAATACGTATGTGTGCGTATGTGTGTGCGTGTGTGAAGAGAGCAATCAATATGTTGTTTAATTTGATACGGAAAAATTAAGTTATCGTTCAAAAATTACATTGCAAATTTAAATAAATTTTCAGAAATGTATAATTCTGTATGTTAAGTTAGTATTTTAACGGCGCTTCTACACTATTGGAATGAGATTTCGGAAATCGTAATACTTCAGTTCACATGAAACAATGGTATCTACGTATTCCTCATATTTTTAAGATGATTATATCCAAAAATTACGAAAATCGATAAGGTAGAAAAAATTTTATTAAAAAAAATAAAAAATAGAATTTGATGAAAACGATTGTAAGACACAGGAGAGTTCAAAAATAGGATGTTCTTTTCCGTTTCGATTTAAAAAAAAGATGGCAGCAATTTTACACCTGCTAACACGATTAAAGTAGTTTTCTTTTAAAATAATTCAATAATGTTCAGGAAATTCTGACTGCATAATTTGGAAGTTTTCATTGTAACTTATTAGAATTAAAAAAAAAATCAGTTGAAACCAGTTTTTTATCTGAAAACTGCATTTATCGACTACAAAATCTCGTCACAATTCTGTAGAAGCGCCTATGAAACTACTGTTTCTGTTATTTTCGCTTTTACGTGTTATTTACGCTGTCACGTGCGCGGAAAGAAATATATTCCCGACATGTAGGCAGTCACACTTATCGGGAAGTATGAACACTGCATAGAATCTTAAATATGATTATTTTCCTTCCATTTAATAACGTTATAACAGTGACCAAGTGGGAGGGGGAGCGCAAAACGTTGGATTGGTAGCAAACCAGGCAACCGGTGAAATATCCTTATTTAGTCACACTTATGAGTCTTATTAAGATGAAACACATAAGTGTGACTAAATAAATTAAATAAAAAGGGTGGGTCTTAGTGTATATCTTCTTCGATATTTTCAAATGATAAGTCGATCAGTTCTGCTCAAAATACAGAAAGAATCCGCACTAAACTTCGGGGTATGTTCCAGGCCATTAAAGAGTGTTCTGTTTCAGATTTGGATGTAGGGACTTACGTATGTAAATTATCCAGCCTTTCATTATACATTTTAGAGAGTTGTACGTATCATGTAGTCGTGGGCTAGTTCTTACTGTATGGTCAATCTCACACTGACATTATTGAAAGAAAATATGGTATTCATATTATTTGAATTCATCGGACTACAGTTCTTATCTTGAGTGTGATTTTCATAACGTTTCGGTCGATGTAACCTCCGACCTTCTTCAAGTGTATCTTGTCAAACTCAGGAATGTTTCTGTCGAACGCGGAAATTTGAACGGAAAACATGTTGAAAGAGCTAAATATTAGGTTGGTGCAACAGTAATGTCGTTTTTTGGCATATATATATATATATATATATATATATATATATATATATATATATATATATATATATATATCGGATAAAAAACAACATTATTTTTGCATCGACCTAATACATAGAAATTTTGTAATTTAACAAATTTTGAAAAGTAACAATTTTCGTCTCGCTTACATTACAAAAATTTTTACTACATTCGGTCCGCTGATAATGGCTCTTGCGTTTTTTTTAATGACTTTTTTGTTAAATATGAAAATCGTTTCAGACAATGCATGAAGCCATTTGATGCAAAGAGCTAACAAAAAACAAAAGATAATAACAGAGACAGGAGATGGCCTAAGTTTGACAAAGATCAAAGCTATAGTTAAAAGAAAAAAACAGTCAGAAATAGAGAGTTCTACAGACATGCAGTTCTCTACAAAAACTGCATGTCGAATAGCGAATCGATGGAGCCCAACGAGTCAAACCAACTGAAACAAATGAAACAGGAAACAGATCACACAATTTTGAAAAACACGTGTTGTATGAATTATGTCCCTTGGTGTTAACATGAAGAAATAGCTATTCATTATAAATATGTAGATTGAAAATAGTTACAGTGCATTTTATTATTTAACTAGCGGCTGCGCCGAGTCGGCACACAACGGTTAACACAAAATCGAATACACTCAACATCAACTACACTAAACATCATCTTACCATCAACGCTTACCTTGTAGACTCGGAGTATGGGAAATTTCCATATGCACAAAACAAAATCACTGAAAAAACAAAATTACCCTAACTAAGAGTAAGAATAATGAGTAAACGTCGGATAAAATGATGGTTAAAACTATTACAAACTTGCCAGGGTTCGAACCTGGAATCTCTGATTCGTAGTCAGACACGTTATCCATTACGTCACAAGTTCTGTCCTTATACTGAAAGATGTTACCGCTACTGTATACAGACAGTGCTAAATTCTGTTGACTTGGGCAGGTAACTTTTTCGACAATTCACAAAATGGCCGCAAAACCCTTATTTCGTGCTTTTTGTTGACTCGGCGTTGTTCGTTATGAACCATATATAGATAAAGACAATCTAGGGACTCACATCTTTCAGGGAAAAAAGAATTTTTCAATTCGGTGCCTCCATTCGAAAGTTTTATTGGTACACACACACACACACACACACACACACACACACACACACACACACACACACACACACACACACACACATAAATAAATAAACATTTAGAATCTTATTAATAGTATTTTATTATATTAGAGATATTCCTTGATTCTATTTTCTTGGCTTTATTAAATGATATTTAGAATTTAAACTGAAAAAAAAATAAGTGAATGGATTCGAACTTTCCGTTTCTCTTCGATACTGCACAAGTCCTTATCTGCGTAGTTGAGGTAACCAAATATTTGAAGATGACTCCAGTGCTGGCAGTTATCTGGTCAATGTAAATTATCACGACAGGGGGGGGGTATATATTTACAGTGGTAAATAAAGGCATGGACAAATTGGTGTTAGTCATAAAGGTTGTGTTTTACTAGAAAAGCTTAAGGGTCAAAGGTGACACCAAACGGAAGTCACGGAAGTACGTGATTTCTGAGGAGTGGTAGTCTTGGTCTCTTGGCTAGCAGGATTTCAAGAAGACAGATCTGTTCTTAATTAGGATAGCGCAAATTGAGTGGCTGAGTGTAGCTCGACGGGCTATCTCTCTATCCATCTCCATCTGGCTGTTTCATTCTAAATAAGCTTGTCAAATAAAATCATATAAGTAGTCTAATTATTTTATGTCTTCAGAAATCATTATTCTAAGAAGGAAATCATCGCAGCGTATTTTCGACGTTATGAATTTTTTTTTTTTAATATTGACTGCAGCAACTGGTCTGATCAAAAGAAAAGCAGACTTCTACTACGAAAATTGGAAACGACTGAGCATGATAAATTGGTGGATTACATCTTGCTTCGGAAAACAGCAGATGAATCATTCAATGAGACGGTAAAATTGTTAACAGAACTTTTCTCGCCGAAAACGTCTCTTTTCCATAAGCGTTGGAGATGTTTGAATGTGGTAAAAGACGATAATGATGATTTTGCCAGCTACGCAGCTGTAGTGAACAAACACTGTGATGACTTTAAGTTGTCTGAACTAACAGCAGACAGTTTTAAATGTCTTGTGTTTGCGTAAGGGTTAACTGAGGATTGTCAAAAAGTAGAAATTATAAAAAAAAAGATGCAAGAAATATCGAAGCAGGCATCACAAATATAAAAAAGCAACTAAGAAAAAACCGTCGAAATGGCACACAGACACTAACCACCGAAAGTCAGAAAAACTAAAAGCGCCGAGCGCTTGTTTCAGATGTAGTGGAATACATTGGGTAAAGGATTGCCCATTTTTAACAAAAAGATGCCATTTATGCAATAAGATCGGTCATAAAAGTTCGCACTGTAGGAAAACTCAGAATAGAAGTCGTGTACGTCAAACCAGAACTAAGGACGTCGTAGATGAAAATCTACGCAAATATTTAACAGTTAACATTTACGGCAATGCTATTAAATTCCAATTAGACAGTGGATAGGATCTTTCAATAATAAATCTCAAAACGTGGAAAATATTACGAAAGCGACTATGTTAAAAACTAACAGAACAGCGACAGACGTTAATGGTACAAAAATTCATTTTGAAGGTGAATTAATTACAAAGTCACTTTACGGGGGAAAACAAAAAACTAAGATTGTACGCGCTAAAAGATAGTGAGAACCTATTCGGTTCTGACAGCATGGAGAAGTTTCGTCTCTGGGATCTTCCTATATCCACATTCTGCAAGAAAATAGATATCCGCCCATCACAAACTGAGAAACTTATAACTTGTTTTAAAAAAAAAATTCACAAACGTATTTACTCCTGGCCTGGGGAGGTACAAAAATGTCTGCAGATTTTGAGTTGAAACCTGGCACACAACTGGTGTTTAAAAAGAAACGTAATATCCCGTTCGCTTCCCTGAACAAAATAAATCAGGAACTAGACGGATTAGAAAGCATCGGTGTACTGGCTTAAGCTGAATATAGTGAGTGGGCTGCTCCGGCAGTTTACGTAAAGAAAAGGTCCGGGGCAATTTGCGTTTGCGCCGACTTCGCGACCGAACTCAACGGGTCTTTAGAAGATTTTCACTATCCATTACCTAGTCCAGAAAAAGTGTTCACGAAATTAAATGGCGGCAAGCTTTTTTCTAAGATCAGCCTAAGCGACGCTTACCTACAGATTCCTGTAAACGACAAAAGCGCTAACCTCCTCTGTATTAACACTCGTCGGGGTTCGTACATATACGAAAGACTCGCGTTTAGTATCAAGTTGGCACACGCAAGATTCCAGCAAGTAATTGATACTATGCTGTCCGGTTTGGACGCCGTAATCGCATATCTTGATGACATTATCATAGCGAGCAAAAGCAGAGAGGAACATGAAAAACATATCAGACAAGTATTCAGTCGAATACAAGATTATGGATTTAAGATCAAAGCAGATAAATGCGAGTTCTTTTTACAAACAATTAGATACCTTGGTCAAAAATTCGATAAAGATGGCAGACGCCCAGACCCAGATAGGGTGACCGCCATTAAAGAAATGCCGGCACCAGTAAACATAACTCAATTGCAGAGTTTTTTAGGTTTGGAAAATTATTACCAAGGGTTCATCCTAAATATGCACAAATTGCGCGCACCACTTAATGAATTGCTGAAAATAGATAAGGCTTGGGAGTGGACAGAAGATTGCCAGACATCACTCCAAGAAATAAAAAGAATCCTGACTTCAAAACTATTCCTAGCGCATTTCAACCCGCAGTTGGACATAATAGTAGCTAGCGACGTTAATCAATATTGCGTCGGGGCGTGCATGCTACATCGAATGCCGGATGGCTTGAAACAGCCTATTGCTTTCGCATCACGGACTCTCTTGCCAGCGGAAAAGAATTATTCTCAGATCGAGAAAGAGTCCCTAGGAATTATATTTTCAGTTTTAAAATTCCACCGGAATGGAAAACATTTTTTTCTACAAACCGACCATAAGCCGTTGATATCTAGTTTTGGATCAAAAAAGGACTTCCAACATTCACTGCGAACCGACTATGTGCAGAACTATAATTTTACAATTCAATTTCTACCCTCAAAACAACTAGCCCATGCAGACGGTCTATCGAGACTAATTCCTGCCAAAATGGAACCTCTTAAAGATTCAGTAATAGCGGCACTACGTATTGATGTAAAAACCATGATAAACAATATTATCCGCGAACTGCCGGTCACACTTCAGGAAATTAAGTCAGAATTCCTAAATGAAAATTTCATTCAAGCCACGAAGAAGAAATTAGTACTGGGTGACACCAGTTTAGACATTTTTTCTTGTTTCGACGAAATACTGTTATACGGTGAAAGGGTTGTCATCCTCCAAACCCTTCAAAAAAGAATGCTCAGGGATTTTTACATGGGACATCCAGGAATAAACAGAATGAAAAGCCTAATGAGAAGTTTTGTTTATTGGCCAGGTATGGACCAAGATATTACCGACGTGGTGAACAGATGCAAAGCTGTGCTTTGGTTGCAAAAGCATCACCTTTATAATATAAACTTTGGCCTAAGGCTGAACAACCATGGTCGAGGATCCACATTGATTATGCGGGACCTGTGGAGGATTTTTACTACCTGATAGTAGTTGACTCTTACTCTAAATGGCCAGAGGTACTAAGATGCAAAAAAAAAAAAAAAAAAAAACGACCACGACAATTTTTTTTATTGGAATTGTTTGCTCAGTTTGGGGTTGTAGACTGTTTGGTTAGCGACAACGCTACACAGTTCACCTCCACAGAGCTCAGAGAATTCTGCGGGACGTATCAAGTCAAGCATATTACGACACCCCAGTATCACGCCAGAAGCAATGGCCAGGCCGAACGCTTCGTCGATACGCTTAAAAGGGCATTAAAAAAGGCGTCCGGTACACCGACAGAAAAGGCCCTTCAGAAATTTCTGCAGGTTTACAGAATCACGAGACATCCGAACAAACCAGATGCGGGGTCCCCAGCAGAAATCATATTTGGACGGAAAATAAAATCTGTATTTGATAAACAACTACCCAAACACATAGTACACAACAGAACCTCTGCAATGCCAACGAAACGGTTTAACAGCGGAGATTACATGTATTTTAGACATTTTAGAAATGTGTTCAAGTTCCAACATAAGAGGCACCTGAACCAATGTGTTCAAGTTCCAACATAAGAGGCACCTGAACCAAATCAGGAAACGCTTCTGCAATGATCAAGAAGAACTACCGCAGGACGGCAGTGAGGCGATTGAAACTGTGTATGACTGTTTTGACATAGACCTTCCAAAAGGGATGTCAGAACCGAGACGCTCCGGCAGAAAGAGGAAGCGCACAGACCTCTTGATGGTCTGCCCCAAAAGGAATAAATACTAATTTTCACAACTGCGGAAATCAGCTTGGGAGGGGGGTGTTGTGGAGGAATCACCCTCCAAATGGACTTCTATCCATTGTATAAACCATAGACCTTTTGATCTCAGGTGTGGATTAAACACCAGAGCGACCTTCGCCTGCTCAGTGACGTTTACTACTCTTTTCAGTTGTAACCTTTTTACGTTGTTGTTCCAATAATACATTGTTTAAACTCTATTCCGTTGTTCTGTTTTCTTTGTCGCTTATTGCAAGCTATAACAGTTACCCATCTATGTTACTCATTTATGTTACTCATTTATGTTACTCATTTGTTACTAATCTATGATACTTACATATGTAACACATCTATATTACTCATCTATATTACTCATCTATATTACTCATCTATGTTACTTATCTTTGTTACTAAACTATGTAACCGGTCTATGTTACCCATCAATGTTAATCATCCACGTTACCCATTTATGTTACCCATTTATGTTAACCACCTATGTTACTAAACTTTGTGCCTAATCTGTAAATTTTCCATTTGAAGCGAACTCCGTTGAAACTTCAACTACAGTAGAACCTCGGGTACGGCATTAAAAATTAGTAACAAAATACAGTATAGTATATAATACACACGTATATAATCAAATAACATTATAGATAACACCGTAACTCGAGGCAAATACCGCAACCAGGGACCGGAAAAATACTGTATTCTACATTGTAACTTAAATAAAAACGTATACTAGAGCCATCGTACCCCAAGTTCTAGTGTATATGTATATCAGTTTTCAATTAAATGTAAATCGTATGTATAAGATATCAATTCAGGGGTTTTTTCAACATTTTTTAGCTGTTTCTAAACGAGAGGAGGTAATGTAACAGCAGCATAAAAATATGTAAATGACTAAGCCGGCTGACATCACAGCAGAGACAAAATTATTTCGTTATTTCCATGGCAGGTGCTCGTCTGAACTCCAATCTCTGGTCCCCCCTCGCCAATCTTTCACGAAAAACACCCGTCTAGCTGAATCCACTGTGAAAAATTTCCCCCACTCTATATCTGTGCCTAAATCAAAACGTGGATTCCATGAACAAAGCTTCTTTCTTAGAACTGCACGCCTGTGGAACTCTGTTCCGTCTGCCTGCTTCCCATCTGACTACAACTTGGATGTGTTCAAGTCCAACGTTAACAAATTCCTAATGGACCGCCCCCTTAAGTAAACACTTCATCAAATCTCCACACTAACGTAATGTACTTGCAATAACCCTTATCCCTGAGTGGCTTCTGGGCCTTGATAAGTGGTGATCACTGTAAAAAAAAAAAAAAAAAAAAAAAGGATCTGGCTAGTGAAGCAATTTTCAATTCTTTCTGATCCATTTGGGCAGAATAAAAAATAAGAGGCATTACTTATGGAACGGCTTTCAGATTTAAGTGTTGCTGTTTTTCCTTTAGCTGTTCTAACTCATGGTACCATGACAACGTATTTCATATTCAACGAGAAGCCATAGGACTGTACGCCATCTTTGGGCGAGGAATATTTATTTTAAATAAACACATAATTGAAACAGTTTTTTTTTTTTTTTAAGGAAGGAATATTTTTAAGGAATAACGAAATAAATAAAAAACAAACAAACGAGTTATGTAACCTAAAACGATTGGCTGTTTATCGCTGTTTTATTTTACGGCATATCAACCCTTCAGCGAGAAGCCATACACGACTGCACGCCATCTTTGGGCAAGAAATATGTATTTTAAATAAACACATGAATAAAAAAAGTAGAAATTGCGGAAAGATAAAGATAAAAACAAAGAAATATTATTAAAAAAAAACGTTTAGAAATAAATAGTTGAAATAAAGGAGGAAATAAACGAAAGAAAGGGAAGATCTTCACAAAAAGGAAAGAAGAAAAAAACTTAAATAAAGAACGAAAGAAAATAACGAAGATCAGACGAAAGAAACGCAAGAAAAGCGGACAAAAAGTTAAAAAGAAAGAAAAGAACGTAAGAAAAAAAGCAGAAATAACGAAATAAATGTAGAAAATGAAGTTATGTAACCTAAAACGATTGGTTGTTTATCGTTGTTTTATTTTATGGCATATCAACCCTTCAACAAGAAGCCATACGACTGTACGCCATCTTTAGACGAGAAATATTCATTTTAAATAAACACATAAATGAAACAGTTGTTTTTTTATTATTAAGGAAGGAATATTTTAAAGGAAGAAATAACGAAATAAATAAAGAAAATGGAAGTGTGTAACCCAAAACGATTGATTGTTTATCGTTGTTTTATTTTATTGAACAGGAAGCCAGTATCTTCAGTCAGCCTGATCTGGTAACAACAGCAACCTGAAAATAAATGAATTAATTAAGTGCAAAAGAAAAGGAGTCCGGGAAAAAAACAGGAAAATAAAAGAGAGGAAGAAAGATAAAAAAGAAAGAAAGAGGAAAAGTCAGAGAAACGAAAGAAAGGGCTTAACAAATAAACAAGAAAAGAAGGAAATGATAAAGACAGAAAGAAAAGAAAAGAAAGGACGTTACAGAAGCAAAAAGAAAGAAAGAAAGACATGAAAATTGAAAGAAAATATAGAAGCGGGGATGATACTATGCTTGTTGGAGATAATCATTTTGTAATGGCATAGCTGCGTCCGTATTCATCTGATTTTTCGTATATTTCTGTATTTTCGTCAAAACCTATTTTCGCGCCAAATATGAACAGTTCCAGCACGGCTACCGAGAGAGCAGGCCAATGAATATGAAACCGTTACGTCATTACAAGGTCAGCATGTAGGTAAAGGCACGAAGGTGCCTAAAGCTTCCGGTGTTCAACCACGTGGCCATAAAAAATATTTTTCGTTGCCTTATATTTGTGGCTGTTATAATTATGTTTTTTATTCTCCTAAAGACAAAAAACAATTCTCAATCTGGATAATTATATAATTGCACATTGGGATAATTTTAATCTAACAAAATATAACAGTAAGTGGACTGTTTTTGAACTTTTATATCTATCGAAGGAAGTCGAATATTTCATTTTATTTATTTTTTTAAACTGCAAAACAAACAATTTTATGAGAATAGTTTTCAGTCCGTGCTTTTAATAATAAATGAAACTTTTCATTGAGTATTTCCAAATATTTTAAAGTTAGAAACATTTTTCACGACAGTTTTTCTTGTTTTATTTTTGTTGTCGTTTTTTTTTTTTGTTGTTTTTTTTTCAACGATCGATGAATTCAATATTTTAGGACCGGGCGTAATTTATTTCTTTGAAATATATTTAAAATTTAAATTTTTTGTTTGTTTTATAACATTCTATCTGTGAATAATTTACGTGACTTGAATATGAAATGAAATAGGAAATTCTCTCCAGAGACATACGAACACAAATTCATCTTTAAAATTCATTAACTAATCAGTTTTAATGAAAGTTTTGATATAAATTAAAAATAAAGAGTACATTAAATTTTAGTTAACATATTTTTTGTTTTATCTTATAAAGAAATGTTGTACGCATCGTGCTGAAATAATAACGTTATTTAGAAAGACATTCTTAACAGGAGAGTGCTTTCTAACTAATCTGCACTTTCACCTAACAATTTAATAATAATAAAAAAAAATATACCATAAAAATGTTATTTATCTTAAAAATCCTGTCTAAGATATAGTACGGTTGCACAAGCACCATTATTATTATTATTATTATTATTATTATTATTATTATATTATTACTACTACTACTACTACTACTACTACTACAACAATAACAATAATAAAAAACTACTTCACGGGGAATGTGGACCTTGCGTAAACGGGTTTTAATTTAATGGTTGCTCCCTGAAAAGCGCACACGCAAAATGTTTTCATTAGTTTATTCAATCACAAAAACTTTTTTGAAGGTTTGAGGCAAAAAATGGCCAAAAGCATTATTTGAATATGTATGCAAAAATAAATATAAGACAAAATAAAAATATTAGTGTGGAAAATATAATATAATAAAAATAAATTAAAACAAAATGAAAATAAAATAAAAAACAAGCACGAAATATAAGTATGAATCAAATTTAATAAAAGAAATTTAAAAAATTTTTTGAAATAAATTACATATGAAAATAGATAAGATAAATACTTTTGCAGTTTTAACAAAAGAGCTACAATAATATCATAGCGTTTCCATTTACGCTGAACATCCACAGAATGCCAACATCAATATATTTCATATGAAAAAGTCCCTGTGGAATTTCCACAGGTCCTGCTAGTTTATGTTGTAGAGAATATGTTTGTCTTTTGGAACTTTGATGAACCTTTTTCTTCTTCATGTAAACAAGTCTAGTCGGATGAGGATAGACGCAGCGACGATACTATAAAATGGCTCTCTCCTACACGCATCTTATCACCCCGATTTTACAAAACCAAGCAGAAAATGAAAGTTACAGGATAAAGAAACGTATAAGAAATTAACAAATAAATAATTTAAATAATAACGGAATAAAGAAAGCACTTTTTTACATTTGTAAAAGAAAGAAAAAAAAAGAAAATCAGAAAAGATTAAAAGAGAGCAAGAAAGAAAAGCTTAGCAGAAAGAAAGAAGAGCGATAAATAAACGCAGCTATAAAAGAAATGAATATTATAGAAACAAATAAATAAATAAATATATCTAAGAACCTAACATTAAAAGATACTACAATAACTGTGCATCTTTAGAAGTGCTAGTATAGTTTAGACTCCAGAAATACATATACAAAATTGCCATTAGGTTGGTGAAAAAAAAATAATGTCGTTTTTGACGTTCAACTTCAAAAGATAATAACTCCTTTCATAATAAACTTTATTAATCGAAACAGGAACCATTAGAATCGACACTTTTTTTTTTTTTGTCAACGAGAAACAAGTTTATTTTTCCGATTAGCATAGACACCCGGAGTTCTGGAAGCGATAAAGTCATTGAAGGCCGATTCGGCATCATCTCGGCTTTTGAAGCATTTTTGGGACAGGAAGTTGTCGAGATGCTTGAAAAAGTGATAATCGATGAACAAGAGGTTTAATGAATATGACAGGCAGAGTCTCGTATCCCAATTCGTTCAGTTTCTGCTTCTGCAGAGTCAGTTGAGCAACATGCGGGCGAGCGTTGTCCTGGAGGAGACTTGGCCCCATCATATTGACCAATCTCGGCCACATACAGTGGAGCTTCTAGTGCATTTCATTAATTTGTCGTTTCGCCCGGATTCAAGAAGCTGTAATGGACGAGACCGGTCGCAGACCACCAAACAGTCACCATAACCTTTTTTGTGCAATTTCGGTTTCAGGAAGTGTTGTGAAGCTTCTCCAGCATCCAACCACTGTGCCAAACGTCGCCGATTGTCGTAGAGGATCCGCATCCCATCACGCACCACAATCCGCTCGAGAATAGGTCGTTTTTGTTGCGCAGAAGGAGCGTAGAAGACACCTCAAAACAACGATGTTTTTTATTATCATTCAATTCACGCGGCACTCATTTATCAAACTTTTTTTTACTTTCCTATTTGTTTTAAATAGCGGACGACTGTGAAGTGGTCGACCTCGAGTTACACCACCAACTTCTCGTGTGATTTTGCGAGGATCGGCTTCAATTAAGGCTTTCAAATGTTCGCTATCAACCGCAGTCGGCCGGCCGCGATTGTCTTCATGTTCCAGGCTCTCGTCATTATTGCGAAATTTCTTGAACCACCGTTGTGCCACACGTTCGTTAGTGGTTCCTTGGACAAACGTAGCACTGATACTACGAGCTGTCTCAGCAGCTTTCGGTCTAGTTTGAACTCGAACAAGAAAATGTGCGAATTTGAATTTTGTCCATGATGTCGAAAGGCCTGCAAAAGAAAATAAGAGATTGGGAACGGTAACGAATAACACGAGTCGATAGAGTGAAAAACGCGCTTCAAAATGATATACAACATGGCTACATATATATATATATATATATATATATATATATATATATATATATATATATATAAATATATACATATATATATATATATAAATGAATTAACTCAGAAATCATATATAAAAGTAAGATATGAGAGAAAACAATATTGTTTTTGCATCAAACTAATGCAAGAAATACAATAATAATGAGTACATTAACATATTTGTAATAGTATTGCTTCGGTTTCAGAAATAGAAAGACACATACCAAATTTCAATTAGTAACAAATTTAACTTCTCGCTTTGCATTTCTAATGTTGTAAATTTCAATAGGCCTGAGTTTCTCATTAAGTCCCATTAAGAGATTTCTGTTTCCGGGTGTTTTAGCCGACTTCCGGTCTTACCTGTTAAATGAGAAAAGACTACAATGTACGAAAATGTTTATTTTCCTATGAGTCAATGATTATGCGGTTTGGAAATTCTGGATTTATATCTGCGGAAGAATATGGGGTCTGAGAGATGTTATGTTTATTATTTGTTTGTTTGTTTGTTTGTTTGTTTGTTTTTCGTTGCAAGTCATATTGTTGAAAATTCAATACAAGCGGTCAAGCAATCTATGACAGAAACGTGAATATATATATGAGAAAGAAAGATATAGACAGAAACTATGGCGAAGATATGAGAACTATCTGAGAAAAAGGGATAAAGGATGGAGGACTGCTTGATTTTACAACAGGACAAGTGAAGCATGCATGCCCCCCCCCTCGTGAGTGCACAGTGAACGAGGCATGAAATAAATATGACTAAGTTCAGCACCCCCTCCATTTAGTCCCAGAAGTCCCCAGGGGACGTCAAATCCTGGTGAAAATAAACAAACAGTGAAGATTTAGGTCTTAACATATGTACACTTGAGTTCTGCACCATGCAATAATAGAAATGACTAACTCCATCATTTGCCCCCCCCATTTAGCCCCAAAGTCCCCAAAGCCTTAATATATTTAAATTTGAATTCAGCACCATGCAAAACTACTAAATAGACATAGACAGAAAATTTTGGTAAAATAGTCCCAAAAATTGAGTGTTTTATGAACCCTAAAACAGCCCTTGTGACACATCCAAGAGTTATCCCGAAGTATAGATTTTATTATTAAATTATATAGAAATCAGTTAGTTACAACTTTTGAGAAAGTTTTATAAAAATCCCAGGCATCAATTGTTTTTAATAAGCACAAAAGTGTCGATTTTAGCCATTTTAACCCGAAAGGCACCCCGGGGTGGGGGCAGCCGGAGTTTTCCCGTTCTGTAACTCATTTACTCATATCATGTTTAATGTTTGCGTAAAATTTCCAAAAAATTCCAAGACGTAGTTATTGAGAAAAGTGCGGACAGGCAAACGGACGGACCGACAAGAGTGGATTTACAGGTTCACCCTCATTTTGTCGGGGGACCAAAATAGGGAAAAGTATATAGAAAGAAGAAGAAAGAAAAATGAACAAGGAAAGAAAAGGGGAAAGATAACAAATAGATATAAAAACGAAAGTAAGAAAAAGAGGGAAAGAACGAAAAAGAAAGAAATAAAGACAGAAAAACAGAAGAGAAAAGGATATTTCATCATAAATGTTACCGCACTATTTTTTAAATAGTATTTTCGAGTTCAATTCAATTTTTTTATGATATTTTTGTTTATTAAATTGTTAAGTCAAAGTAAAGAAAAGTTACAAAACCCCAATGTTAAGAATGGCTTTCTAGATAATAGCGCTATTATTTCTACTTCACATCCTTTCAAAATTCTCGCTTGGGTCTCGAAATAGCAGGTAATTATCTAGCATTTGGGATAAAAAAATCCCCATCTTTTGCTAATGGAAAAATCTAAAAAAAAATAAATAAAAATGAGTTTTCTCACTTTCCTTATCAGCCCTCTTCTCCTTCTCTTTCAGATTTTTCATTCGATATGTTCACCTTCTGTCTTCTCATATTATACTTTTTTTCTTTTTCATATTATACTTCTTCGTGGTTAAACAACTTGGTTATCCCTTCCTCTTTCTTCTCCAGCTTCTTTATTTCCTCCTCTTTCTTCTTATCAACCTTTTTTTGACAGTTTTTCTTCATGATAAAACAATTACCATTTCTCTTATTCCAACCCCTTTCTTTATTTTTCTTCGCCTCTTCCTCTTCCTCCGTCCCCTTTCTACATAATCACATTCTTCTCTCTCCGTCGCATTTCATTCACTTTTCGCTTATGAGCCGACTTGTGGATCTGATATTCCATGAAACTTTTTTTGTCAGAGGAAGCCGGTTTAACCCGCCTAGGGTCAGCGCCGCTCCGGTTCGTTTTTTATGATAAAACAAATGGATTACTTTTCTTCTTCTTCTTCTTCTTCTTCTTCTACTACTACTACTACTACTCCTCCTCCTTCTCTTTCTCTTCTTCTTCTTCTTCTTCTCTTTCATCTTCTTCTACTTCTCCTCCTCCTCCTCTTCTTCTTCTCTTTCGTCTTCTTCTTCTTATCCTCCTCCTACTCCTCCTCCTTCTCTTCTTCTTCTTCTTCTTCTTCTCCCCCTCTTCTTCTCCTTCTCCTACTCTTACTTCTCTTTCGTCTTCTTTCTCCTCTTTTTTCTTCTTCTTCTTCTTCTTCTTCTTCTTCTTCTTCTTCGTTTTTAACTTCCACATCTTCTCCATCTTCACTTCCTCTCTTTTCTCCTACACCACCGTCTTCTTCTTCATGATAAAAGAATTAGTTTTCCGTCTTTTCTTTCCATGATTCTCCTCCCCCTCCTCCTCCTCCTCCTCCTCCTATTCTCCTTAGCTTAACCTTCGCCTACTCCTCTTTCTCCTCCTACCCCATTATTTTCTTCGTCCTCATAAGTTCTCATCCGTCTTCTTCTTCTTCTTCTTCTTCTTCTTCTTCTTCTTCTTCTCCGTCCTTTTTTACTCCTACTACTAATCTTTCTACACCTACTCATTGTACAACTGCACCCATTGCTTCTCCATCTCATCCGTCTTTATAATAAAACAAATTATTCGCACCCCCCATATTCTTTTCCATATCGCCTCCTCCATCTCTTCTCTCTCTCTCTCTCTCTCTCTCTCTCTCTCTCTCTCTCTTAACCCTCTTCCTTCTACTCCTCCTCCTACTTCTCACCCCTTCTTCTCTTACTACTTTCTTCTTCTCTGAAGTCTACGACGAAAACTATAATATGAACAAAAAAATGGCACCGTAAGAATTCAAGCTGAGATATAACACGGAGGACGTTAACTTGTAAGGTGGGTGGGTGGGAGGGGGTGGAGATACAGATGAGAGGTTTCTTGCAAAGTAGTGCTAGATCGACAAATCGCTTTAGTTGTCATGGCAAATAAGAATGTCGCTAACCACCGATGTGGCCGTTTATGAGGACTGGAGCATCATGACCAGACTTTGATTTAGGTGGCTGCGAATAAATGTCACGGCGACCCTTGTTGACAGTTGTCACTCGAAGCGTTCGGGTTCACAGACATAAGAACGTCTTCATCGCATGGAACCGCCATGACAACGTTGGCAATAAATATGAGTAAAAGAGATATGAGGAATCAAATAACTTGTTCAGAGCAGACCTGCACCAATCATCAACATGTAAGACATAAGAACGGACTGATATCTGATATATATTACGTTGGTGCAAAAATAATGTCGTTTATATGTATATATATATATATATTAGGCACCGCCAAAAATGGCCGCAAAATCAAGTTGTTGTTGTTTTTTAAAACGAAATTACATTTATTAAAATCCATTATTTCTGAGTAACTTTTTTTTTCCAGAAAGATAAAACCCTGAATTTTATCATATAGAAAACAGAATAATGTAAAACTTTTTCTACTATTTTTAATTCAATTTTAAATGTTAAATTTTCCCAAAAAGTTAACAATTGACATTTTTTGTCTTGCACAAAAAACGTACTTAAATATTTAAAAAAAAGGGTTTTTGAAATAATTAATTAATTTATTTATTGTCTAACTAAGATTTAGGATGATTTTCTAAGAGAATATGCAAAAATATTATAATATAAGTACCTGAATTTCAAATAATTCCACTTATTCATATAGGTAACCAGATATTTCGCATTGACGTAGAGTTCAGATCGACTCTGTTTACGTTTTTGTTTAAACTATGGAAGACCAAACAGGCCAAAAAAAACTTATTTTTCAGTGACGAAAATTTCAATGTATTATTAAGCTGAGGCTGGCCAGTACCAGATGGGTGACCATTTGTATGCGTTTGGTTTTTAATGTGTATGTGTGTGGGGGCCAGGCTCCCCAAAATGGGGGGGGGGCAATTTAAAGCAGAATAAAAAAAAATTATTTCAGCGCGTTTGGTCCACCGTAGTCGAAAGGCGGCAAACGTTTTCAAACGGGATCGAAAAAAATGATGCTATTTTTAACACAAAGGGCACAATATTTATCGAATTTTTTTTTTTGGTATCGATTATTCAAAGCATGCCCTGTTTAATAATGGTCATGCATTATTCGGCTCGCTAAAAAAAAATTGTTAATTTATTTATCAAAAATTTTAAAATAGCTTTTTTCGTATAAATATTAAATTTTTTTTTTTTTTGTTTTGCTTAACTTAAATTAATTATTTTACTTAACATATTCACCGAATTTCACACTTCAAAACTCAAAAGCGGGATAATTAAACACAATCGAAGTTCTGATATTCAGACGTCAAAATAAGGTATGCAAACAATTTTTTTTTTTTTTTTTTTTTGAATCTATAATTCTGTCCCTTACAACAACACAATATGTTGATTTCAGTTTCAGATGATTATTTTAAGCATATTTGTTCCCACTTCAAAACAAGGGGGGGTTTTGTAAGCAAAAAAATATATATATATAAATATCGTTTATGAAAAATAAGTACACTGTTATAAAGTTCATTCTTCTCCTAATAATCGCTGAAAATTTCGTATTGATCGGATAATTACCTGATTTTTGGTAGATTTTTAAAAAGACGGTCCGTCAAAAAGTACTGACCTGCCCCCCCAGTTTTGGCGGTGCCTAATATATATATATATATATATATATATATATATATATATATATATATATATATATATATATATATATATATATATATTTATATATATATATATATATAGTTGTCGGTGGGGCAGGTTATCTCAATATTCCATAAGAATCTTTGACTTAGTGATGCAAGCACCAAGTGAAAGATTGTTTCAGCAATTTGGCCCACTATTACCGCCAAAAAACGACATTATTTTTGCACCAACATAATATGTGTGTGCGTATGTGTGTGTATTTATATGCATTAATACAGGGTGTCCATAAAGTCGGTGTGCAATTTTAAAATGAATTGTTCCAAAATCGAATTAAACGCAAATACCTTATATAGTACGCTCCTCCTTTATCTTAAAATTCAATATAGTACCCCTTAACAACATCAAAAATTTTATTTATTTATTTCGTTCCTGATGATTCCCTCGCTAGATGTCGCATGTCCATTATGTTACCTGGCACCTTCTGGTGAGAAGCATTAGGCTTCGAAATACCTTGATATAAAGAGTCCCCTTTATCCCATAAATAAATGTATGTATATCCTTATTAAATAAATGACTCATTCTATATTTTCCAATATATAGTGTTCGTGAATTCATTTTGCACTCCTATTGTCTCATATATATATATATATATATATATATATATATATATATATATATATATATATATATATATATATGTGTGTGTGTGTCTGTCTGTGCGCGCGCGCGTGTGTGTAGTGAATAAATGACAAAAGACTATATTCCAAATATCATTATGTCGACCATCTTATAATTTATTCATTTAATTCAGTTGACATTTACAATTCTTTACAGTATCTGTTTCGTAGCGCAAAATCAATCACTTAATTATTACATTAATTTGCGAATATTTGTGCCCTTTCTTAACTCATCAGAATAGATTTACTAATCGATATAATAATTAAGTGATTGATTTTGCACTACGAAACAGATACTTTCAAGAATTGTAAATGTCAACTGAATTAAAGGAATAACGTATAAGATGGTCAACATCATGAACTTTGGAATATAGTCTTTTGTCATTTATTCACTATATTGCACTGTAATTACATCGAACTTCTTGAATAAGGATTGGTATATATTATAGGAAAATAAAATATATTTCCACAGAAATATATATATATATATATATATATATATATATATATATATATTTCTGTGGAAATATATTTTATATATATATATATATTATATATATATTTTATATATATACATATATATATGTATATATACCATGTTAAAGGTATGTAAGAGTGATTATTAATGAATTTCACGAGGTTATTAAGAGTGCTCAACAAAAGAAGAGTAAAATATATTTTTTTATTAATCTAGGACTGGTTTCTTCTATGGGAAGCAACCACTTATCAAGCCGCCTGTCGAGGACTGTGGTTTAATCGACCATCTTTCCGATACATAAGCATGTCCAGTGTTGCGATCTGGTAAATTTATATATATATATATATATATATATATATATATATATATATATACAGGTGCTCGTCTTAACTCCAATCTCTGGTCCCCCCTTGCCAATCTTTTAAAAAAAACCGTCTAGCTGAATCCACTGTCAAAAACTTTACCCACTCTTTATCTATGCCTAAATCAAAACGAAGCTTCTTTCTTAGAACTGCACGCCTGTAGAACTCTTTTCCGTCTGCCTGCTTTCCTCCTGATTACAAGTTGGATGTCTTCAAGTCCAACGTAAACAAATTCCTGATGAACCACCCCCTTTAGTAGACACTCTAAAATATCCACACTAACGTACTGTACTTACAATAACCCTTATTCATGAGTGGTTTCCGGGCTTTGATAAGTGGTGACCACCTTGTAAAATAAATATATATTGTGATACATTTATTAAAATGTATAATAAATTATTTTATTGATTTTTAGCCGAGAGGAGATATATTTTCAGTATATTTTATTCACTGGACCATTTTTCGCGCCGAGGATTCAATTAACGTCTGCTCGGTCACATTTTGTAAACAAAGCAAAAAAAAACAAAAAAAAAAACGGGAGGAGGAGGCCTGCAAACAGGAGGAGAAGGGAGAGACAGAGATACTGTGAACGAAGAGTGGAAAAGGAAAGAGAAAAGAAAGATAGAGAGAAATAAACCGTATATATAGAGAGAGACTGTGCAGAGAAAGAGATAGATAGATCGTATATATAGAGAGAGGCCTGAAAAAAGTTGTCAGCAGGCAGTTGAGCCTCGCGCTTCAAAGCGATAAGATGTAAGTCAGCGAAGGTCGAGTTGGCGAAGCCAGCGAAAGGCGACAACGTGGTAGCGGGTCGCGGAGGTAAATATCAACGACGTCAACCGATAATCAGCGGTCAAAGTTAGAATATTGACCGAATAAAAGAATGAACCCAGCGAAGGTAGGAATCATAGATCAGTGAAACTGTTACTGTAAATCAAGGACTTCGATGAGCTTCGGAAAACAAATACTTGGGGTAATTAACACGCACGAGCGTAATGAAACATAAATCATCCGAAGGACAAAAATATGAAAATTAACCTGCACGCGCGTAATCAAACATAAACAAGTTACATGAAAGAAATCTATATGAAAAAAAAGGAGACGAAAGAAAGATCGCATTTCCAAGGGCACTAAGTGAGTTTTCAATCAAAACTTTCATTTCTCCAACATCTCTCTCTCTCTCTCTCTCTCTCTCTCTCTCTCTCTCTCACCCTGTATCCAATTGAGCAGACGATTTCTTGTCTTACGTGAATATTGCCTGTTGATATATTTTTTTCTCTCGGTAGGATTAAATCATTTCATTTAGTTAGGTATATTTAATTTTCCTTTCTTGAATTGAATTTTATTTTTTTTTTTTATATAAATAAAAGTATGTTAATTTTTCGATGATATTTGTTATTTCTTATGTGATTTCGTTGTCCAGTACATTTAATTTTGTTGTTGTCTTCCGGACGGTTATCCCACTCCCTTAACGCATTATCAAGGAACCTGGGAAACTTTATTTTTTTTATATATATTTCGTTACGTCACCCATCTCTACCGTCCCCAGTAGGATTGGGATACGTCGTAACAATATATATATATATATATATATATATATATATATATATATATATATATATATATATATAATGTGTGTGAATTGTAGTACAGTACTTTAATATTGCTATATACAGACTGCAGAATCCCGGAATACAGTTACCTCAGGATGCGTTTTTTTTTCAGGTTACGATGTGGAATACAATGTTTATCCAGTCCCTGGTTACGGTATTTGTTCCGCCTTACGATGTTATTTATAATTGTTATTTGGTTATATACATGTGTATTATATAATGTACTGTATTTTGTTACGAATTCTTAATGCCGTATAGTAAAGACTTGCTAACCGGTTTCGAAGTGCGCTCAGCAGAGCTAAATTGATGGTAGGATAACAATTTTTTATTGACCTCCGGGCCAAAATCAAAGTGTAGTATACGTTCTGATGCTACACTTAAATTTTTTGTTCTCGGTTAATGGAGGAGAAATCCTTCACGACTGAGATAATTTTTATTTTTGTTCCTTTTCTCCACATACAAGAAAACGACCCTGATGTCTAACTCTGCCCTCGTGGGTAGGCAAAGTAAATAGGAACAATAAAGAGAACAGATATGATTGAATGGAGATTATAGAGTGAGAAAGGTAAAAAAAAAAAAAAATGACGAATCAAATAGAAACCACATTAAGTCCGATATTTTTTGTTTCTCAAAAGTCTCAAAGACCTTATCTAAATGGTTTCCAGAATCTTGAAATGATCTGGCGAGTGCGACTTACTTAGAATTGAGGATATGTTGACACATGAATGATGTGCGGACCATGGGTGTTATTCAAAACATCGAATGTCAAATAATTTGCATGGTGATTTTTTGTGGAAAAAAAAAACCGTGCAAAAAGAATCCTAAAAGAAATACATAAAATCATCGCGATGCCGATATGCAGAACACTTACATTGACACACCGGTTTTCGCTAGATCACCAAAGTTAAGCAACGTTGAGCGTGGCCCGTACCAGATGGGTGACCATTTGAGAAGGCTAGGCGCTGTATATATCTTCTGGCAATATTGAGCATGGGGCCAGCACCCACTACAATAGCATATACAGCGGTGGGTGGCCTATGCCCCCCCAGGAGCTCAAGGTTATGGAATGGACATGTGAACATGTCTATTACGTGATATAGGTGAAAAATATATCAAGGAATAATGAACTCGTTCCCAAAACGATCTTATCGAAATTTAAAAACAAAAGAACTATTAGGTTGTTGCATAAGTTTCCGCCGTTTTTTTTTTTGTTTTTGTTTTTTTTTTTAAAGAAAATTAGAGAATTTTAACAGCAAAAGTAAGTTCGTGTGGGACCCAAGCTCTAAGTTTTTGTGTGAATCCCATCGACTGAAGATGGCGTGAAATTGTCGCAAAATCATCTTTTCATCCAATTCTTTAGATGTCTGAAGGCCATCTTCATTCAAAAGAAGCCTGAGTTGATCTTGATCTATCTTGATTGGTCTTCTGGAACGAGGAGCGTCATTGAGGTACAAAATTACCGTGTTCGAATCTGGTAAACCAAGCTCAAACAGTTCTCTCAGCTATAGCGTGTGCTCCATATATGACACAAATATCCTTGGTCACTTTACTTGCTTTTTGACCGTGATTAAAGGCGAAAAAAAGATGTCGGAAATATGATTTTTTTTATCTACTTGATAATCCATTTGACGGTTCTGAAAAACAAGAAAAAATTATATGAGCAAAAAAACGATGACCATTATCTTGTGGACAGAATACGTGCTTTGTAATGACACAGAACGATCCATTTAAAAGTTGTCCAATCTCTCTAATCTTTCTCTTAACGACCAGCTGACACCACAAGACAAAATGCAATCATTTCTCCAACACGATGGCTCTACATGCCACACATCTCACAGATCACTGACGAGTTCATGACATGTTTACCGAAGAGAGAAAGGTATATATGTAATTTAATTGGAATTCATTATTAAGATGAGTATTGTTGATTCATTTATTTATTGCGGACTATTATTCTCATCCTTTTTGGTTGTGTTTCACGACGTTTCGGCCAACTATTCCTCTGGCCTTCGTTAGGTTGAATCTCTACGGTTCCAGGTGAGAATTGTTTGACGATAGCGGTTTCAATCCTGCCCAAAGTCGGCCAGAGGCTTACTTGCCCCAAAACGTGGTGAGACGACAACAACTATGGATGGCAGTAATTGCTGAGAATGCAGTTAGGAGATTCGGAGTTCCTGTCCCGTCGCGTTTACCACCTAGTGAAGACCAGAGGAATAGCTGGTCGAAACGTCGTGAAACAACAACTAAGAATAATGGTCTGCGATAAATAAAAGAATAAATAAGCAAAGGGTTATGGTCACCACGTTCGATGAACTTGTCATCATGTGATTTTTAGCTTTGGGAGACTTTAAAGCAAAATGTTTATACAAATAATTCTCACAATCTAAACCAACTAAAGGGAACATTACCAACGCTATCAGGAGAATCGCCAGAGAAGCTCTACAGGCAGTATCTGCAAACGTTGTTAAACGTGCCCAGAAATGTCAACAGGAAGCACTTTCAGCATCTTGTATAACACTACAGTCAATTTAAACAATAAAAGAATCTTCCTCCTCTCTACTACATTTTCTGGGCTACTTTTAAACGGGCCAACCTGTATATAACACTTTTAGAACAAAAATGGTTTTATGCAACGGCGGGAACTTATGCAACAATTTGATATTTTACTTATACCGGATGTGCATACAGAAAGAACAGCTAATGTATGAATAACAATAACTATTGTATATGAGTTTAAATGCCCATTGGGAAATTGTGTCTCTGACTGAAGGAGAAACACATGCATAGGCTTGATTACCACGACCTTATCGATGAGGTTAACTATGCATCTTTCTGCCAACAGCGCTATTGCTAAACATCTTTATGAAACGGCGGGAACTTATGAAATAATTTGATAGATCATCACGGTATTGCATGAATCCGAAGATTCTATTGTCGTTATTGGTTTTCCCATTATTTTTCTAGCCAGAATTCTTTCTAGAAGACATCGGGTACTTACAGGAGGGATCACGAGAAGGTTACAAACACGCTAAGCGAAAGTGATTTTCATGGAACGAACCTAGAACACCCAGGTCCTTAGTTATTGCCGTTAACCATTCTAATCTCCCCTAAAGACTAGATACAAATCTCAAAATAAAGAATAATTAATAAATGAACCTAGGATGAAATTTAAGAGAGAAAAAAAATCTGTTAACGTATATGTAGATATCTACTTGCTACCCACCACAACAAGATGTGGCACAAGGTCAGGAGGTGGGGATGTCAAGCCAGCGGCCCTAAAGGAGGGCATGCTGGCCTAGCAAAAATTGCCGGGGCATTCCCGCTGGCATTTCTCAATAGGATCACACCTAAGGCAACAAGCAATAAACTTGCCCCACCAGAAACCCGAGTGGTAAGTCCCGGGAGAGTATTCAATAAATTATAATATAATTATAAAATAAATAAGTAAATAAAGGAAATTAAATTTTATAGATATTTATGAATTGATGTGAAATATTAGTTATTTACTGGCGGGGCCTGTGGATATTCCACAGCGAACTTATTCATATGAAATATATTGATGCTGGCTTGCTGTACATGTTCACCGTAAATAGAGAAGCTCTGATATTATTGAAGCTCTTTTGTTAAAACTGCAAAAGTATCTATTTAAGCAAGCAGAGACGCCCGGGTCGTAAGTACGCTTAAATATGATATTTTAATTCTTGCAGATTTCGTATATATCATTATAGAGTTAATGTTCTATCGATTTTCATATATGTTGGGATTTCCAAAAATATATATATGTATATGACTTGGGTGCATCAGCTTTAATTGAAAGCGAAACGAAAACTTATGAATAAAATATATGTATATATATAATTTGAGTGTCATCAGTTATAATCGAAACCGAAACCAAAACTTATAAAAGAATTCTTGATAAATTATTTTTAAAAAGTATAGATTACTAGAGTACCATCAACTATAATCGAAACCGAAACCAAAACTTATGAAGAATTCTATGTAAAATTATTTATTGGTTGGTTGGTTGTTTTTGTTTTACGGCATATCAACCCTTTTCAGATTATTTAATGCCGAATCCAAAGATTTTGAAGAAATTTTTTTTAATAGAATATATTTGTCGTTTTCACGTCGGTTTCTATTTAACCCATAGTTGGGACCCTAACAGGTACTACCACTCCGGGTCAGAGTGGGCCTGGGAGCAATAGCAATTAAAGGTTGGCTCCACACTCTCCAAAGCCCGCAAGCTGGGTCTCACCACTGGATATAGTTTAAGGTCATATCCAGGACCAAAATTATTTATTACAAGAAATGGAAGTCCATAACAATTAAACGACTCGAGTGTAAGCGCGACACGGAAAATAACACACACGCTATCGTATTAATACATAGATTACATATTTATGAATTAATGTGAAACATTAGTTGTTTCAATTTCACAAAAATTTGATTTTCACGTTTGACTCTCTTTGCTTAAAACTAATTTAAACTAAACATAGCCAACATCAGGACTGCCTACACCTACGAGCTGTATTTCAAAATTAATAATGATTGGTTAATTAATTTAAGAGTGAATCCTCTACATGAAAATATATAAACATACTAGACTACCCGTGACCCGTTGGGTCATTATGTTATATTAGCTATGGAATTCATGTATGAGCGTAACACTTGTGACGTAAAGAAAATAGTTTTTTTTTGACATAACAGAAACATTTCTATGAAAGTATATTAAAATGAAAAAAGAATATAAATAGATTTCTATGAGTCGTTCTGTTTATTATAATTGAGTATTATTTTTTTTTTAATTTAAAGTTACTGAATTATAAGTGGTTGGCCATACTTATAGGTAAATGCGCACTGAACAGATACCATAATACTTATTATAGTTAAATTCAAATTTTGATATATCTGCTTTTTTTTTTACATCGTTCATTTCTGTATTACGTTTGAGTTATTTTAAACCCCACACTTCCCATGTTAAATAATAATTTCTAAATAATAACGTAAATATTTCAGTGTCCCAATTGTTCTTTTGTTTTTTGTTTATTTTAAACCCCACTCTTCCCATGTTAAATAATAATTTCGAAATAATAACGTTAATATTTCAGCGTCCCAATAGTTCTTTTTTTTTTTTTCGCATTTAAATTATCCAAATAAACAATTGTTAATACTGTCTACTTTTTTTTTACATCGTTCATTTCTGTATTACGTTTAAGTTATTTTAAACCCCACTTTTCCCATGTTAAATAATAATTTCGAAATAATAACGTTAATGTTTCAGTGCGCAGGTCATGCGTGCATGCGCAACCGGATGTCGTAAACCGGAAAGTGGGTTACATACATCGTTAACAGGTCATTTGAATTTTATAATTATATAGATAACGATATTTAACTTCGTAAGGATGGACACATTTATCTCCCCTTCCTGTCTCCCCTCTTTCTTTATTTATCTACTTTTCTTCTCAACTACCACTCTCTTCGGAATAGCTATATTATCAAGAATTTTTTGTGCATCGCAGTGTAGTATCTGTTCTGAAACTACACTTTACCTTTTCTTGGTCCTCGGTCAGTGGAGGAGAAATCATTCATGGCTGATACAATTTTTATTTTTGTTCTTATCCCGTGTGCCACTTTTTGGGGAGCTGGACTCTCTCCCACTTTAAAAACTGACCTTGTGTCTAACTCTGCCCTCGTGTGGAGGCAAGTAAATAGAACTATTATTTATTATTTGTTACATCATTAATGAATAATAGCGTTTAGCAACTACCATTCATTATTCATCACACGAACCTTTATGACGTCATCCATTTTCAACTGAATAAAAAATACAGTACAAACCCGCATATAAGATACCATAGTATAAGAAAAACTGATATAAGAGAGATTTTTCTGGGACCTAAAATTCGAGCCTGTGTTAATGTACAGTGTAACACGGATATAAGAATACCGGCTATAAGTGTAACCCGAATATAAGAGCGATGTAGAGATCTGAGAAGTCTCCTATATCCGGGTTATACTGTAACTAATTTGATTAATTGCTATATATGAGGGTAGTTCCAAAAGTAAAATCTCCATTTTTTCTAACTCGAAAAGTTGAAGAACCGCGAAGACGGGAGTAGTATTATTTAAACGGGCAACCTTTTGTGCTCTAGAATTTATTTTTCTACATCACAACCATTCTCAGTGCACTTTTGCCGGCTACCGAATCACGACTCTCTGCTTCTAACTCTCGTCCACGACATAGATTGCTTTCTTAGAGTCTCACACCGAAAATGTCTGCAACAAATATATTGCAGGCCATGAATGCATGTATATATATATATATATATATATATATATATATATATATACATATCTACATTAATGATCTTTCAAATCACATCCTTACATCATTTGTAGACATTTATGCTGATGACACTACCATCTATGGTAGCACATCTAAGTCAGTAAACGACCAAGTTCTCACCGATTCTCTCTCCTCTGATCTTGAGCACGTGGTACAATGGGGAAAGGAGTGGCTGGTTACTTTTAATGCATCTAAAACCAAGCTTCTCTCTTTTCATCGTCAACGTCCTGGTCCCCATCTGGCATCAATTGAAATAAATGGCTCTCGTCTTGAGGAGGCCTCAAGTTTTGACAAGCTTCTGGACTTGACCTTTACTCCTGATCTTAAATGGAACACGTACATCAAATCCGTTGCCAAGGCCGCTGGAAAAATGGTGGAATCCTTCTATTGATCCAGTAGAAATCTCACTGCTGATGCTATTCTCTATCTATATACGAGCCAGGTATGTCCAAGGATGGAATACTGTTGCCACATCTGTGCAGGATCCGTCCCACTTGTTAACAAATTTACTGAATTTCCATTACTAACGATTACTATATTGTCCAATTTCTACTGTACACTCTTTAACCCTTATCATCGAGTGGCCTCTTGACCTTGATAAGTGGTGATGCCTATGAAAAAAAATATATATACATATATATATATATACATATACATATATATATATACAGATATATATATATATATACATATATATGCATATATATGCATATATATATGATGATTGTAACGTCTTGTCAGACGAGTGCAACTCCCTCAGACACTTAAAGTCCATGAGCCCAAAAATGACTTCCATCGCAACAGGACCATTTTTATAGACAAATCCATGAGGGAGTATCTATACACAGATGATGTTACAGAGTCTTAGCTTTGTACGACAGCTAAGTCTCTCCCTCTCGGTTCAAAATGTTGAGATCCAGCAACAAGCAAGAGCAAGATAGCCAGCAACAAGTTAAAGTGCAGACCAGCTTAATGCGGTTATTGGTTTCCCGCTTTATGTTTTTTTTAATCAGAAAGGTTGCCTTCACCACGACTTACAGGAGCCCTCTCCACCCCAACACACACATACATACACACAAACACACACGGTGCTAATTGGCCGTTGACCCCAAAAAAGGGCTCATTAACCCTTTGGAAGATCTTGCTTTTAATCTTTCAGGGAGACTAGCCACCCTCCTCACCAAACAAGTTTAGTCGCCGGTGACTCGACCATGAGGCAGGTAGTACTGGGTTACACGGTACCAGTAGCATATGACATGACCTGACAAAATATTTATATATATACACATATATATACACATATATATATACACATATATATACACACACACATATATATATGTATGTATATATTTTGTGTAAAATGCATGCTCCTATGCCATAGGAGCTGGCATCATTTGCAGTTTCACGCTTGGGATTATAATGTGCCAGAAACAAGGCAGACGTTAAAGTCTCTTTAATTTCCCGAAATGCTTCTTCGTACTCTTGCGTTCTGACCTATTTTTGGTCTTTCCTAAACAGTTTATTTAAAGACGACCTTAGTTTATGCATATTTGGCACAACTACATTGTAGTAATTTGCCAAACCTAAGAAACTTTGTAAAGACGCAATATTTTCTGGAGCAGGTTTATTCTTTATTGCACTCGATCTGTTTGGATCCGGCCTTCTTCCATGTTTATCGATGATTTGCTCCAAGTATTTTATTTTCTCCATGAAAAATGTACATTTTTCCTGTTTTACTTTAAATCCATAATCCTGGATCCTTTTGAATACTTGGTTTACATGAGCTTTGTGTTGTTCTTTGCTAGGGCTTTTCACTAACACATCGTCCAGGTACCCTACTGCGAAATCCAACCCATTTAATATAATGTCCATAATTTGCTGCAACATCGCAGGGGCGACTTTGACCCCAAAAGGAAGTCTGTTAAACTTGTACAATCCCTTATGGGTATTAATGCATAGCAGCTTTGAACATTCCTCATCGACTGGAATTTGTAAATACGCGTCACTGAGATTGATTTTAGAAAAATATTTCTTCCCACTCAGTTTCGCAAATATCTCTTCAGGGCTCGGAAGAGGATAATGGTGATCTTGTAATGCCCTGTTTAAGCCTGTCGCGAAGTCGGCGCAAACCCGAATCTCCTTACTCTTCTTTTTGATGTAAACCGTTGGTGCAGCCCACTCACTGTGATCAATTTTTTCCGATGACACCCATGTTTTCGAGTCTTTCTAATTCACCGTCTATCTGTTCTATAGCGGCGTATGGAACATTTCTTTTCTTTCTGAACACTGGCTATTCATTTACTTTTACGTCAAATTTTGTTACCGCTTTTGTACACCTTCCCAAACCGCGTGAAAATATGTCTGGGAAATTTCTTTTAACTTCCTCTTAAGTTTTTCTGCCTCCACATTCGAATCCTCAACCTTTTGGCAAAATGAGTTTAAAGGCAGATCCCATAGTCTAAACTTTTCGAACAGATCGGTTCCGAAGAGGTTGTTTGATTTTCGCATGACAAAAATTCTTGCTTTTTCGGCCTTGTTCTGGAAAAAAAAAATTCGTCAATAAATCTCCTTCGAAGGTAATTTTTCGCCACTGACGCTTCTCGCCGTTTTATGTGATTTAATCATAGTGGGTCTCCCAAGCCTTTTCCAGGTTTGAACATTAATAATGGAAATGTCAGACCCACTATTAAGCTGTAGACTTACTTTCTTTTTAAACATTTTGACCGGTACATATTTTCGGATGTTTTGTTCCTCAGGTTCAATTTTCGTAAGTTTAATGGATGTCTTTCTACCAGATTTTTTTTCCTACAATGCGATGCTTTATGCCCTTTCTGGTGGCAGTTGTCACATTGTTTGAATTTGAAGGGACACTCATTGTACCAATGTTTATTTTCACACCTCCAACATGGTCCAGGTGGATCTTTTCCCTGTTTTATTCTCTGGTTATTTTTTGAAGTCGAATTTTTCTTTTGATGGATCTTTTTAATATGCGACACTCCGTTTTCCTCTATCTCACGACTGTCTTGTTTCAACGTAATAAACCGTCCACAGTCTTCCACTAAGTTTTATAGTTTTAAATTCGGTTCGTTTTCGAGTTCATTTAAAACACGACGCCTGATTTCAGCGTCTTTATTTAAGACTAGCGCTTGCACAAATATTAAACATTTAAAATTATCTGATGATAATTCCTCCAGTTTAAAATCGTCGCAATGCTTGTTCACTATACTTGCATAAGTAGTGTAGTGGTCTTCCTCTCTTCTAGTAACATATATACATTTATATCGCCTATGGAAAAGAGACGTTTTTGCAGAAAACAGTTCTGTAAGTAGCGTAACTGTTTCTTGGAAGTTCAACTCACTGGTCTTTTTTGGGAGAATAAAATTCACGAACTTTGTATGCTCGGCTGTTCACAATTTCCTTAGCAAAGCCTAACTTTTTTCGCGTCTGACCAGGTACTACAATCCGATATAAAAAATAACCTCATATTGTCTATAATACTGGACGAAAGTGACATCGTCTTCTTCATTATAATTGAAATTTTCAATAGCGGCTCACGCAGTTGTTTGAGAAAATGCGTTATGATTATCGTCCGCTTTAATTAACTGTGTCGCCTCCAGAATTTTTCTTTGTTCCTCCTGTATTTTCATCAATATTTCCTCGGAGGGGTTTTGTGTGTTGAAGCATTTTTTCTTCAAATGCTTGTTTAAATCTCTCTTCTCTTTCTACTTGTTGAATTTGCTGCTTTTGCAACGCGATATTTTGCTCTGCCTGGAATGGGAACAATTCCAACAGTGAATCTTTGAATTTCGCATCCATCATACGAATTCAGTTTACAATTTACGCTTGCATTAAAGAAATATTCCTTAGTAAAAATAAATCAACCAAGTTTTCTTTCCCAATTCTTTTGTTTGAAGAACAACAGTTTAGCAGTCCTTTTGTAACTTAGTTTGTTGAATGCTATATTTCTAGTCTTACTAGAAACAATCCAGTGAAATAACATTTGTTTAACATTTTTTTTATTTGCACGCGTTTTTAAGTAGCAAAAATAAAATCCGTCGCTTTAAATATCCGACGAATTCGTATGGGAAACTTTTAGTTTTTTGGGGTTTTGTTTACCCTCTTAGCCTTTTGCAAAAAATGACTTGATTCTTTACACGTTTGCTAAGCACAAATGACGTACGCGAATAATTATTTTTCACAGTCTGTCTCTTTTTCTCTTGACAAAGTCAAGCGTATTTTTTTTTTCAAATCCCAGATGTTAATGATAAGCTTACACGGTATTTGCTAGTTGGTTTTGGACATTTAGCTTTGCAGAAGAAAATTCTTACCGAAGGAAAAATGGCTTTTGGTAAAGAAAAAATAAACCCTTTTTCCCTTTCTAAAACACTTGGTAAGTGTGTTCAATTATTTAATAATTGACAACATTCGCGTTTTTCGCTGTAGATTTTGGTAACAAGTTTTTTTTCCGTCGCCAAATTACTATTGTAGTAATTAATTCGCTGTTAATCCTTGCGTATCCAAATATCTGTTGAAATGACGGTGTTCCGCCGTAAAGATGTTACGAATCTGATTTCAATCACATTTTGTGATTCTCTGCAGTGACGGTCGCCAATCTGTTGTGTCGTGGAACAACAATGAAAATAAGAACAATCAAGTCGAGGTTCAGTTAAGGAACAAGTGTATTAACAATAATGTACAAAGATAGGAAAACGTGTATATCTGCTGGGCACTCAGCTAGCAGTTGAAGTTCAGTCGTATCTCTCTCACCGGTGTTGGAATTACTAACGCTATTTATAGTGCTAATCAGTGTAAATTTTTCTATTCAAGGAAGGCCGGTATAATACATATTAATCGTCCCTGCTAGCTTGGATAAATACTTTTGCAGTTTTAACGAAGTAGCTACAATACTATCAGAGCGTCTTCATTTACGCTGAACATCTACAGAATGCCAACATCAATATATTACATATGAATGAGTCACAGGTCCAGCTAGTTTAAATGAATATGCTTATACAGTTTGTTTTTTTTTCTTTAGCAGATGATAGAAAAAAATGAGGTTTGTGTTCGTTAATGTTTGCGTGTGTATGCTTATAACTGTATATATACGGCAGAGAGGCGAGGGTGGGGGCTGAGACAAAAGTGCTAGCTCTGTCTTGATTTTGCTTGCTTGTTTATTGAAAAGAAATGTGGGTTTTTTTTTATGCACAAGAATCCAAGTTTGCCCAGAGTCCTTGTACCGGAAAAATATCCAGTAAATAAAACGTTGTTTAGTAAATCTTTATTTATTTATTTATTTATTTATTTTGCATTTCCCTACACCAAACATGGATATAAATATCACTAAAACATCCGATGGGTCATAAGCTTCATTTCGGTACTTTACTTGCCACAGACAGACATTAGGAAAATTTATAATAAGATAAAGTGTAGATCAAAGTCGCAAGTTTCATGAATTTAAAGGAATGAATTTGATTGGCTTACAATGTTTTTATTTGTTTTCGATTTAGATGAATGCATGCGCAGAGAAACGTGCAAAGGAAATGTTGTAAGCATTTTAATTTGGGACACCAAAGATTAAACTTCTCTAGCTTCAAAGCTATGAGAGACTGCAACTTATTTTGCGGTAGAGGTTGAAAGCAAAAAATAAATATATTTTTTTTTAAATGCTGAGTTAGGCACAAATTCGATTTTACTCCAAAGAAAACCCAGCTTCCACCAAAAGAGAAACTCTGGATTGGAACAAAAAATAAAAATTGTTTCCGTTCAGAAGGATTTCTTCTTCACTGACTGAGAACAAAAGAAAAAGGTGAATTGTTACATCAGAACAGATACTACATTTTTTTCCTAGTCAAAAGGTCAATTTATTATTTGTTAAAATAATAGGCATCGACAAAATTGAAATTAGAACTAACTTACATAAAATTTTAGAAATTTAAAACTATAAAGGTCGGTGAAAATTTTAATTTTCTTGCGTCTGACAAAAATTATTTGGATATTTTTGTTCGATGTCTCCGTTGTTAACTATACTGAACGATTGTTTGCTTTCTTATAATGTCTCCAGTACTAAGTAATGCGAGTAGTGTTTAGACAATTAATCGGAAACCGGGATCGTAAAGATCGGAACTTTGGGGAAAATCATAGTCGGTGTCAGAATTGGAAAAATTATACCTATTTTCCGACGTTAAAAACGATTCCTTAATTTTTTTGTTTGTTTTTGTTCTTTGTTTTTTGTTTTTTTTTTTAATTTTTTTTTATTTTTTTTTATTGTGTTGATGACGAAATAATAAATATTTATTGATCTTAAATTAGCAGTAAAACTAAAATCTATATACTTCCCCCACTATTGTATTTTTTTTTTATGTTTGCGCAAATTTAGGCACGTATTATATGTGTTTGTTACCTTAATCCGAAAATTAAAAATTATAAAGTAAAAAAAAAAAAGAAAATTATAAATATTCAGATATTTTAAAAGAATCCATAATCAGATTTGGAATCGGGAATTTAAGAACAGAATCAATAATTGTATCGGAATCGGGAAACTGTTGAATCGACCCATCACTAGTACTAAGACTTATATTTGAGACTTGGGAGTATATAATCAATGAGTTTTCCCGAGCATCACCAGGACACTACTTACCCTTTGTACGCCACCGATCGTGACAAACATGTTGACAGACCAACGAACGACGACAGCTTTTTTTCTAGATATTTGTAAACAAATAAAACGGCCAAAAGCAGAGGCGTGAATCGCAATTATATTGAAATGCTTGCGAGACGGCACGTATAAAAAAGGACATAAAAATTCAGATTGACGTGCGATGAACGAACAGATCAAAAGTATTAAAAACAAACTCGCTCTTTAATAAGTATTAAACCACCCGTGACCTGTTGCAGCAATAAATATATAATTTCTTGAATTTGACATCATGTTTGTGCAATAAACTATTTGCTTATCATAGTTGCGGGCCAGATGGCTTAAACAAATGCAGTTGTCGCTGATCTGCTTACATAATACCCTGTGTTTTTGTAACGCAGTTTATAGCAGACACACACACGCACACACACACACACACACACACACACACACGCACATCACACACACACACACACACACACATATATATATATATATAATGAATTAATGACAAAAGTCTATATTCCAAATTTCACAATGTTGACCATCTTGCAATTTATTCCTTTAATTCAGTTGATACTTACAATTCTTCACAGTATCTGTTTCGTAGCACAAAATCAATTTAAAGTCAAGAATTGTAAGTGTCAACTGAATTAAAGGAATAAATTTTAAGATGGCCAATATCATGAAATTTGGAATATAGACTTTTGTGATTCATTCATTATATGCTCTGTAATTACATTGAACTTCTTAAATAAAGATTGGTATATATAAAAAATGAATATAAGTGAATAAAGAATATTTCCACAGATTATATATATATATATATATATATATATATATATATATAATAAATTCTACAGCCAAACAACGTCGCAGCCCACAAGAACCATGACAGTCAAAGAACCGGAAGTCCAAGACTCGAGTTTCGCCCTCATTTGGGCTCATCAGTTAGACACATCCGAACTCAGGAATCGAAACCCAAGTCTCTTGCATGCAAGGCAATCACTCTATCAACTGGGCAAACGCCCTGCACACAAGAATTTCTATTAACCAACACACACACACACACACACACACACACACACACACACACACATATATATATATATATATATATATATATATATATATATATATATATATATATACTTTTACTGTATATATTAAATAGTGTCGTTTGTTAAAAATTGTCAGATTTATTTAAGCTAAATAAAAATGGATTGCATCTTCAGAACATATATATCTTCTGTAAACAATTCCAATACCTCAAGTAGATTTAAAAAATAAAAATAAAAATATTCGGATTATTTTATAGATTGTATGGTACGTCTTACGCGCGTTTCGTTCAATGGTATAGATTGACAAAACAACTCACTAGAGACCCATATAAATCCATCAGAAAAATACACTTCTTATTCGCAAAATAGTCGAAGGTCTAAAAAGAAAAAAGAGTTCTTTTCAAGTCATTAGAGTCTAATAAAAAAAAAACTTACAGATTATTTATAAATTGTTTCAGAAAGAATACACTCTGAACACAGATGCCACGAATGAAAGATTATATATATATATATATATATATATATATATATATATATATATATATATATATATATAGTAGAAATAGTAATTAATAAAAACCTGAAGAAAGTGCTCAATACTGTTGTAGAGCAAATATGCGTTTTATTTTTTATTACCGTTTTTTTTTCTTCAGTTACATTTTTGTTTCAGCTGACAGAAAAGTTCGTTTATGGTGGAATGAAGGAATGAATGATGTCCTTATGTGTGCTTTACCTTTATAGATTATGTGTGGTTTTACGACTTTAGCGGTTAAACAGAGATAAAAGACTAATTACCTGTAAAAAACGTTAGAATAATCAAGACATAAAGGACATCATTCATTCCTTCATTCCACCATAAACGAACTTTTCTGTAAAGTCTGAGGAGGCTACATAACGGCCAAAAGACGGTCGCGTAGCTGAAACAAAACTGTAACTGAACAGAAAAGGAAACGGTAATAAAAAAACGCATATATATATATATATGTGTGTGTGTGTGTGTGTGTGTGTGTGTGTGTGTGTGTGTGTGTGTGTAAGCGAAAATGCGTGTGCGTTTGTGTGTGTGTGCGCGCGCATTTTTCTGTATGTCCGCCAAAGGCTTTTTTCGGGGTGCTTCCCGGCTTGCTCGCTCAGTCTTATAACTTTTTATATGCTACTCAGATCATAATATCTCACACTTACGAAACATGGTCGTAAATATATTTTATTATTTCGGACACTTTTATCTTACGATTACAACAAAATTCGCGCTGTGAATTCGTTTGCTGCTGCTACTGCTATGGCGTAAGATTTGATCTAGTATAACCACCTTCAATTTTTAAACGCTTATTTTCAACTAATCAAATCGTGGTATGTCATCAGACTATTGACCTCAAGGCTTTAGGCCCGAGCCTACCACTCTCCCAAAACTTTATCGCGTTATTTTTGTTTGTTTTTGTTCGCTTTTTTAATTCGAGCCTGCTTTTTTATCTACCCCCCCACCCAAACACACACACGGGTATCCCCATCATCGGGTTCGAGCCTATCTCCCTCCCAAAACTTTTTTCGATGCTTTTTTTTTTGTTTTTCGTCGTTTGTTTAATATTTGGTTTCGAGCCTACCTTCCTACACACACTTACAAAACCCCCAAAACCCACACCTACAAACACCCGGGAAACGCCGGATACCCCCGCTAGTATATATATATATATATATATATATATATATATATATATATATATATATATATATATATACATACTTTTTTTGTTGGATAGTGTTCGAATGTAAAAAGAAATTTGCCGTAGTCGCGAACGTTTTCGACTTTCATAAGTCATCCTCATACGAGTGGTGAATTAAAAATTGCTTCGGTGAATTTATTGAAAAGACGATCAAAATCGTTCAAAATCATGAAACGCCCATAGTCTTTTTTTAAGGACCACACATAAAATGTTTAATATTTACTGAACAGTACATACATATTTTTTATTAGCCTGAATGGCCGGCGTTGCGCAAAAAGTGGTAGTAGGCTTAAATAAAGACTAGTCAATCGAAAAGGCGTTATGACTATCGAAAGGTTTAACCGGCTTCTTCCGAAGGAGGAAGTTTCATGGGAGTATGACTGTCGAAAATATCGGCGAAAAAAAATCCCTTCTTGTAGAAAAGTGCCCAGTTGAGGGTGAAGGAATTAATGTTTTTAGTCAATTGTTAATGCAGTCAGCACACATCCTATTCAAGGTTTAACCGGCTTCTTCCGAAGGAGGAAGTTTCATGGGAGTATGAAATTCACAAGCGGTCCCCAATCGCATGTATATCCCCGTTAGGGAAGATGACGACGTTAGGTTTTTGCAACTTTTTGCAGGGAGGTGTGGACATCCTCCTACAGAGAGCACCAGGACTTCCCAAATCGGTCACCCATTTTTAGTAATCATCAGGCTCAGCGTTGCTTAACTTCGGTGATCTGACGGGAACCTGTGTGTCAATGTGATTATGCCGTATTTTAGCCAAGTATTTGATATTTGTCGTCCGAAAATTTCATCTAATATTTTGAAGCAAAAATATTCATAACTAGCTGTACCCGGCCACGCGTTGCTGTGGCTCAGTTTGTTAAAATGGAACACATTCCTCAAGAAAAATTGCATTTTGTTCATTTTTTTACTTTTATTATTTTTTGCAATTTTTTTTTAATTAATAAAAGTTATTTTTTCCCCCAAAAAAAGATTAATTTTTTACCATAAATTGTTAGGTGAAAGTTTTTTTTTCAGGAAAACTTGCACTTTTCTTTTTAAAAGAAATTTGGCAGTAAACGTTTCTCTTTGAAAACGGAATTTTTATTATAAAAAGAACAGATGAATGCTTTACATGAACACTGTAAATAGTTATGTGAATGTAGAGAAAAGTTTGATCCTTTTTTTTCATGAGAATGTACAAATTATTTCTTTTTTTAACAGATGTTCAGAAAATAAATAGAAAAATACTTCCATCATTAATTATGCAGAAAAATAAATAAGATGTTGATTTAGTGTTTCAACATCATGTTTATAAATTATGATAAAACTTGCTGAGTATGCGCTGTTTTACGGTTGTTGTAAACATGGAACAGAAACTTAAATTTCGCTCCGTTTTAATCTTTCTTAATTTTTTAATTGTGCCCCCCCCAAACGAATATAATCAAAACAGTAACATTCAACAATTGTACTTTATGTATATAAAACACAAAATATTTAAAAAAAAAAAAAAGTTAATAACGAAAGGGAAATAATTCCATTTTTAAACGAAAAAGTCAGTTTGGTATATCTTTTTGTTATTTTTTACATAAGTCTAGCTTTCACATTGGAAATGTCAACATTTATAGGTTGTCGGGTACGTTTACAACGAATAAACACTCCAACCTAGTAGATGTATCAGAATTTTTGTAGGAATTTTTGACACCCCTATCACGAAACTGCGAATAAAATATAAAAAACTCGTAATTTCTCTTTGAAAAGTGGTTGTTTATTTTCTTTATGGATTATACTTCCAAAATAAACTATTAAAGTTGTTTTAAAAGTAATAGAAATATTTTTTTTTAAAAAACAGTAATGAATTTTACGAACTCAATATTTTTCAATTTTTAAACTTTAAAAATCTATCAAAATTTTTCTATTGATTCTATTTTTACGATATTTTCAGGATCAATGTGAAATTTTATGCTCTTTCCAATAAACCGAATATAATATTTTAGACAAACGTTTTTTTTAATTCACGACCCCCCCCCATTTTCAAGTGTCTATTAAAAAGTAAATAATTAATTTACACACCAAAGTTTTATATATCACAAATTGAAGAGAAAAGGTCAATAAATAATATATTCAAATTTAAAACAAAAAAGTAGTGTTTTTAGAAATTTACCTGTAAAGTCCGAAGTTTTTTTTTAAACCACGTTGTTTGTTTTTTCTTTTGTTTTTGTTTTTAACGAAACCTTGGTCCTTGCTCCTTTAATTGAAAAAAAATTAGGGGTTGAATTACATTTTTCGAGTAGTTATAAGCTTAGAAAGACAGGGGGTCGAATAATTCACGCCTCCCATTTTGAAATGTCTATTAAAAAGTAAATAATTGATTTACTCACCAAAGTGCTATATATCACAAATTGAAGAGAAAATGTCAATAAATAATATATTCAAATTTAAAACAAAAAAAGTAGTGTTTTTAGAAATTTACCTGTAAAGTTCGAAGTTTAAAACCTTTTTTTAAAAAAAAAAACACGTTGTTTATTTGTTTTGTTTTTTGTAATGAAACCTTGGTCCTTGCTCCTTTAATTGAAAAAAAAAATTAGGGCTTGAGTTACATTTTTCGAGGAGTTATAAGCTTGGAAAAACGGGGTGGAATTATTCACTATTTTTCACGAAATTTCGTACACACCTACCAATCTACCCATGTTAGAACGGCTTTCGGAATAGACACCCTGTAAGAGTATCTTGTGTAGGAGACGGTGAGACTCGTCGTGGGCGACGAAGCGTTTCACTGAAGAACCACGGCAACACACAGCGAACCAACAAACAATGACAGCCACGGCGCGAAGGCAACTAACAAAGCTCAGCTGACTGCACGAATAGACACGGAACCCAACGGTCACTGTACTGATCGCCACGAACGTCAGAACCCGACTGACTCGCACCTCCAATGGACCGATTTTTATTACTCAAGATGGCCTAGCTAATTTGCATCCCCGCGAGATCTCGCGCGATCCTGCGAGATTCCGTCTCTAATAAAAGCAGGCAGGCGCCATCTTGAAACTCTTTCTTCCGCTGCCCCGACCACAGGATCAGCCACCACCCCACACGCCAGGCACACACGGACCCTCTTGCGCCGAGGGCTACGGTTAGTCTCACACACCCCTAACCTTGCCAGCATACCCAAAAAGCTATAAAAGTTGACGTGTCGAATGTGAACGATGAGTTGGACGTAATGTAAAAATGTACCGAATTTAAAAGTGAACGAAATTCAAATTTCCATTCCATTTTTACAACAACCTTAAAGCAGAGCATTCTATGCAAATTTTACATAACTTACTGTATTAATGCTATTTTTTTAAAGCAAAAAAAAATATTTAGGTTTGGCTATAAATTCCTAAACTCATTTCACCCTAAATAATTTAGGTGACTGAAATAGGAATCTAATTGAATCTTTAATTTCCTGATAGTATGTGAGAAATTTATTTTTCTTCGAGTTATATCGAATTCATTAATACGGACTTTAGGGGCTTTTTTCGGAATGTTCCTGTAAAAATTATTTTTTATTGTTACAAATTACGATGCTTTATTTATATAAAAAAAACAAAAATAAATTCTTGCGTTTTTTTTATTTACTATTGAAAACCATAACTTTAGTAAAGGTATTTTTTGTTTAAACAAAATAAAACATTTTCACTAAGAGTTAAGTAAAAAGAATTAGTTCATTATATTCTGCGATCATTATTTGATGAATACTGAAATTTTCATTAAAATTGGTTAATTTCCTGATTTTTGGTGAATTTTTAAGTAAAGGGAAGGGTCAAAATGTTTATACACTTTGAGCGTCGGCATTCATTGTCTGTCCCTCCCATTTTTCGATGAATATTTGATAGCAAAGCGACCACGTGTGGTTAATTTAAATCAAATTTCAATCACATGGTTACATTATCAATAATCATGTGATTAAACCCATTAAAAATGTACCGATATTGTAAACCCATTATGTTTACATTAAGCCTGTGAGACCAAAATATCATTTTCTGAGATTAAAAAAACCCGCGAGATCAGGAGAAAGAAATGTCCAGAAAATCGCTAGATTTTTAACTTTTATCATCTGAAATTTTTAAAAATCGCTAATTCACCCCCCCCCAAAAAAAACTCCATATTTTAACTTCCTACAATAAAAAAATTATAAATATAGTATATTCAATATATAAAATGTTCCGTATTTTCTCACTATATGTTTCTGGAATTATATTGAAGTGGTTAGCTCCCCAGAAGGCTTACATATTTTATGAAGCTAGTTTTACCTGTTTTTTTTCAGAGAGGGTATTTTTTTTTTTGCAAGAAACAAATCATAAACTCAAACTTTTTATAATAAAAGTCAAATTGAAATATACTGCAAATTAAACATCACAATAATGGTGCAACATATTTTGAAATTAGAAAAATAAAAAAAAAACTTTGTTTTAGCATGTTAAAAGTATTTAGGTTGGTAGATAATTAAATTCTACTCTATTGTTATAAGTTTTTTTATTGCTGTTATTTCTGGCTTTTTACAATTTTCGACTACATACTTCTAAATTAAGCGGGATTCCTTAGATCGTATTTTAAACTAAACTTCGGAGGTTGGAATGCCCTCCCCACCTAAAGTGTAATTGGAAAAATCGATTTTATAGCGAGATTTAAGAATGGTTAGCCGAAAAAAGGTGAAAAACAAAACAAATAATCAATAAATAATTGTTACCAAACGCAATAAATAAATGCTACTTTCTTTTACTTACATGAATGAGTTTATTTTATGTTTTAAAGTATTTTCAAGCGCTTTTCTTTATTTTTTAATCTAAAATTGCGGGTGGGTGGGTGCGAAATATCACCAGATTTTCTAGAATCCCCCGCTAGATTGCTATCGAAATCTCCAGATCTAGCAGGAAAACCGCTAAATTGGACACACTGGTCACGTGACAGGAAGCGGTAATAAATAATTGTCCCTAAATAAAAAAATGTCCTATCAGTACAAAGAAAACCACCTATTTATCATAGAAAAATTAAGCATAATGTTATAATTAAAAAGAAATATATAAAAACACACATGGATATAGTAAACATACCAAAACGTGGAAGCCCTCCGTCCAGTGGTTTTTTAGACTATTAATTGCGAACGAACCAAGAGTTACATTTTTATATACATAGATTACCAAACAAATTAATTTAAAAAAAAATTAATTAAAAAAATTGGGCGTTAATGGGTTAAGCGTAACTTTCCCTTCATATTGAGTCTGATTAATGATTGTTTTTTTGGTTGTTTTTTTTTTTTCATAGGGATTAGCAGGACTTCAAGAATTTGGAAGCGTAGATCAGTGTGAGACGACTAAAATGGCGGTGTTTTTAATTAGTATATTTCTAAATTCAGTTTGGAGGGTGCCATGTGCTGTAAGATGTTGGTAAATGGAGCTATTCGGGGAAGATAGGTAGCATGTTAGTCGACAAAATATACACAGGATACCCAACAGTTTAAGGGCCGTACTGAAATAATAACGTTATTATTTAGAAACACATTCTCAATATGTTAACTGTTATTCTGTTCCATCACGGAAAATTTTAATAAATAGATACCATATGAAGTGTATTTAACTTAAAAATCTTAACCCCCCCCCAAAAAAAAACCCACGGCCCATACTTTTTAAAAACAGCAGACAACAAAAAATTAAAAACGTACATGTATAATTATAGTTAGTACTTCTACAGTTTACAAACCGTGCTGAAACAATAACTTTATTATTTAGAAATAGCTGAAATATCCAGGCAGTTTCCCCGGAGATTTTTTTTTTTATTGCAAGTTGTTATCATGAATCATGAAATATCGGGACTGACAACACTTGAGATTTCGACTGTGATAGGTTGAAAAATTAAACAATTACTTAGGTAGTAGTGTTTGTCATTATTTTGTGTTTCGTTTGATTTCGGTAAACTGGGTTGAAGTGTTGGAATTGACAACAGATTCCCTATTTATTGACGCCGTGAAACGGTCGGAGCAAATGGCGTTTCATATGAGTGGCTTTCTGTTTTTTAAATCAAAGTTTATCATGTTGTTGTCTCGTCCAACTGACACGAGAATCGATGCAAAAGTTACAGAACTTGTAAACTATACTGGTCGCTAGAAAATTATATTTTGCCTTTTGTAAATGTTATCTAATTTATCAATAAAATAAAGTCGTTTTTCTCGTGTAAATTTAGTCACCAGAGGGCTATAAATACAGGCGCCATATATATGATTCAAGTATAGTCACGATTCCTGACAATGTCTGATGCATATTTCCGGTAATTATCAGTCAGTTTTATTCGATTTCAGAGTTTCCTACATTAATTACTACTAAGCTTATTCTCACAAAACAGTAATACTTAGAGGAAGTTGTACTTTTACTTCCACACACACATCTCCCATCAACCTTCCTCGGATACATTTTACAACACGGACTGCTATTATTTCATATATTTTTAAATTCCGTGATATTATCTTTCATCCACGTAATATGTCAAATATTTTCTCAAACGTAAAAACAAACTTGTGGGGTGGGGGTGGGGACGATTTATTGATTTTTTAGTTTTACTGGTTCAATAAATATTTCCTTTTTAAAATCATTACAATGGAAAATTTTGTTTGATACACACTCAAAGAAAAACGACAATTAATAGAATCGCTTTCTGTACCAGAAAATAGGCACAATTTTTTCCGATACCGATTCCAATACCCTGAAAAGTTCCGATTTTTCCGATTACCGATTTCGATTCCCAACACTAGTACATATGTTGGGTAATTTTTAAACAGATAACAACAAAAAAGACTTTGTTGCAATATTTTTAATATAACTACGAGGGCATGATTGAAGAAAATTGCAAGGTTCTACTTATAGACGCTGACGATAGGAACTGACCAATCTGATGGAGCCACTTCTGCTAGCAACCAATCAAAAACTGGAATTGCTCTATAAAAATATTGGATCTTTTAGATTTACCGCACATGATTGATTATTATGTCTACTCGAGAAAGAGCTTTGCTATTTGCCTGCAAAAGTTTAAAGTTCAAGGCATATACAAATCAGCTACGGAAACTCTTTTCATCTCCACGACTTGTACATATTAATCACCCATCGGAAACTTTTAATCCTTACATGGCTTTCAATTCAAAAGACTTTGATAATTGCCTTGGTCTAAAACGATTCCATTTCCCCAATTTACGGCAAAGTAGAATGACATGGAGTATCACACCAGAGTGCAAACAATCCACATATTGCGTCCACGTCCTTAATTGAGATTAATATAATTGAAGGATTTAATTTAAAATACAACAACTTCGGATCGACCCTTTTAATCGAAAATCTTGCAGATTAAATGGACGTATCTTTAGGATATCTCATCAAATAGAACAAATTCCAATAATTTCCGAGACTAAAATATCATTAAGAGTATTTATCCATTATTCTTGTAGATAATGCTCATAAATTCTATTAAATGTATAAGATTGTATAAGCTTGTTTTTTCGCGTTTTTTAAACGTATAATCGTCCAATTTACTACGTATCACACCAGAGACTAAACAAGTTACACATGGCGTCCACGTCGTTGACTGATGGGAATATAATTGAAGGAGTTAACTTTAAATCTGTAACAATTAACAACAAGTATTTTTACCCCCGCCAAATAGTTTATATTAGGTTGGTGCTAAAATAATGTTGTTTTTTTACCAATATATATCTGATAAAAAACGACATTATTTTTGCACTAACTTAATATATTCGATTGAATTTATAACCAAGTGTATCAGTTCGTTTGCTTTTGTACAGCTTTCTGTCAACATCATTTGACCAATCGTCACCAAACTTGGTTAAAGTATCGAGTATGGCTCAACTTAGAACTGATTTAATTTTAGGGTATATAGGTCAAAGTTACCAAAAAAGGTAAAAATCACACTTTTGGCGATAACCTCGGTTCTGTTAATCGTAGAGATTCACTGATTGGCTCATACTGTAACCAGAGAAGGCTCATATCTTATATGACTTTCATCCTGACCATGATTCGTTGATCTAGTGAAAGCATCATATGTTGTGTAGCGGGTCGGGGGTTCATATTGGAACACATAACGAGGATTCATAATAACGATAGTGATGACAATTTTGTAGGGGAAGAAATTTATAATAGTCTGGGATGATTCTTGGGGTCTTCATATCATTACAAACTGGCTGATATGATGCAAGAGTTCTTAACACATATAGAGGAAAGGAGATACATTATTGTTGATGGTGTGGAGGACACATAATACTTGGAAGGGTTGTACAAAATTCGTTACAAAATGATAAAAAACACATTTAACTTTCACGTTGGTTGAAACGCGACACGAAGACCACAGTTGCAAACGTAGTTGGTTTCTTTACTCTTCAACCGGCCAATCGGTGATGCCAGGAATCCAAGCCTTTTCGACTACATGGTCCACTCTCCTCCCTTCGCTTCTAAGGGGCTCTCCTCTTGATCTCTCCTTATTCTCTCTCTCTGACTCTCACTGACTCTGTCTCTAATTTTAGATGAATATATTGAGAAAGCTCCTTTTATATGACGCCAGAAGTGTGCTTCCCAACGTGACTAACTTTCACATGGATTTACATATGTCTGTCCAAACATACTTTTAGCAAACAAAGAATTCTCAATTCTACTTGTTTAAATCTAACCTATTTTTAAACAATATCTTTTAACTCGCATTGTTCATTCTTTTAACTGACATATTTAATATCGATATTTCTAAAAGAATGGACAAGCGACTCTTTTTTCCGACATAAATAATATTTAGCTATTTCTGAAAGAAGTAACAATGGACTGAATTCCTAAGTTTCCAATTCCCATTATCTTTAACACTTGCCTACAGGGTTCGATTCTAACCTTTTCCTAATATCATTTTCACTTATCTAGTCTGCCTTCTTACTTACATGAGAAGGGGGCAGCCCTTTTATGTAACACATATTGTATATTTTCATATTCATTACAATTGTTTCGTGACCATTCGGACAATTTCAAACATTATGTAATTCAAAAATATTCCCAAATAGTCACTCTTCAGACGACGAAATACACTATTTGTACATATATAAACATAATTCTAAGCTCTATTTAATAGAGCAAGCAGTTGGACCTACATCTGCCCCACTCTTTTATGTTTTTTGTTTAATTATTTTTGTTAGCCATGGAATTTATAACTCGCCACATATTCGTATTTTTTCAATTATATTTCCATGGATTACCTATCTTAATATTACATTGAACCTCTGTGCTTTTTTTTTTATTTAAGTAAATATTTTTCTTCCCAGAATTATTTAATTGTTTTATTTTCTAAATGCTAAAGTGCATCCTCAAATTCTAATTTATGTTTATATGTCCCAACTATATCCTCTTCAATCTACGATAGTTTCGTATCAGTTTTGTTTACATCTACGATCTCATAGTTGATTTTGTTTAATATCTTATTTCTTCAAAAGGAATTGTAATTATAGGTTAACTTAAAAAAATATTAATTAAGATTTATCTTCATCCTATACTTATTATGTCATTAATTTAAATTTTAAATTTATCTTTTTAATTTTTATCCATGTATAAGTATTTTAATTTTTTCTATTTTCCTCTTCGGTAACATTCTTTAATCTTCACGTTTTAAGAAAAATAATTATGGTTATTAAATATTACCCTATATCTACAGAAAAAGTGTATCCATGTCCTATGAATACACTCCATTTAAAATTTTTAATGTTTAGATCAGGAATTGGCTGAGTAATTTGGTCAAGACTACAGAGATATCTTTTTTTTAATTTGACCCCAATTGTGACAACTTAACATTTATTGTTTGGGGCTCAAATCAAATTAAAACGTTTGATTCATGTCCAAGTAATCTACATCTAAAATTTCAAATGTTTAGACCCAAAATTGACCGAGGAGTTTGGTACAGTTTTCGAAGGTCAAATCGTTGAACTTTGACCCCTTGACAGCCAAATTACTGGCCGAAAACGGATTTTAAAAAATTTCCCCAAATCTAAATAAACCTTATGTCAAATCTCGTGTCTGTAGACTGAAAATTGGCTGAGTAGCTTGGTAGGGAAATGTATACACACACAAACACACACACAGACAGTTTCTCTTTTATAGATATATAGATATCGATTATTAAAACCAAAACTTCTATTTCTTCTACCTAGGTTATAATTATTTTATTTCCATATATTTTTAGTTAAATATCTACTAATTTATTTTTATTGCAACAATTTTAAAATCTTTGTATTAAATGTAAGAATTCTCTCTACACACTTACATTTCACCCTCAATATATTCTGTAAATTTTTCATTTCTAAATTTATTTCAATCAGGTTTTAGGTGTGTTAACAGGAATAAGTTTATATGAAGGCAGCATATATAGCATCATTTGTTTTAGATTTCAATCTTTAGAATTCACTATGTGATATGCTTCAAATAAGCACAGATTACACCTTTTAGATTTACTCGGTTTATTCTTTCCAGACTTATTTACTATTGATCATATTAATTTAAACTTTTTTTTTTTTTACTTTTACGTAGCTCCCTAACCTAATCACCCAATGAAATTGTTTCCCTTTTTTATTTTTAATACTCATTTTTGTTTTATCCTCATTTCTATCTTTAGCCACTATTTGATTCATTTGAACATATATTTTACAGATAGATAGATAGATAGATAGCAATATAGATAGACAGAGAAAGAGAGAGAGAGAGAGAGAGAGAAGTAAGAGAGCTAGATTAACAAAAACAGAAAGATAGTAAGAAAGCAATATATAAAAAATAGATTGATTGATACATAGTTAGATAAACAGAAAGCGATAGATAGATAGATACATACATACATAAATACATTCATACATAGGTCGAAAGAGATAGATAGAAAGATAGATAGATAGAAGAAAGATAGATAGATAGATATACACATACATAGGTCGAAAAAGATAAAAAGATAGATAGATAGAAGAAAGATAGATAGATAGAAAGAAAGAAAGAAAGAAAGATAGCTAGATACATACATACATACATACATAGGTCGAAAGAGATAGATAGATAGATAGATAGATAGATAGAGAAAAAAGATATATGTATGTATATATATATATATATATATAGAGAGAGAGAGAGAGAGAGAGAAAGAAAAAGACAGAGAGAAAGAGACAGAAAGAAAGAAAAAAAGAAATACTAGCAAATATATGTGTTAGAAGACCACACATATTTGCTGGTGTTAATTTCTTCCCAATATTAAAAAAAATTAAGTTAATTCTTTTTAAATGTATTGCTCCTTCAATCCAAGTAATTCAGGCTGATTAAATAAGTTCTGTGGAATGGTGGTAATTATTTTTTTCTGTAGTTTGGAAATTCAACACAACAATTCTTATAAATTAGATCCAACTAGAAGATGATTTAAGTTGATGCCAGAATTCTTCAACTTTCAGATTAATTGATGCGAAGGACGTCTTCAGCAATGGTCCTACAGATGAAAGCCTTTCTTTGTATTGTTTGAACGTGTCATTCTTTTGTCTGACGGAAGGCGCCATCGTTTTTAGCAATGACAACTTCGTTTTGTGTCAAGGAGAAAATGGCGGCATTGATGTCATCATTCAAGTATTGATGAAACATTCCAAAAGCATCGATGCGGATGCAAGCAACTCTAGACGCGTCATCATCGGATATTTTATCCGCATCCTGCAGAACACGATCTCTCATCTCTTAATTCTCCTAACCAATCTCTTCGTGGTGCTACGAGATTAGACTGTCTGAAGATACTGGCACCTTGACTAAAAAGACACGATACATGTTATTAGTTTTTTTCTCTTTGCAAAACTCAACCATGTTCTGCAAAGCCAAAACAAAAACAATTTTTCCTTCAAAATAACGAAACTAAACCAAACACAAAAACAACTTTTCTCTACAAAACAACCAAACCAAACACCATTAATAAATATTTGAATATATAAAGAAGTTAAAGCAAAATAACTTTTACCAAAATTATTGGATTCGAACATTGAATAATCCGAAAAGGGTTGATATGCTGGAAAACAAAACAATCAAACCAATCTCCGAAGGAGAATAAAAAGTAAAGCCTTGGTTTACTTTCAGCGTCCTCCTAACATTTCGGCCCTGTCGGTGGGGCATTAGAATGCGCCGACTGCCCCCCCCCCCTGCAGAGGGTAAAAGTCTCTCAATGGGGGTCCTGGATATGACCTTAAACTATATCCAGTGATGAGGCCCCAGTTTGAGGGCTTTGGGGAATGTGGAGCCACCCTTTAATTACCATTGCTCCCAGGTCCACTCTCACCCGGAGTGGTAGTACCTGTTAGAGTCCCAACTATGGGTTGAATAGAAACCGACGTGAAAATAAAAAATATATTCTATTAAAAAAATTTTCTTCAAAATCTTTGGATTCACCATTAAATAACCCGAAAAGGGTTGATATGCCGTAAAACAAAAGCAACCAACCAACCAACCAACCAACCTAACATTTCTTTTTTTATTTTGTCCTTTAATTTTCACATTCCATGAGCGATGTTTCTGTCCAAAGGGGGAAGAATTGCTGCTTTTCCTTTTTTTCCGTTCAAAAAAAGGCATAATGCCACTTAGACATGAAGAGCTATGAATGACGATCATGTCTACAGGTGACTTTAAGAGTTGTTGAGACGTTACATTTAAAATTCTCCATTTTAATACAGTTGTAATAGAGCGCGTATAAGCGCAAGTGAGAAAATCAGCAGCAGCAGGCGAGGCATAGCTGGGTAGCGAAAATATTAGCAACAGCAGTCGTTAAAACACGTATGCAAATTAGCAAGAAAAGACGAGAAAAATACTCCACGTGGTGGACAAAAGGAAGCAAAGTAATCGGGGAGGATGGACTTGTAAATACGTGGGATAGCTGGTTAACGCCAGCGTGAGGTGGCGGCGACTGAGACTTTTAAAAAGCATATGTGTGTGTGCGGAAAGACTTTGGAAATATAATGAGTCAGATTTTTATTTCTTTCGTTTGTTTGTTTCTGCGACAATATAACACCACTTTACACATTCACAAAAGCCAGAAACCGGGAGGGAAATCCAAATTCTAGCATACCGAGAGAAGAGACTATTAGCATAGAAGGCTTTCCTGCATCTAGGGACGTCAACAGTGAATGGGGTGAAATTTTGCTGCTTGTAAGGTTAGTCGGGTGTATGTATGTCGATGAGGACACAAGAACTGAATTCATCGGAGCACAATCCATTAAAATACTTGTAGAGGGATACAACATTACTGCGATGGAACAAGGTTTTAAATTTGAATGATAGCATACAACCTATAAAATTGAAGACTCTTTTTTAACCTTTTGTTCAGTGACTTTTTGGACACCCTAAACTCTGCAAAAATTGACGGAAAACATCGGGAACAAAATAAGGGAGTTAAATCGCAATCCAGAGATTCTGCAATCTGTCATGAATGTTTTGGAAAAAGCTATGCGAAGATGGAAATGGTCAACATTTAAAAGATATCATTTTTCATAAATAAAGATTGTTTGAATTTTGCACTTAAAAAAAACAAACTTTATCAATGTCTTAGTTAGATTGTGTTTAAATTACAAAAATATATCATCAAAAATAAGAAATCTATTTACGTTCAAAACCGTTCAGTGACGTTTTGGAAAGCCTGTAGAATAGTATATAATACTCTAGTAGGAAAATGACTTCTGATTCTCAACTTCTGTTTATTCGCTGAGGACACCTTCTGACTACGCTGTCGTCAATCATTCCTAGTTTAACTAACCAAGATGCCTTCCATCCTGGAATGAGAGTTTTTATTATCTAACACTAGGAATGAAACGTTCAAACATATACAGTATAGTTCCCTTGCAATATGAGAATAGGAAGTGGGCCTTTTGTATATTTTCAACAAGCTTGTAACCTTGACTTCACTTATTTTGTCATTAAGTCTTCACATTCCATGAGCAATGTTTCTGGTAAAGATAGAGGAATTTTTGTTTCCTGAGTCGGAATCTATCCATCTCAAACTTATTGTTCGCTAGTTTTTGACATTGAAGTAATATTTTTTAGGTCATTACATCCAAACTGTAAAAATATAGAATCTAGATTGATTTATTTCGGTGTTCAAATGTGCAGTGTGTGTGTGTGTGTGTGTGTGTGTGTGTGTGTGAGAGAGAGAGAGAGAGAGAGAGAGAGAGAAAGAGAGAGAGAAAGAGAGAGAAAGAGAAAGAGAGAAAAAGAGAAAGAAAGAGAAAGAGAGAGAAAGAGAGAGAGAGAGAGAAAGAAAGAAAGAGAGAGAGAGATATATCAAATTCTTTGTCAACAGGAATTACTCATTCTCCTATTTGTCTCGGTCCTGGATATGACCTTAAACTATATCCAGTGGTGAGGCCCCAGCTTGCGGGCTTTGGGGAGTGTGCACCCACCCTTTAATTGCCATTGCTCCCAGGTCCACTCTGACCCGAAGTGGTAGTACCTGCTAGGGTCGAAACTATGGGTTAAATAGAAACCGACTTGAAAACACCAAATATATTCTATTAAAAAAATTTTCTTCAAAATCTTTGGATTCGGCATTAAATAACCCGAAAAGGGTTGATATGCCGTAAAACAAAAACAACCAACTAACCAACCAACCAACCTATTTGTCTCATTCTTCCCTTTTTTTTCAACACTCTTTTTAATATGCAGTCTTGAATTCTGGTCATATGATTTCTTTCAATGGGAAATAATTCACATTTACACTATAATATATTTATTATATTTTATAATTATAAAACTCTGTAGACCTTCCTTGCTTGCATCTTGTCTTCGACGATCGGGCGAGTCAAGCTTTTAAAGAAATGACAGGTGAATATATATATATATGTGTGTGTGTGTGTGTGTGTGTGTGTGTGTGTGTGAAGAAGGAAAGAACTATTTTCTTTTTTTTTTCTTCACTCGCATGTAGTCTGTAACCTGTTTCGTCGGCGTTTTTTTTTTAATCAAATCCTGATGATGTCCCCCTGAAATAGGGACGAAACGTTGATTACCATTTATTTATTTTAGGTTTTTCTTTTCATTCGCATAACGTCAACCATCGTTTGTATTTTATTTTATTCATATATGTGTGTGTGTGTGCGCGCGCGTGCGTGCGTGCGTGCGTGCGTGTGTGTAGTAGTATGTATATATATATATATATATATGCGTATGGGCGTGGCTCAGAAGCTAAGGAATGAGGGTCGTGAGTTGCATATTCTTGTTTGGATTTTAGCCGATGGCACCCAAGTCATATATATATTTAGTCTTGACCTCACTACTGTATATTAGGTTCAATATGATAATCGATAGAGAATTGTCTCTATAATAACAAATACATAATCTGCATGAAGTAAAATATATTTAAGCGTATTTTACAACCGGGCCACGCAGAGCAGCCTGCTAGCATTTTATTATTTCGTTTAAATACTTGAATAACTTTTTTTTTATTAGATTTTTAAACTCAGTTTATTTATTATTCTAACTTTTAAACGCTTTGTTATGTATTGTTCTTTGAATCGCAAAATATATCGAGTCCCTATGTGACTTGTAACAAGAACTCAATAGGATTACGCAAAGATTCGTTAACATTTCCTGAACCCCCAAAACCTAACTGATAGCACCTGGTGTGGTATTAACCCTGGGTAAACTTCCTTCGAAGGAGGGAGTTTACAGAGTATATCAAATTTACAAGCGGTCCCTAGGCGCATGTATATCCCGGTCACAGGAAGATGGCAAAAAGTGCCAATCATTACTAACTGGTCACCCATCTGTTAGAGGCAAGGCTTCACATCGCTTAACTTCAGTGATCTAACGAGAACCGGTGTGTCAACGCGACTATGTAACACTAAAACTACTAACCGCCCTAGAACCAATTAAAAAGAAATCTGTTGGTCCTTGAACTGTTTAAATTTAAAAGTTGTCTGCATCAGTGATCGGCAAGTACGACAAAGCCGTGGAGGCGGAGAAAGAAAGTGCAAGATCATTAAAATCCTTTCAAGTAAAGCGAAGTCACTACAAGGCAAATTGCTGAAAAGTGATATTGGGATTTGAATGAATGGAAACGTTTCAAAGGTTTTCTTTTTTTTATTATTTAATCAGAGACAAACGAGGCAGATGCCGGCAGAAATCACGAACTTTCTTTTAATGAAGTTAATTTTGCAGATGGTTGGATACGGAAGATCAAAAGGGCAATAATAACGGCAACAACAAAATGTTAAAATCCGGTACTAACGAAAGAATAAAAATAAGTAACCTTGGTTTACATCGTGGGAAGAAGCAAAGAAAACACAGTACATGCAATGTTATTTCAAAACTAAATTAATAACAATTACGCAGACAGAGCGGAACCGTCATCAAAAGGGAATATTTAAGGGACGCATTTAAAGGAGCACTGGGATGAAAAATTGGTTCGTTTTGCATTTTCAGCTTTGTAACAGGTCGTCCATTTACGCCATTCAACGTTGTAATTCAATATTTACTTTAAACAATTCATCGCTTTGTTTGAGGTGCTTGTATTAACGGCAAAGCAACCCCTTTGGGCTTATTTAATGCGGTAGCACATGGATCACTGTAAACGATTATTTGATTGGGTTTATAAGAATTATCGGTGTATTGTTTGTTCTTATATATGAACAATAAGAAACGCCAACTTTACTTTTAAAAATATTACAGAATTTATATATATAGGATGACCCTCCCCCCAAAAACTGAGGACATTCAATTCTTTTTCGGGGCATTTTACAGTTAACGGAGAAAAAAAAAAAGGCCAAAGACCTTAGTGTTTTGATGTGATGTTTTGAATATAATAAACTAGTTATGACCAAAGGTTCATTTCATTCGGACAAAACACTAAGAAACGGGGCCTAATTAGAGTTGGGGCCCGTTTTTATGGGTCACCCTGTATAATTATTCACTATAATAATTATTAAACAGCTACAGACTCTAGTATTTCGTTCTTTCGTGTGGGGTGTCACGATTAACACCGGTCGATAGTTTCAAACTCGGCAACGAAGCCATCTCTGACTCCATTAGTAAGGATCAAATCCATTCGGCCGCCATTAACCGCGCGAAATACTGTTGAAATTCAAACATTTATTTTTAAACGTTTTCAAAGTCTGTCAGCGTGATCTAATCATTATATGATGATCTGAGCATGCTAGCTAAATGTACCGACTTTATTTCAACTATATATATATATATATATATATATATATATATATATATATATATATATATATATATATATATATATATGTAAACATTAAATAAACCCAAAGATTCTGTTGAACCGACCGCGTATGTATATTTGCCCCTACATCATTCCTAAAAGCCAGTCTGAGTTCAGAAACAGCCATAGGACAATTGACATGATTTTCCCTGTTCGCCACTTAATGGAAAAATGCAAGTTGCAATAAGTATCGTTAGTCCAAATTTGTGTTGGCCTTACTAAAGCTTCCTATACTATCTATCGTTGCCCGGGTGTTTGTTTGGAAAAAAAAGTGGTAGTAGGCAGGCAAGCTCGAACCCGAGACGCTAAGGTGGAAAAGAAAAAAAGTGAAAGAAAAAGCTGATATCTTACGTCTACGCTACGACACGAGGGGAAGTGAAAAAGCGTTCAAATTTATCGAGATTATTCTAGACAAACTGTCCGTTTTGTAGAAATCATGATGAAGTTGCATCAGCACATGAAGGTCCGAGTAGATATTAGTGGTATATTGTCTTAACCAATATCAATAGACAATGGAATCAAGCAGGATGACATATCAGCACCCACGCTTTTTTCAACTTACTTCGAAACAATGCTTATTTATGCTTTTAAAGACAATGATATTTGGGGTGTCTTTACGTTTTCAAACATCTGGCAAACTATTCAATTTTCGACGTTTGCGTGAAAACTATAAAAAAAACATTCCACTCTGTCATTCGTGAGTTGTTGTATGCAGTTGATGCAGATCTTGCTGCGCGCACATGCAGCTTACAATGAATAAATTCGCAAATGCTTGCAAAGCTTTCAGTTTGACAATTAGCTTGAGGAAAACCGTTATGTATTCACCTCCAACTAGTGTGCTATATGTGGAACCAGCTATTTTGGTCAACGGGAAGAGATTGTAGGTCACTGATACTTTTAAATATCTTGGTAATTTGCTGAGTAACGCTGGAACATTAGATGCTAAAATAATTCACATGATAGCCCAGGCTTGTTCTGTTTTGGTAGGCTGTAAAAAATGTGTCTGGGCGGATAGAAAATCAGTGTGAAGGCAAAGATCTGAGACTATGAGGCATGTGTCCTTACTTGTCTGCTGTGTGCATCGGAAACCTGGCCTAGATACTAGTGATGGGATAATTCCAATATTTTCAGATTCCGATACAATTACTGATTTTGTACTAAATTCCCGATTCCCAAACAATTACCGATTCCGATTCTTTAAAAATCTCTACATATTTTACTATAAAAGAGTTACTTTTTCCTGATTACTGTAAAAACGCATTATGAATGTGCATATATTTTCTTAAACGTAAAAACACACTTGTGTTAGTGTGTGGGGGGTGATCTAGAGATTTTAGTCTTACTGGAAGTTATCAATCAATATCAATCAATATCAATCAATAAATATTTATTATTTTATTAATACTACAAACAGTAGAAGATGTTACTTAAACCAAAATCAAATTAAAAAAAAAACGATAAATAAATGGTTTTGGCATCGGAAAATAGGCTCAGTTCTTTTTTCGATTGCGATACCGATTCTGATACCCCCAAAAGTTCCGATTTTTCCGATTCCCAATTCCGATTAATCGCCTTAACACTACTAGATACGTAAGGCATCTTAAAGCTTTGAAGAGACTTCATCAAAAGTACATCCGTAAAATATTGAACATCAGTTGGAAGTCCTTTACTCCTGACACTGACGCCCTTAAACAATCCAACAATCATAGTATAGAAATGAAGATACCCCCCCCCCAAAAAAAAAAATAATAAAAATGCGTTGAACCAGGTTGGATTATTCAGAACCCTGTTGTCATCTTGGTTTTTATTCTTACAAATCTCCGACCTTCTTTGGGTACATCTTGTCGAACTCGGACATCTGTACGGAGCCATTTATTAATCCACAGCACTAGCTTGTCTTAATTTGATCAACCATGACCGAGTAGAAGTGGTAAGTAAGGATAAGATATGGTAAGAGACAGAAACAACTGTTTTATGGTGAACTTCCCATCGAAAAGAGACCGAAGCAAGAACCTACAAAAAGGTTTAAGGACGCACTGGAGAATAAGTTTAAGCTGATGGTAATCGATGTCAATAACTGGAAAATTGAAATTGTAGATCGAAACAAGTGTAGGAATTTAATCATCGAAGGATGCAGAAACTTGGAGAAAAGGCGTGTGAAACGTGTAGTATTGAAACGTGTAGTATTGAAACGTGTAGTATTGAAACGTGCTCACAGAAAACAGGACGAATTTACAGTTCCTGTCGACTATCATCAAGAACTGAAATTTACAATCTGTAGCATAGTTCTTCTGCCTAAGGCTGACTTGGTGAACCAGGTGAGGTCACACAAGGTTAGACAAGACCAAAAATTTTATGAGGATTTGCCGCCACTAAGACCGCTCAATTATTTTTGTAATATCTTTGAACTGGCATGTAAATCTGCAAGCGGTTTGATACAACGCTCAAAAGTGCATAAGAAAACTTGAATGCCTACTAGACACTGTCCTCAAGTGTCTAAGGTCTCTCTGTACAGGGGTTTGTTAGAACATCCTAGCATGAAGATATTTTCCCTAGAAGTATACCCTGACCAAATATTCAAAATCGCATAGTATTACCAGCCCACATAAGATCTCCTTTCTAGAGTTAACCTACGAGGGGCGTGAAATAAGTAATGCCCTTGACCCACTTCCAGTTGTCTGATCTAGCTGAAATTTTGCATATGCAATGATTTATATCTCTACGGGTTATGTGGCAAATTACAGCTCTGGCCTAATGTTGGTTTCTGTTTTAGTGGTGTTTGAACTGAGTCAGGTGTGAAATGGAGCCTGTTGAATGTCGAGCAGTGATCCGGTTTTTGTATTTGAAAGGACGCATACCACAGGAGACTTTTGATGAAATGAAAGAAACTTATGGTGATAATGCCCCATCATATGACCTTGTAAAACGCTGACATCGTGAATTCAAACATGGCCGGAAGTCTGTGGAAACAGCTCCCAGACCTAGTCGGTCCCCTTCTGCCATTGATGAGGCATCTGTCCGTCAAGTTGAGGCTGCCATTTTGGAAGATCGGCGCATTACTATTTGCCAAATAACCCAAGATGTCAAGATAATTACAGGGTCTTTGAAAACTATCATTTATGACCATTTGCATATGTATAAGGTGTCTACCAGATGGATTCCCAGGTTGCTCACACCAGTCCAGAAGCGAAAACGCGTCGAGTGCTGGAGGAAGAATTTGGAGATGAGTCAAAGTTTTTCAAAAGACTAATTACACAGAATGAAACCTGGGTCAATCACTATGATCTAGAGACCAAAGCCCAGTCAATGCAGTGGAAGCACTTGGACTCACCACCTCCAAAGAAGGCAAGGGTGTAGCCCTCCGCTGGCAAGGTCATGCTCACAGTCTTCTAGGACCAGGACGAAGTAGTGATGACAGATTTCCTGGCAAAGGGTACCACAATTACAGGAGTCTATTATGCTTCACTTTTGAGGAAATTAAAGGAAGCTATCAAAATCAAGAGGCGGGGCAAGATCAGCAAAGGTACCCTCTTCCTGCAGAACAATGCTCCGGTCCACAACTCGCATATCGCCAGATCAGAAGCACGGGCGTGTGGTTATGAAATCCCCCCATCCCCCCTTCTCCTGACGTTGCACCCTCTGATTTTCACCTCTTCCCAGCCATGAAGTTGTTTTTGAAAGGAAAGCGTTTCCCAGATGATGCAAGCCTTGATTTCTGAAGTCACTTCGTGGTTGGAGGACCAACCTGGGGTGTTCTACAAAAGCGGTCTCCAGATCTGCATCAAACGATGGGAGAAATGCATAACTCTGGATGGTTCCTATGTAGAGAAAGACTAACAACTGTGCCTAGTTTCGTTGCTCTACTGCAATGGGAAGTGGGTCAGGGGCATTACTTATTACACGCCCCTCGTATATGACCTTTTACGAGGAATGGTGCATCTTCTTCAAGTGATGTTATTTCAAGTAACAGCACGAAGCTGGATACTCCACCAGAATAGATGAATTCTTGTCCTGGAATCCAGTAAGACTACGCTCTGATCCCCATCTGGCATCAATTGAAATGGATGGCTCTCGTCTAGGGGAAGCTCCATGTTTTGATAAGCTTCTTGGCTTGACCTTTATACCTGACTTGAAATGGAGCACGTACATCAAGTCAGTTGCAAAGGTCATTGGAAAAATGGTAGGATCCTTCTACCGCCCCAGAAAATATCTCATTGCTGATGCAATTCTCTATCTATATAAAAGCCAAGTACGTCCAAGGATGGAGTACTGCTGCCACATCTGGGCAGAAGCTGCTAAAAGCAGCCTATCCTGCCTTGACAGAGTACAAAATAGGCTTCGTGGCTCAGTGGGGGATGCCATTTTCTCTTCTCTGCAACTTCTCTCTCACAGGAGAGACGTTGCGACCCTGTCTTTGTTTTATCGTTACTTCCATGGCAACGTCTGATGTCCAATCTCTGCCCCCCTCGCTAATCTTTCACGATAAACACCCGTCTAGCTGAAACCACTGTCAAAAATTTTCCCCACTCCTTATCTGTGCCAAAACCAAAACGCAGATTCCATGAACAAAGCTTCCGAGTAGACGCCCGTGGAACTCTGTTCCGTTTGCCTGTTCCCCACCTGACTACAACCTGGATGTCTCCAAGTCCAACATAAACAAATTCCCCTTAAGTAAGACACTTTATCAAATCTCCAATACTAACGATTACTACGATACTATCCAATTGATTACTGTACATGCAATAACCCTTATCCCCGCATGGCTTCCAGGCCTTGATAAGTGGCCAAAACGAAAGATATACTACAACATATGAAAATGGTTTATTGGGTCGAGGAAAATTATGTTCTCAATTTCTTTACTTACTCAGTGTTTGAGAGATAAAAAACTTTAATGGAACATTCGAATATCTATGTATCTCATATAGAGTTCAAGTGTTAACTCCAGGCTTCGGTCTCTTAATTTCTGAGAACTTTGACTGAAGTAAAATAAAACAGTAAACACATGGCTTTAGGTTGATTACATGAATTGCGGTCAGTAGCTCAATATATTGTTTCGCTGATGCAAGGGCAAAATATCTTGAAACACTATTTGAATTACTTAATTCCTAACTAATCACATTTTCTATGCTTTTATCTAAAACCAAATTGTTTGCATAGATATCAACAACTGATATCAGACACGATAAAACTACAGAAATGTACGATTTGGAATTTTTTTTTCTTGTTTACTATTTGTGAAGACCAAAACATTTATTAGAATTTGCCGCCACTAAGTCCGCTCAATTATTTTGCTATATCTGTGAACTGGCATGTAAATCTGTAAGCGGTTTGACACAACACTAAAAAAAACCTAATCCCAACTCTAACCTCTAATCCTAAACCCTAAACCCTAACACTAACAACTAACTCTAACCTAAACCCTACCCCAACCCCAAACCCACACCCCAACCAAAACCCCAATCCTAATCCTAACCCTAATCCCTAACCCTTAACTCTAATCCTAAACCCTAACCCTAACCCTAACCCTAACCCTAAACCCTAGCCCAACCCAACCCAAACCCCAACCCCTAATCCTAACCCTAACCACAAGCCCTAACTCTAACCCTAACTGCTACCCCAACTCAAAACCGTAACCCAAACCCCAACCCCTAATCCTAACACTAACCCCAAGCCCTAACTCTTACCCCTAACTCAAACCCTAAACCCTAACCCTAACCCTAATCCCTACCCCAACCCAAAACCCTAACCCCAAGCCCTAACTCTAACCCCTAACCCCTAACTCTAACCCTAAAGCCTAACTCTAACCCTAAACCCAACCCCAGCCCCAACCCAAACCCAAACCTCAAACCCCAAACCCAACTCCTAATCCTAACCCTAACTCCAAGCCCTAACTCTAACTCCTAACTCTAACCCTAAACCCTAACCCTAACCCTGCCTCAACCCCAAACCCAAACCCCTAATCCTAATCTAACCCCAAGCCCTAACCCTAACCCCTAACCCAAAGCCCTAACCCTAAACTCTAACCCTAACCATTGTCACCGTTACATGCTGTTATATGCATACCTCACTATTCAACACTTATATCATTCATGAACGAATAAAATTAATGATTCAAAACTAAAAGAAATATTATTACAAACGATAATAATTTTGGGAACATCAGCAAGTGCTCTCTGCTTATCTCCGCATCGCGTCCAGTCGTCCTGAACTTCTAAGCAGTGTCAAACCAGGAAAGGTGTGGTTGAGATTGCGCAACCCTTGAATTACAACAACACGTGTAGGAATCAAAAATTGTCTCTCGACTCTGAATGAAGGCCATGCTTTCGCGCAACCCAACTGAAGAAAATGATGGAAACACCGAGAAATAAATTGTCTCAAATTTTGATGACGTCATCATTTCGTCTACATGTGTTTTGCTATCGTTTATTTTCCATTAAACCGGATTTTAAATAACTACTTTATTCTATCGGGTTTCAAAAGATCGACAAAATTTCGTCTTAAATTTATATAAATTGTTGTTTATCACTTGAAATATTTTCACGTGATGGTGTAGGGTTTCGTAATTCAATTTAATGTGCATTAGTCATTAATTCAACACACGCACCAACACGCACCAACACGCACGCACGCATACAGAGACACATGCGCATACACGCATGTAAAAAAAAAATATGTACAACATCGGTACCGCCGGTTTTGATCTATTTAATCAGAATTTCTTCACCTTCTATTTATGTTTGCCTCCTCGAAATAAATATTGCGCTTTTATTTTAAAATTTTTGTAATAATTGAACACTCTGCTGGAGTTGACACATACACACGCACACACACGCACACACACACACACACGCACACACACATACACACATGTGTATGTAGATTTTTTGTTGATTTTTAAATGATAATACGGTTAATAAGCGTCTTCAACCTTGAAAATCTTTTCCATAGAAAATCGCCCATATTTTTGGGCGTAAACAAATATTATTTATTAATTTTTTTTTTTTCGTATGGGTACGCAGTTTTTGTTGCTCCATTTTCTTAGCTGATATAGAGATTTTTTTTTGGTTTGGTGACTCTTGAACAGGTAACGTAAATTGTCCATGTGAAAAACCAGTCAGCGTATAGCTGTAAGCCACTCAATTGTAAAGATTGTTCCCATAGCTTTGTTGATGGTTATTGCAAATGACACTAAAATTGGAAAGTGCAATTTCCTAATATGCAATGATGTATCGGTGGAATCATAGGAATGCGTGGAATGAAGATCTATTCACCTGTGGAAGGTCCTCTTAAGATTGTTGTTTCTATGTTATTGTTTGTTAATTTTTTTACTGCAAGCCATGTGCTATTGCAAAGCTTGGATTGGTTTATTCATTATATTTGGAGAAAAATAAAATTTAATAAATAAATAATATATATATATGCATATATACAGTATCTACTTTTTAAAGTAAAATAAAATAAATGAAATAAATAATATATATATGCTGAGTGTCGCAATAAATGTATACTTTCTTTAAATGCCCATAAAACCAACATTTATTATGAGAAATAATAGTTTCATACATCAAAATGCTGTGAACAAATATAGAAACCAGCTAATTATCGAAAGTGTTCAAATTATTGATATTTGGGACAGATGAACAGATGAACAGATGACAACGCTCACTGATAAAATTGATAACGTTCTTAATCTATTCAATTGGTATATTGACACATCTTCTTTCAATGGTTACTTTCAACTACGTTTACTGTAGCTCGTTTCGTGGTGTGAATCCTGTGTTTAACATGCCCACCACATCTCTCCCCAAAAAGAGAAAAAATCCAGGGGGGATATGGGCTCAAATCCGGTGAGCATGGAAAGTACTCGATACTTCCTCTTCGTCCTAACTATCTGTTTCGCAGGTGACAATCAAGATATGCTCTTACGTCATGGTGATAGTGGAGAAGTACTCAATCCTGCTGTATTAATTCCCTATGTGTGTTGACGAGTAGAAATACAAAAAGTCTTTTGAAAAAAACATGAAAATGTTTCTTTCAAAAACACATAATTTTCGAAGGATTCTTCAGTGTAAATGAAGGAAACATGAGTGTAGGGCGGGAAAGGTTAAGATCAATTTGAATATGAGTCTTCCAACATTTTTGCCTTGGAATGTGTGGCCTCTGTTCAAAACCAAGTCTTTCATAAAACTTTGAATTGGACACACATGCAACCAACGAACACATTCACATGTGTAAATATACATGCAAGTACACCCGCACGCTACCACATATGCTTCTGCATTTATATATATATATATATATATATATATATATATATATAATCATCCACATACGGTACTATTTCGCTGTTTCACAGCTCATCAGTGCGGCTAGCAGGCAACTACTTCAAGCCAATATTGAAACCCGACCGTCTGTACGATAGTCAATGCTTCTAACCATTATGCTGTCGGCAGCTGCTGACCGAGTCGTGAGTTTAACGTTGTTTTGACATCATATATATATATATATATATACACACACACACACACACACACACACACATATATATATATATACACATATATATATACATACACATATATATATATACATATACACATATATAAATATATATATACATATATGCATATATATACATATATGCGTATATATACATATATATATTTCATATATATACACACATATATATATACATATATACATAGACATATACATATATACATATACACACATATATATACATATATAAATATACATATATATACATATATATACATATATATATGTATATATATATAAAATATATATGCATATATATTTATATATATGTATATATGTATATATATGCATATATGTATATATATGTATATATATGTATATATGTATATATATATGTATATATACATTTATATGTATATACATATGTATATATATATATTTATGTCAGGTCATGTCATGTGCTACTGGTATCATGTAACCCAGTACTACCTGCCTCATGGTCGGGTCACCGGCGGCTAAACTGGTTCCCACACCAGACTTGTTTGATGAGGAGAGCGGCTAGTCTCCCTGAAGGATTAAAAACAAGACCTTCCAAAGGGCGAATGAACTCTTTTTCTGGGTCAACGGCCAACTAGCACCGTGTATATTTGTGTGTGTGTATATGTGTATTGGGGTGGAGAGGGCTCCCGTAAGCCGTGGTGAAGGCAACCTTTCTAGGAGAAGCAAATCTCTGATTTAAAAAACCATAAAGCGGAAGACCATTACCCGCATTATCTGGTCTGCAGTTTAATTTGTTGCTGGCTATCTTGCTCTTGCTTGTTGCTGGATCTCAACATTTTGAACCGAGAGAGAGAGACTTAGCTGTCGTACAAAGCTAAGACTCTGTAACATCATATTTGTATAGATACTCCCTCAGGCATTTAGGCTCATGGATTTTAAATGTCTGAGGAAGTGGCACTCGTCTGACAAGACGTTGCAATCATCATATATATGTGTGTATATATATATATATATATATATGCACTGAACATTCCAGAAAGGATTAAACACTAGTGTCTGGAGGTAATTAATAATTATTATAGTAAATAATTATGTCAGCCCCTTTTAAGGGGCTCGTTTCTTATAGTTGAGCATTTTCACTTGAATTAAAAGTCGGTCGATTTAGCTCTTATGCGCAGATCGTCATAAAATGACTAGATACTCTGACTGACGTTCAAAACATTTAATGAAATAAATGTTTAAAATTCAACAGCATGTCTTGCGGTTAACGGTATCCGAATGGATATGGTCCTTATTAATGAAACCAGAGATGGCTTCTGTCGCCAGGTTAAAATCTATCAATTGGTGTTAATCGTGACGCACTGCACTGAAGATTCCCGAAAGGATAAAACACTAGCGTTTGAAATAAAGTTTCTGTTTAGAGAACAACGGAACCATGATAACTGACGTTTGCATTTTAACCTTTAATTCAAGCAATTATAAAAAATAATTTTATAAAAATCAAGAGTAGGTTCTCTACAGTGCAATATAGACTACAATGTATTGTGGACCAAGCCAGTGCAGTGCGGAGAAGCATGTGAAACTTCCTCCCATTGCACCGCGATTAGTCCCCGACTAGAACAGGCAATCAATCGATTTGATTGAACGGACGATTTCACTGATTTCAATGACAATAAAAGTATGGAAGCATGGAACATTTATTGATCTTTATTCAATCTCAAGCAACGTCGAGTCTCTCTGCTAGTGTATATATATATATATATATATATATATATATATATATATATATATGTGTGTGTGTGTGTGTGTGTGTGTGTGTGTGTGTGTGTGAGAGAGAGAGAGGGAGAGAGAGAGAGAGAGAGAATATCCCCCATGACGATTAAAATTAAACAGAATAATTTTGTACCACTTATGTCTTCTCTGACGAAGATTACAACTAAGACATATTAATACTAAACCCTGTGTGTAGAATCCTTATTCCATTACATGTTTCTGATTTTAGTAAATATCTCAAACCACTTAGCTTAATCGGTCTTAAGTATGAAGTGAAATTTAGGAATCTTAATTAATTGGCGTCTAATGATAATGGATCCAAGTCAATGCTAATCTGTGATATTTTTGGCTTTCTGATAGAAGATTATGATTATATTTTGCCGCGCAAAAAAACAAAAACAAGCAAACACACACACACACACACACACACACACAGACACACTTAAAATTCTTTTAAAAAAAGTGAAATTTATCAAATATTAAATAAATGATGTTTTAACAGTGTCTAATTTGACAAAACCCAGGAATACCTGTGCAAAGTTGACTGGGAACCAACACGTTGTAATTTTCAGTCGCAAATTATTTTTACAGCTGTGACGTGTCACTCAAGTGATCTAGAACATTCTCCACGCCTCTCACGTGATCTCGAAGTTATCTCGTTTCGTGCTCCACATCTCTCGCGTGATCGTTCTCTTTCTATCCTTTATAGTTTTTTTTTCTTTTACCGGTGACGTCATTTCGCATGCATTTACATCCGTGCATCTGCGTTATGTTCCACCTGGATTTTCACTATGGTCTTCTACCCCCCCTACACACACACCTTTTTTTTTTAATTGATTTTTGGATAAAATTAATATTTCAATTGAAAAATTGATCTTTTTAATAAATACGTTTTATTGTCACTAAATAAATAGCATTTATCGATAATTCAGTTTTGGTGTTAATAATACATTTTCGACACAAACTATTCAGGAACGATTCTCGAGATCCGGGCACCTCTTATTTATTTACGAAAGTAAGAATATCTTAGATGTTATGTTTTTTACAGACCATGTGTTCAGATATAGCTTTCCTGAACACGAAACTGCCTTTTTTGAATGCAGCGCGATCGTGGATAACACATGGTTATCAAGGAAAGAGAAAAGAGAGGAAATTAAAAAAAAGAAACGGTTGCATTTACATGCGTACACAGTCATTCTAACATTAATGGAAAAGGTGTTACGGAACATGCAAGGCGTTATACCATATAATGTAGAAAGGGAAAATAATGTAGACAATTACTGAAGAGAGAATATATCAGAATAGCAATAAAATCAGAACAACACATGTTGTCGGGATTGGCGATTGAGATGAGAGTAATATACAAGTGAGTTTATTGAGATTCACTTCTTCATCTTGTTGTTATAGTCACAACGTTTCGGCCGTTTTGCCCTCCGGCCTTCATCAGGTATTTTGTATCGAACTAGTGACATATAGCCGAGTGGTCCTAGACGTTGTATCAAAGTTTATAGTTACCCAAAGGTGCTGAGTTCAATCCTGAACGAAGGCAGTGAAAAGTAACATTCAAAACAGAGAATCAGCAAGTATGTCCCAGAGCCTAGCTGGAGTCCGAACACGGTACCCCCGTAATAATAATAAAGGGTTGGGTTGGGTTCGAGATTCCTAACAAACGGTTCCCCAGTTCGATACAAAACACCTGATGAAGGCTGGAGGGAAAAACGGTCAAAACGTTGTGACTATAACAACGAAGATGAGGAAGTCAGTCCGACAATCTCAATAAATGAAAACACCTCATCTCAAAAATACAGACAATTATAATACAAGTGAGTATTACTCACATTTGTGTTCTATACGACTCTTAGCAAAAGAAACTGCTGATTAACACGGCGTCAGGATTTGTAAGAGTCATTCAGAAATTGCAAGTTTATCGGGTCATATCTGAAGAAAGAAAATTCAGAAAAGTGACAATGGATTTTTACACATGAAACGATTTTTTTTTTTTTTTTGCAACTTCAAAGCAAGACGGCGTATTTCTGATCGATACCATTTTTTTCTGAATAGGGGCGGGGTTCAATGATTAAGAGAGATAGCTTAAATATCAGTCCATGGGAGATAACTCGAATATTTCTAAATCCAAACATTTTATAAGTACAAAAGTTCTTACCGCCAAATATTTCACTGCAATTTACACAAAACTGCTATAGGGCAAATTGAGCAGAACTAACATTACACGGCTGTTTTTTTTTTGTTTTTTTTTTTTGGCTTTTTTTCATTTTGTTCAGTTAAGCTGCAATTAGAAGGTCTTAAAATTATTTGAATTTCTTCAGATTTTCAGAATTAATATAATCTTATTTAATTTAACTGCGGTTTAACCTCATTAAAATAAGATGTAAAAGATTTCTGATTAGGAAACGGGTCATACTATCTCGGAGAGTAGAGAGGCTTTATATATAATTAGCATGGCTACCCGACGTTGCCCGCGGGTCATAGATAACAGAATTGAAGAGTTTAAAAAGTGAATGTAAGATATGCTATTTTTATGTTGAATTTTTTTGTCGTAAAATGAATTATATTTAATTTTCGAAATCAGGATATTCTGAAAACCGGATTTACAAAGAAATACTCGAATGTGTTTAGTAATTTTAAGGAAATTATTAATGTCAATATTAAGGAAATCGTAATAAAATAGAGGATCCTATTTGTAATTTACTATTTTAAATAAACAGAGAGATGCCGTTATATAATCATATTTGAGATGGCTAAATGACAAATAAAAATGAAACTCGGAAAGTGTCTGTTACTGAAAAAATATAGGACCGCATAGCATATATAATCATTGAAAGCGATTGCTATTAAAGATGCTATTTGTAATTTACTGTTTTAATAAACAGATAGATGCCGTTATATCATTGTATCCGAGATAACTAAATGACAATTAACAATGAAACTCGAAAAGTGTCTGTTATTGAAAAACGTATAGGGCCGGATAGAATATGTAATCAATGAAAGCGATTGATATTTAAGTTTAGTGTAAACAACAAAACTGATCATTTGCGTAACTGACTGGTTATTCATGATGAAATATTGATTGTGTAGGGAGAACATACCGATCATAAATTTTGATAAACCAACTGACTTAAGTTTGTTATATAGATTACGTCTTTATAATTATAACTTAAACATTATATCCACCAAAAATATATCCACAGTCCAAAAGATCCAAAAGTTTAGAAGGAATGGTGACCTACGTAGTGAGATAACTACGAGTAAAGACACATAATCCTTGTTATAGCATATATTCTTCAGTATATGTAAATATTTGCATGTAATAGAAGTCGGTGGCAACGGTAAAAACATTCAAATATATTTTGATAAGGTTTAAACTGCGAGGGTAATGTACTCTATTTCGTGTATTGTATGTCAGAAGAATACCCTACTAGGATGAGTAAAATTCGCTCAACGTCACAATAAAGATGACGGGCAATTCAAAGTTTTTTGGACAAAAAATAACCCGAATTTATGTCACGCGTAGGTACACACATGATAAAATTATGGAAATAACCCCCCGACGTGATAGAGAGATGAAAAATAAACAAATCAAATCTTTTTGTCTTTATATTTTATATAATTTGTACTGTTGTTTTGTCTTTGTATTATATAAATATATATTGTTCTGTATTAAATATATATTGTATTATTGTTTTGTCTTTCTATTATATATATATATATATATATATATATATATATATATATATATATATATATATATATATATATATATATATGTGTGTGTATGTATGTGTGTGTGTATTTCTGTAAAAATATATTTTCTTATATTATATATCCATCCTTATTTAAGAAGCTCAATGTAATTACAGAGCAATATAGAGAATAAATGACAAAAAGTTATATTCCAAAAATCATGTTGACCATCTGTTAATTTATTCCTTTTATTCAGTTGACTTAAACAATATATATATATATATATATATATATATATATATATATATATATATATATAGTATTTTATTGTTTTGTTTTTGTATTATACATATATCTTGCATTATATAAATATATATTATTTTTTATTTATTTATTTCGGACTATTATCCTAATTTTTTTCTTGGTTGTTTCACGACGTTTCGGCCTACTATTCCTTTGGCCTTCGTCAGTCCGCAATAAATAAAAATTAATAAATTAAACTCATTTCAATAATTAATTCATATTAAATAATGTATAAATATATATTGTTTTGTTTTGTATTATATATGCCTTGTATTATCGTTTAGTCTTAGTAATATATATATTGTATATATATATATATATATATATATATATATATATACATTGTTTTTCTTTGTATTATATATATATTGTATTGTTGTTTTTTCTTTGTATTATATATATATTGTATTATCGTTTAGTCTTTGTATTATATATATATATATATATATATATATATATATATATATATATATATATTGTTTTGTCTGTGTATTACATATATATTGTAGTTACAAAAAGATAATTTAAATTGAAAATAAATATGTAAATAATATAATAATAGAGAAAATAAATTTAGGAAGTAAATTATATTAAATACAAATGTAACGAAGGCTCTGGCTGTGTCATTTAAATGACAAAGCTAGGACACGTATGCTTATTAATGCCTCATATGACGAGTTAATATCGTGTCAGCATCAAAGTAGTGACATGAGCGCGACGTCACGTAAATGTATATATATGCATCAAGAAAAGAGACAGAAAAAGACGCGATTTGGAAGGTACGAGTGTCAAGAACGCTAGTCTCCTCCTCCTACCCCTTAGAAAGCAAGCCAGCCAACATGTGAGCCCCAGAGAAGATTAATGCAACACGAGAGCTATTTGTAGTTGATTGTTTTTGTTTTATGGCATATCAACCCTTTTCAGGTTATTTAATGCCAAATCCAGTGATTTTGAAGAAAAAAAATTTTATAGAGTATATTTGTTTTTTTCAAGTCAGTTTCTATTTAACCCATAGTTGATACCTTAACAGGTACTACCACTCAGGGTCAGCGTGGACCTGGGAGCAATGGCAATTAAAGGGTGGCTCCACACTATCTAAAACCCGCAAGCTGGGGCCTCACGATCGGATAGAATTTAAGGTCATATCCAGGACCAGAGCTGTTTATAGGTAAAAATAAAAGAATTGCTATCTGACAGGAAAGAGAAAGAAAGACAGAACATATTGTGTCGTGTTGTAAATACGTGTCGGCGACTTGCGTGTGAAATTGAATGAAATAAATTAGTTTTTCTTTCACGTAATAAGTTCGTTTCCAAGTTTTCTCTTCTTTGCGAGTCTCTAAATCCTACATTTGATCCATTTTAACAGTTAATAACAACGTTACACAATCTGCAGCAAGCTATTCAGCACTTCGGCTGCCAGGATTGATCACAGAAAAGGGAAAACTGTTGCAAGGGGTCAAAAGGGTAAAGGTTCCAATCGCGCCGTACATCTAACAAGAAGGCAAAGCGGTAACGGCAATAACAAATACGGATCACAAACACAGATGATCGATTAAAGACAATGGCTGTCGTGTTTGATTTAACCATGTAAAAACGGTAAACTGAATGGTGATAGACATCCTTAAGGTAGGATGACGTGCTTTAGGTTAATCTAAGCCGTATAGACGAGAACTGAAGCTGGAAACTGGAAGCCGGGCGTGGACAGGTGTTGGAACAGATACTTGGACGACAGTGGGCATTGAAAACTAATAGCTGAAATTCACTGGACGTCAGTGGGCACTGAAACGGGCAGTTGGACCTCAGTGAGCACTGTAAACGAGTAGTTGTACGTCAATGGATACTGGAATAGGTAGTTGGAAACTAGTAACCGGGTGTCGGTAGGCATTGGAACGAGTAGATTAAACCAAAGGGTGAGATGGGCCGCTAGAATCTGCAGGAGTGATTTAGAGTCAGTGCAGTCGGTGGATGTTAATTGAAGTCGAAGCAGGTGCAAATACTGGAGTGGCAGAGTATAAGGGGGAGTCCCAAGAGGCAGGCAACAGAAGAGTGTTGAGTAAGCATCTCATTCAAATAGTTTAGCTATATTTCCCTGGCATTACCTGTGTTGAGATATATTATTACTAACTGTGTTGATCAGAACAACATTTGTACCGTCGGTTTCAAATCAAAACAAATGGGGCCAATAATTGATCTCCGATTATGTCTATATTCAAGGACTTTTCTTCTGAGAAGGCAGATATATACAGAAGTTGTAAAGTGAACCAATTATAGGTCGCTTTTGTTCAGATTCGAAACCGACGGTACCAGTGTTTTCCTAATCTTCTGCAACTCATATATAAATAAATATTGCACTCTGATTTTTTGCTTCGCGATTTTATTCGACAGCATAACCTCGTCGTGGGGAAGACATCATTCCAAAAACTATTAAGTAAACATTGGACATACAGATCTCCAACGGTCGCATTGTCTCAAATAGTGAGTGTTGTGTCTCCTCATCCTCCAATCCTGTAGGTAGCGATCATCGTACGGTAACTGCAACTGTCAAGCTCAGTGTGTGTCGCCCTGTTCATCCTGTCAAGAAAAAGCTATTCTGGCAGGTGCTTTCGGATGACAACGTCCTCGCTGCTCAAATCGACGACATCTTCACACGCTTCAACAACTTGCCCATAGAGAAACAAGATTATACATCTTTTGTTTCAACTGCAACATCAGTTGACAATGAAATGCTCTCGCCAAGAACACCGAGACCTACAAAAACAGTGTGCATTGAACCAGTCGTACCTGCACGTAAGGCGACTCTTTGCGCATCAACTCAAACTATACAATCTGCTCAGAGACACCTCCAAAAAACTTTTGATCGCTACGTATCAATAACATTTTGCGCTCATTTGAAATGTAAGCCGCTGCTTCTTTTATGAAGAATACGTGGAATCTGGTGAAATAATTATCCTGAAAAACGTCGAAGAGTACAATATTCTTCGAATGTGATAACCAACTCAAAACATGTGAAAATCATTTCAAAAATCTTTGAATGCCAATGTTGCTCAAACAGATCTACCGCCCGTTGAGAATTTTTTTATCTTTTCATTAAATGTTTTGATCTGAGTCAGGATGAAGTAGACACTGCTGTCCGACAGTTAAACAACAGAAAGGCACCCTGTCTTGACGGATTGCCTCCAGAATTTTGGAAAATGCCGAAAATGACCTTTCTGTGGCTAGACATTTCATGGAAATCGTCCAAAAGAATGGGGCATATCTGGTCTGATATCTATACCAAGGAAATTTGATCTCCCCGAAATAGATACTACAGAGGAATTTCATTTTCCTCAGTTGCAGCCAAGATATATAATCGCTGTCTGCTTAACAGAATTGGACCTGTCATCGATGAAGTTTTGCGTCTAAACCAGAACGGATTCCGTAAGGGACGGTCAACCACATCCCACATTCTCGCTCTCCAACGAATTGTTAAGGGACTGAAGAACCATAGGAAGGAGCTGTCATAATTTTCATCGATTTCCGCACGGCTTTCGACTCCATCAATAGTACCCGAATGATTGTAATTCTAGCAGCCTATGGAATTCCCACAAGAGTTGTCGGCGCAGTTCATGTGATGCACAGAGACACTTCCGTTGTGGTGATCACGCTGGAAGGAGATACAGATGAATTTAAGATAGACACAGGAGTTCTTCAGGGGGACCCGCTTGCTCCTTTTCTATTCATAATTGGTCTTGATTATGCGCGTCGCTCATCAATCATCAGTAGTGATGGCCTTACTTTGAAACAACGTCGTAGAAGTAGGCACTCTGCTCAAATGCTAACGGACTTGAACTATGCTGATGACATTGCACTCCTTGAGAATTATATTGAGTCTGCTTAGGATCTTCTGAAACGAGTCGAGAAGATTTTTCAAGACATTGAGCTGTATCTCAATGCTCCTGAAACACAGTACATGCATCTAAATCGATCTTCTAACGCACCGTTGCTTTCATCGGATAGATCAGAAATTGGCTGTGTTGACGACTTCAAATACCTGGGTTGGTTAGATGTTTTACGGCATATCTACCCTTTCCAGGTTATTTCATTCCGAATCCAGTGATTTTGAAGATTTGTTTTTAGAATAGAATATATTTTTTTCAAGTCGGTTTCTATTTAACCCATAGTTGAGACACCAACAGGTACTACCATTCCGGGTCGGAGTGGACCTGGGAGCAATGGTAATTAAAGGGTGGTTCTACGCTCCCCAAAGCCCGCAAGCTGGGGCCTCACCATCGGATATATTTTAAGGTCATATCCAGGACCTCAAATACCTGGAACGCTATTCTGAAAGCAAACATGTATGAATGTTAGGATCGCGCTAGCAGAGAATGCACTTCATTCTTTAGGGAAAGTTTGGAAAAAATTCGAAAGTTAGCTGATAAAAAAAAGTGTAAAACTGTACTCATTGACCTTTATTTTTTTTTTTTTTTTGTTCTCTGCTTGATTTGTCTTTACATCCCTCCTTTACGGCTGCATTTTTCCTTGATAACGTTTATTTTTCTTTCTTTCGTTTTGTTCTTCGTTTTAACTCTTTTTTGGTAAAAAGCCAGGTCACCGCATCCAAATCAGCATTAATGTAACGTGGCCGTTACACTTTGACCGTGCTGTTACATTTCAAATACTCGGACTCATGTTATCTGGTACCATAGCAGGAATGAAGAAAAAAAAAACGAAATAAATAAAACTCAGACTCGGCATTGCTTTTAGGTGAATAAAAAATGGATTTACTCTTGTAATTTCCGACAACGCACTTCACTGTGTTTCAAAATATCACTCATGCGTCGAACATGCCTGTCGAAACGATCTTTCATGCACGTGTCTTTGTCGTCGTTTACCTTTCCGCTTTTTCGACCACGCAGCTCATTTTCTTTCTCGCAGCCCAAGAGTCAAACATGTCTGATCGATTCCTTTGCTCGACCACGGGCTGTCCTTTATTCTCCTTCCTCTTTCTCCAACTTCCGTGATGTCAGCGCCTGAATACTTACTTAATTAGCATATGTGCTAAGACGAATGCTGCTGCCCAATTAGGGGTGCAGGAATGAATGTTCTGGGCCAATTTTTCGATATTTGTCTTCCGTCATGATCCGTCGCGTGTGTAGAAAGTTTTTGCGACCCCCCCCACACATACACATTTTGCCTTTATATATATATATATATATATATATATATATATATATATATATATATATATATAACTACTTCATTTATTCACATAAAATTAATATACGAAAGTATAGATTTATGCGTAAACTTTAAGTATTTACTCCAAAAGTGCTCAATACGTAGGTAGAGCTAGTTAGTAATTTATAAAATATATATGGCGATTAAGCTACATTGAATATTCAGCGTTTCATCCACTCTAGGATTCCTCAGGCTTATATATATACTAGCGGGAGTAACTAGTGTTGCCCGGGTGTGGTGAGGTGTGGGAGGGAGGTGTAAATCAAAACAAAATGGCAAATAAAGAATAATCGAACATAATCGAACGTAATAATCCTGTTTAAATATTATAACTTTTTTTTAATCGGAAACACCAAACCAAAACAAAACAAAAAACAGCGAACGTGATGCAAACGAAAAAGAAATGCCATAAATAAAACTGTTTGAATGTTAAAACTTCTTAAAAAATTCGAAAAAAAACAACAAAAAAAATAGCGAAAAAAATGGCATAACCCTGTTTCAATATTAAAACTTTAGAAATCGAAAAACTATATATTTTATACTTCGGCTCAAACGTACAATCTTTAGATAACGACGCTGCCACTAAAACGACTGGGTTATGATCGCTTGAGCTAATTTAGGTCGTTTTTTTTTTTGTTTTTTTTTAATATTTAAACTATTTCAAGAAATAAATTTTTTGCGCATGTGCGTTTGGCTAAATTGTCATGAAGATACGATTTTTTGCTACTCTTCTCTGTAGAAAAGTGCCCAGTTGAGGAATTAATGTTTTTGGTCAATTTTTTTATATTTGCCGCCAAAGACATCAAGCTTCAAAACGATACCGATCTGGTCAGGATCCGTCGCATGTGTCAAAAGTTTTTGCGAGGCACACACAAACACATTTTGTCATATATATATATATATATATATATATATATATATATATATATATATATATATATATATATTATGTGTATGAGAAAGAGAGTGCCCTATGGACACCGAAGCGGCTAGGACGATTTTTATGAAATTTCATACTAATAAATAAGGGGATAAAATTGTCACTCTAGAAAAAGCGACATGATTTCATTTCCGTTTGATGAAAACCGTTTTGTTGTTGTTGTTGTTGTTGTTGTTGTTGTTGTTGTTGTTGTTGTTGTTGTTGCAGACCATCTACTAGTTGGGCAGTTGTGTACAAATCCCAATAGTTATAGAAGCCTTCTATCCTGTCTTAAAGTTGCACAATCTTCAATGAACGAGATCGAAGATGCGCCGCTGTACAACTCATGCTCGCTACCGATCCAAGTTATGACAACAGGACCATTGCCAGCACCCTTAAACTGCTTTGCTGGATTGCTATGAATAACATGGATGTACCCAGGATAATAAAAATAGGGTTATCGTTTTTAGTGTTATTCAAAGTGAGGAATATATCACGCTACTTCTTCTAAGTCGGCTTGAAAGCCAACACCAAAGTGTACCTGGTGGCGATCCTCTGGTAATATCAGGTGGCCGCTGGCAGTCCAAAGAGACCCAGGCTTGGATTCAGATGTACCCTTCTCTCACTGGCCCTCTTTTCCTCCGACCGGAATCCACTGGACTAATTCGTTTGGTCATACGTCGAGGACATCACCAACTTGATTTTCCACAACACCAAAGGCAGTCTGATCGCCGCCATGCACCGAGTATTCGCCGAGCTCCCGCTGGCGCTAGTGAAAAAAGCATGCTCCCAGTTCCAAATCTGTATCGAGGCGTTGATTGAGTCTGAAGGCGGCTACATTGAATAGATGTCAGCTCTACTATATAATCAAGTTTCCTGAATTAATTTTTTTAATAAAACTTATAAAATGAAGCTGTAATATTGTTTTCTTTAGGGCGACATTTTTATCGTTCTACGCTGTGCTTCCTGTATTTGGCAGTGTATTTAGAAAACTTTGGGGATGTCATTGATAAGTATCAATAATTGAAATAATCCGATGAAAGAACAAAAAGGCAATTTTGACCCAAGTTAACACCTTATACAGCCTAACATGACAAGTGATGTTAGCTGTGGAGAAGTTTTATTACCACACAAGCAGAAAAGCCCGACATAAAAAAAATCAACAGTAGGTCCTTTGATATGATGGGGGCGTGTCCGAAATAAATGTTTCTGTTTAAAACACATTGAGACCATGATACTTGACTTTTTCATTTCTAACTTAAATTCAAGCCATTATCACAGCAAAAGCAGAAAGGTCAGATATATAAAATCAACAGTAGGATTTTTTTATATGACAGGGGCGAATTGGAAATGAATGTTTCTATTTAGAGCACACTGGAGCCATGATAACTATAACTCGATGTAGACTCCGGTCTGTCCCAGCAAAGGTCACTTCCTGACCAAATGGGACCAATATAACATGGTGACATCTCATTATGAAACTCGAAGTTATAGAATTTTCAAAGGTCATGTCCTGGTCATGAAAGTACCGATATAACTCGATGAAAACCATTGTGTTTACCGGTGCACGTGTAGTCCTAGGTGGTTCTGATTTCAGAACACCTAAGAAAGTCTAATAGCATGGCCTCGGTCGCTTATACGTTGATGAACTGATGTGCGATTCCTGTAGTCCTTGCCTCTACAGTGGCTCGCAGTAAACACTATCAATAATTTCCCCCACTCTTTATCTGTGCCTAAACCTAAACGTAGATTCCATGAACAAAGCTTCTTTCTTAGAACTGCACGCCTGTGGAATTGTCTTCCGTTTTCCTGCTTTCCGGCTGACTACAATATGGTTGTCTTCAAGTCTAAAGTAAATAAGTTCTTGATGAGCCGTTCCATCTGAGTTATCAAATTTACCAAATTTTCATTACTAATGATTACTATATTGTCCAATTTCTACTGTACACTCTTTAACCCTTATCCTTGAGTGGCCTCTGGGCCTTGATAATGTGGTGATGCCTATGTAAAAAAAAAAAAGGGTTCAATTCCAGTGAACGATTTCCCCAATTTCGATGACAATAAGAATATGGGATTGTGAAATATTCGTTGATCATCATTTAATCCCGGTCAATGTCGAGTCTCCCTACTAGTTGAAATATACAAATGTACATACGCCCCTAAATTAATATATGCATGTACACATATGCCTTATTTTATTTATATGCCTAACTTTGCATATAAATGTACCCAGCACTGTATTTATAATGTATAATTAAGCACTGTATTATAATTTATAATTAAGCACTGTATAATTATAATGTATTTATATGCCTAACTTTGAATATAAATGCACCCAACACCTTGCTTTATAAATAAATGTACATACGCATCTAACTTCATACATAACTATACGCACATACTTAATTTGTATATAAATGTACACACATACCTAACTTAATATAAATGTACACACATACCTAACTTAATATAAATGTACACACATACCTAACTTTAAATAAATGTGCACACATACCTAACTTAGTATAAATGTACACACATACCTAACTTAATATAAATGTACACAATACCTAACTTTGTATTTAAATGTATAAACATACCTAACTTTGCATTTAAATGTACACATATACTTAGCTTTATATATAAAATAAACAATACTTTACTTTATATAAATGTGCACACATACCTAAGTTTGCTCATAAATATAAACACATACCTAACTTGTATCATTATTCATCGGACTACTGTTCTCATCTTGAGTGTGATTTTCACAACGTTTCGGTCGATATAACCTCCGACCTTCTTCAGGTGTATCTTCTCGAACTCAGGAATGTTTCTGTTGAACTCGGGAATTTGGACTGAATTTCGAGCAGAACCCTTTATTTACTTCACGGGGATAGCGTGCTCTTGTTCCGTCAGCCATGATTAGATAGAGGTCCTAAGTAATTCGAAAATGTATATTTCGGTTGCCCACACTGAGGATTGAACCTTAAATCTTCAAGAGAATATCACTTTTACAATTGATTTTTCCTGTACTCAAGCCACTGCGGCACGGGTCCTTGCGGACAATTCTAGTACGAATTTTAAGAGCCTTAAACCTATTTTTATTTCTAGTTGTAAATATTACCATTTATTACTAATTATTACTATATATTCCTCTCTGTCTATAATTTTTACTTCGTCCGATAATGGTAGATGGTTTCCCTTTGCTTTCCAGATATGATCATCTATACCTGACTTTTCAGTCTCTCCACGTACTACGGCTTTTCGATATTATTCTAACCATACTTTCAACAGACAACACGTTTCACTTCTATATAGTTTTCCACATTTACATGGGATTTCATATACACAGTTCTTAGTCATAATTTTTTCTGTAGATGGTAACTCTCACAAGCTGTTTACGGAGAGTTGAATCACTCCTGAATACTGTCCTGATGTCATATGGATTACATATTCGTTTTTCAGACAAGCGCTTCATATATGGTATACAAACTGTGGTGAGTTTCTGAGTGGTGTCCTTTTGTGTTTGGTCCAGATTTCTTGGAGCTGATGTCATGCTCTCTAGATAGTACGTGGAGAGACTGAAAAGTCAGTTATAGCTGACCATATCTGGAAAGAAAAGGGAAACCATCTACCACTATGGGACGATGTAAAAATTATAGACAGTGGTTAAAGTGCTGGAAAAATCAATTGTAAAAAGTGATATTCTCCTGAAGGTTGAAGGTTCAATCCTCAGTATGGGCGAACGAAATATACATTTGCGAATTACTTAGGACCTCTATCCCGTCATGGCTGACGGAACAAGAGCACGCTACCCCCGTGAAGTAAATAAAGGATTCCACTCGAAATTCTGTCCAAATTCGGGAGTTCGACAGAAACATTCCCGAGTTCGAGAAGGTACACATGAAGAAGGTCGGAGGTTATATCGATCGAAACGTTGTGAAAATCACACTCAAGATGAGAACAGTAGTCTGATGAATAGTAATACAAATTGCCGACATATTTCCACTTTTCTCGGTGTGATAGTCTTCTGTGAAACCTATCCAGTACATGTATATATATATATATATATATATATATATATATATATATATATATATATATATATATATATATATATATATATTTACCAGTGGTGAAAAAAAAAACCGGACTAAAGTGCTCAATGTGTAGTCGGAGCAGTATATAGGAAATTTATTACTGTGAGTCCAGAATGAGTTTACAAATTGTTTCAACTAGAGGAAAATCCTCAAAGAGAGGAAAAATTCAACTAGCATCATCAGAATTCATAGATGGACTAAGTTATAAAGTCAAATAAAAATGGAAAGATCGTAGATAAAGGGGAGTTTCTACCTGCCCGGCTAATTTATTTATTATATTTAATTATATATATCATTACACTATCAAAATAAACCTGTAAAGTATAATTCATTAACTTATTTTTCCTTTTCTTTTTCTTTCCATTTTATAAACAATAAATATCTTTCAATCTCTCCCCGCCCGGCTAAATTACTTTAAACCCCATTTTCAACCTGTTCCTTCACTAACATTAACTCTCCAACCTGTTGCCATGGTGATCCTTTAAATTAACTGTTACTTATGCCGTTATCAACAAAAGTAGCGTCTTTTAAGTTTAAACCGTTAAAAAACACGTATATAAGAATTTACACATAATTAATATTTAATTATAAACCCCTCTCTTTTTTTAATACACTCCTACTACTTTAAACTCCAACGTCCTCTCCCCACCACTCCCCCTTTTTTTCTAACTCCCCTTTATCTACGATCTTTCCATTTTTATTTGACTTTATAACTTAGTCCATCTATGAATTCTGATGATGCTAGTTGAATTTTTCCTCTCTTTGAGGATTTTCCTCTAGTTGAAACAATTTGTAAACTCATTCTGGACTCACAGTAATAAATTTCCTATATATATATATATATATATATATATATATATATATATATATATATATGTGTGTGTGTGTGTGTGTGTGTGTGTGTGTGTGTGCGCGCGTGTGAAAATCACACTCAAGATGAGAACAGTAGTCCTATAAATAATAATACAAATAACCAATCCTCATCTCAAAAATTCATACCTAACTTTATATATAAAAGTACACAATACGTTACTTTACATATAAATGTACACACGCATCTAACTTTATACATGAATATACGCAGATACCAATTTATATATAAATGTACACACATACCTAACTTTGTATAAATATACACACATACCTAATATTATATAATTAGAGATATACACTTCTAATGATTTATTTCTGTATTTCCTTATCTACACTTACTGACGAATGCAGTGGCCTACAATATGTCCAATATTGTTTACGGTGAATTTACAGAATGCCAACAATCTTTGCCCTGAACGCTTAAATCGCCAGAATATCAGCGCAGTTATTGCGCTCGCCTTTGTTAAGCGAGTGCCAACGACAAGTGCGCGAGCACCGGCCTATTTTCTAAAAGCCGTGGCGGCGGCGATGGCCGAAATCGCTGGCCCACAAATGCTTGCATCGTCGATATTATTACAAACATGAGAACGGCACATATATTCTGGGACACGAATCTCTTATTGAAGGTATGAATTAAAAATGGAAAGGCAGACCCAATTACATAACGTTTTCAAGAGCGAAACAAATAGTTAAAAATAGTGCATGAAAAGAGGATCGGTTATTTTGAGAGAAGTATATCTAATGAAAGAGTAACATTCTAAAAATATATGTATCTGAGTGCGCATATATATATGTGTGTGTGTGTGTGTGTGTGTGTGTGTGTGTGTGTGTGTGTGTGTGAAAAATAAAAATACCAGCGGTGGTTTACGTTATGTTTTGAGAAAAATAGAAAAAACCCCGAATGCAATTATTAAAATAATCAACGTTTCGTCCTTATTTCAGAGGACATCTTCAGGATATTGAAGTAAAAATGCAAGAAAAGAAAAAGTCATAGATCATACAAAAAAGAGAACAGTTTTTGAATCCTATCCATGTCGGGAAGGACAAACATATGTGTGCGTATGGGAAGGTTGGGTTGTTCAATGTCTATATATACACTTTTAAAAATGCGTTAAATAAATGTGTACATTTTTTTTTCTGTAAACTTATTCATTTTGTTGAAATATTTAAGGAAAAACGGTTAGCCGGATCTGTTTTGATATTGTGTTCTCTGATTATTATTTTCCTTATGCTAGAGGCTAAATGGTTGAAGCCTTTTCTTTGCGTAATAGTATTAGTATTTAATATTAGTGCTGATTCTAAAAGTCTTTTTTTTAGCTCTGTCTATTACGTATTTAATAATTTTCGCATGATCTAAATTAAATGAGTGATCGTGTTCTGCACAATGGCAAAAGAGTGCATTTAGGGCGTTACCATTCCTTATATCTCTTCTGTGCTCGTAAAGTCTTAATTTCAATTTTCGCTGTGCTTCACCTATGTACGCTTGTTGACAGTTGTTACATGGGATGGAATATATACCGGCGTCGGATGTGAGGGTTTTGGGAGAGTGCTTGGTAGTTTTTAATGTCTGTTTTATTGTTGAGGAAGTTGTTTGTATCAAGTGAAAACCAAGTTTATTAAGAGTGTCGTAGATTTTTGTATTTTTGGTGTGGGTGGGAATGAAAAGATGTCTGTTTAGTAGTGGGGTATTTGTTTTATTTTTCTGTCTGTTTATATTATAGTGTATTTTCGTAGCTTTTTTCTTTGCATAAGAAATGAAATAGGATGGGTACTGTAGTTTTTTTTAAACATTCGTAATGTATGGAAATTCATCATTAATATATTGGGAGGGCTGCATATTCTAAAGGCACGCAAGAAAAAACCAATAATCATGCATAAACATGTATTGAGCGAGTTTTTAACAGTATTTTATCCAGTTTTTTATTTATAACATATTTTCCCAAACAAACTTTAACTCTGTTAAAGAGAGAATCAGACTCCATCTTGAATGTTCCAATACATCGGTAAACACTGTATGGTTTTCGAGCTGAATAAACATGTTACATTGAATAAAAAAAACGAAAAATATATCCAGTTAGGTAGAAAAGTAACTTATCTTGCCTTTGATAACATTTATTTGTTATATATTTGTTTTTTGACAACTTTTTCGAATCTATGTGTACAGTAATACAAACCCATAGTGAGAAGTAGGGGGGGAAATAGCGATTTTTGAAAATTTCAGACGATAAGTTAAAAATCGATTTTCTTAGTGATTTTCTTGACATTTCTTTCTCCTGATCTCGCGGGTTTTTTTTTTTTAATCTCAGTTGACAACATTGCATCACTAAAAAAAACACTACAGGCTTAATGTAAACAGAATGTGTTTACAATATCGGTAAGTTTTCAATGGGTTTAATTACATGATTATTGATAATGTAACCATGTGATTGAACTTTGATTTAAATTAACCACACGTGGTCGCAAAATGAATGCCGACGCTCAAAGTGTATAAACATTTTGACTCCTCCCTTTACTTAAAAATTCACCAAAAATCAGGAAATAAACGAATTTTAATGAAAATTGCAGTATTTTTCAAATAATGATCGCAGAATATAATGAACTAATTATTTTTACTTAACTCTTAGTGAAAATGTTTTATTTTGTTTAAACAAAAAATACCTTTAGTAAAGTTATGCTTTTCAGTAGTAAATAAAAAACGCAAGAATTTATTTTTGCTTTTTTTAAAGCATCGTAATTTGTAACAATAAAAAATAATTTTTACAGTAACATTACGAAAAAAGCCCCTAAAGTCCGTATTAATGTATTCGATATAACTCGAAGAAAAATGAATTCTAGCATACTATTCAGGAAATTAAAGATTCAATTAGATTCCTATTTCAGTCACCTAAATTATTTAGGGTGAAATGAGTTTAGGAATTTATAGCCAAACCTAAATATTTTTTTTGGTACATATCCAGATACGCTACTACAGAACACCGACCACTCTAATTTGTTTGGGGGGATGTGATGTTGGGGCGCGCACGCGCCAACGTCACATCCCCCCCCCCCGCTCGCGCCCGCAATGTACAAAGTAAAATCTTCGGAAAATGTTAAATGGTGTTTTAATTGGTAAATGTCGGTGCGTTACTTACGGAAAATTTGAAAATTCGATGTTCCAGGTAAAAAAACAAAAAAAACCCCAGATAAATTACCCCCCCTACTCCAACTTGGTGTGCTTTCCTTTTCTTATTTTATTTCTTTTTCAGCTAATTTTAAATTTTCCACCCAAAAAGCGCTATAATGTATTTTTGAAAATTAGAAAATTCTATGTCCTGGAAAAAAAAATCCCCTCCCCCCAACGTAGTTTGCTTGGTGAAGCCGTCGTTTATGCTACAGCGTGCATGCGTGTAGCATAAACGGAAGCTGCAAAAATGGTGGAAAGAAGTTTGTGGGTTCAGGGGTAAATACCATGCAAACGGTAAATTTGCCCCAAGTTTGACTATCAGATTCGTTGTCAGCGACCTCAATTACCTATAAAAACAAATTAGAGTGGTCGGTGTTCTGTAGTAGCGTATCTGGATATTTACCTTTTTTTTTTTCTTGCTTAAAAAAATAGCATTAATACAGTAAGTTAGGTAAACTGACGTTTTTCGTTTAAAAATGGAATTATTTCCCTTTCGTTATTAACTTTTTTTTAAAATTTTTTTTTTAATAAATATTTTGTGTTTTATATACATAAAGTACAATTGTTGAATGTTACTGTTTTGATTATATTCGTTTGGGGGGCACAATTAAAAAATTAAGAAAGATTAAAATGAAACAAAATTTAAGTTATCGTTCCATTTTTACAACAACCGTAAAACAGTGCATACTCAGCAAGTTTTATCATAATTTATAAGCATATTGAAACACTAAATCAACATTTTATTTATTTTTTTGCATAATTAATGATGGAAGTATTTTTCTGTTTATTTTCTTAACATCTGTTAAAAAATAATTTGTACATTCTCATGAAAAAAAGAATCACATTTTTCTCTAATTTCACATGTGTTCTATTTTAACAAACCGAGCCACAGCAACGCGTGGCCGGGTACAGCTAGTATATATATATATAAATGTAATTCTTGGTTCGTTATAAGCGAATAAAACCATATTTCTACGTTGCCAATTTATTTGACATTTTCAGACAACCCATCTTTAGAGTCGAGGGATGTTTTTATGTTATTAAAAAAAATTTACCTCGCAAATTATTAAAATATTAAATAAAATAAACATATTTTCGTAACCGTTAGTGCGAACCTGTTCTGTTGATAAAACTGAACTTCCGGTTCGATTTATTTCACAGCCACGAATTGACGAAACTAAGTAGATTTCATTTTCTGTTTACTAGATAAGTAAAAAAACAAAACAAAAAAAAAACATAATTCATTTGTTTATCTTCCAAATTTTTTAATTTAAACATTTTTTTATTATATAAGGCAAAAAAAAAGTTTGTCGCTTGCTTTTTGAGTTTTTTTTTTTCGATATAAGATTGGTTGGTAAAAATACAGTTTTTTTTTACGGATTCGTAACTTGCTTAAATAATATTTGGTGCTAATGCAAAGAGTGGTCCGCGCTATTTTTAAAATCGTATTTCCACGTTTAATTAAAGTTTTATATGTCTTTTTATTCAATTGTAAGGTTAAAATACAGATTAGGTACAAAACACCCTCCCCTCCCCATGTTAAGAATGGCTTTTTAAATAATAACGTTATTATTTCAACAAGCATCACTCTCTGCATGAGTACTGTACTTTCACCTAACAATTTAATAAACAAAACATGGTACTTATGCAGAGAAAGTACCATAATAATATAATAATAGAATAATAACATTATTTAGAAAGCCATTCTTAACATGGGGAGAACGTTTTGTTACTATTCTATACTTTCACCTAACAATAAACAAAAGATGGTACTTATGTAGAGAAGGTACCGTGCTGAAATAACTATCAAGAAAGCCATTCTTAACATGGGAAAGGGAGAGTGTTCTGTAACTATTTTATATTTTCACCTAACAATTTAATAAACAAAAGATAGTACTTATGCAGAGAAGTTACCGTGCTGAAATAATACCGTTATTTAGAAAGCTATTCTTAACATGGGGAGGGAGTTTTGCATTTATTCTATACTTTCACCTAACAATTTAATAAAGAAAAATAGATAGTACGTATGCATAGAAAATACCGTGCTGAAATAATGTTATTTAGAAAGACATTCTTAACATGGGTATGGTATTTTGTAACAATTCTGTCCTTTCACCTAACAATTTAAAAACAAAACATGGTACTTATGCAGAGAAGCTACCCCGCTGAAATAATGACGTTATGACGTTATTATTTAGAAAGCCATTCTTAACATGGGGATAGGGGTGTTTTGTAACTATTCTGGACTTTCACCTAACAATTTAATAAACAAAAGTTAAACTTAAGCAGACAAGGAACAGTACTGAATCATTAACATTATTTAGAAAGCCATTCTTAACATGGGAAGGGAAGATAATTTCTAACTATTCTGTACTTTCGGTGCTAATGCAGAGAGTGATCTGCGCTATTTTTTAAATCGCATTTCCACGTTTAATTAAAGTTTTATATGTTTTTTATTCAATTGTAAGGTTAAAGTACAGAATAGGTACAAAACCCCCTCCCCATGTTAAGAATGGCTTTTTCTCTGCATGAATACCGATTAATGTTTTGTTCTTTGCTTTTTTACCGTATTTTTTTGAAAAAAAAATTGAAAGTACACGTTTTTTTCTTTTTTTTACAGAAGTTGTTTTTACATAAGAAAATATGAATGCTTTTTCTTTATTAAAGAAATTGGGTACTCGTGCACTTATTGATCCGTGCTGAAATAATAACGTTATTATTTAAAAAGCCATTCTTAACATGGGAAGAAGAGGCTGTTTTGTAACTATTCTGGACTTTCACCTAACAATTTAATAAACAAAAATTAAACTTAAGCAGACAAGGAACAGTACTGAAGCATTAACATTATTTAGAATGCCATTCTTAACTGAGGAGGGAGGATGTTTTCTAACTAATCTGTACTTTCGGTGCTAATGCAGAGAGTGATCCGTGCTATTTTTTAAATCGTATTTCCAAGTTTAATTAAAGTTTTATGATATGTTTTTATTCAATTGTAAGGTTAAAGTACAGATTAGGTACAAACCCCCTCCCCTCCCCATGTTAAGAATGGCTTTTTAAATAACGTTATCATTTCAGCACGGATCACTCTCTGCATGAATACCGATTAACGTTTTGTTCTTTGCTTTTTTTACCGTATTTTTTTGTTTGTTTTTTCAAGAAAACCTTTTTTAACAAAGATTGAAAGTGCACGTTTTTTCTTTTTCTTTTACAGAAGTTGTTTTTATATAAGAAAATATGAATGCTTTTAAAGAAATTGGGTACTCGTGCACTTATTGATCCGTGCTGAAATAATAACGTTATTATTTAAAAAGCCATTCTTAACATTGGGAGAAGAGGGTGTTTTGTACCTATTCTGTACTTTAACCTTACAATTGAATGAAAAAACGGTAAATTTTTAGATTAGGTCCACCTCCACAATTTTCTTTTAAATGACGACTTTTGTAGGTTTTCTACTATACTGAATACGGAAATCGCATTGAAATTTTGCAGAAATAAGTAGTTATCGAGATATTAAAAATTTGTATAATGCATTGTAATCTCTGGCAGCCGTCTTGTTTACACGCTTGCGCGCGTCATAAACAAATCTACGCGCGTAACAAAGATGGCCGCCAAAGAATACAATGCATAAAACGACTATCTATATCTCGATAACTACTTATTTCTGAAAATTTTCAATGCGATTTCTGTATTCAGCATTGTCGGAAACCTTTAAAAGTCGTCATTTAAAAGAAAATTGTGGAGGTGGACCTAATCTAAAAAAAATACCAAAAAAACAAAACTTTAATTAAGCTTGGAAATACGATTAAAAAAAAAATAGCGCGGATCAGTAAGGTCATTAGCACCCATTAATCGACTCACGTGACCTTATTGCCAAATAAGGTCCGGCTACAATGTTGAACGCGCCGTTCACATTGTTTTTTTGTTTTGTTTTTTTTTTTTCAAGTTAAATTCAACTTTCACGATATCTTTTTATTTTGTTTATAATTACACAATATCTTTTTTAATAATAAATTGTTAGTTAAAAAGCAAAGAATAGTTACAAAACACCATCCCCTATCTATGGTAAGAATGGCTGAAAAAATATTAGGTACTCATGTAGAGAGTGATCCGTG
>NC_136506.1:36031666-36049166 GCF_053919585.1 Euprymna scolopes
GTTGAAAAAATGTAAACAGAAAAAAGAAAAATCTGAGGGAACGAAACGAAATAAAACGGAAATAATTTAATTTATGGTTTACAAAAAAAAAAACCCAAAAATAGAAAGAATCTGCGTGCATATATGTATAGTTGTTAGTGTAAAACTGCGAACAACGTAAAAGTAAGCAATATATTTGTCTTAGTGTAAAAATGTGAACAACGTAAAGCTAAGCTTGGTTTAGGTGTAAATTTGATATTTTAGATGACGAAATGCGATAATTACGATGGTATGATTATTTTGACCGGAAAAGTAATTTCTAACTGTGGGAGCAGAAATAATAAAAAAATAAATGAATAAAGAAAATAACAGTGTCAAACTTACCAGAAAGTTCGTAAAAACGTAAACAGAAAAAAGAAAAGTCGAACTGAACGAAATCAAATGAAACGGAAATATATATATATAAATATATATATATATATATATATATATATATATATATATATTTATATATATATATATAGAGAGAGAGAGAGAGAGAGAGAGAGAAAGACAGAGAGACAGACAGACAGACAGACAGACAGAGACAGACAGATACAGAGACAGGGAGAGAGACAGAAACAGAGACAGAGAGACAGAGACAGAGAACGGGGGAGAAAGAGAGAAAAAGAAAATAGAAAGAAAGAGAGAGAGATAAGGAGAGAGAAGAGAGAGAGAGAGAGAGAGAGTCCAAAGTGACTTCGTGGCTAGATTCGAATCTCCCAAACGCAAGGAATTGTTATTCTACACAGAAGATTACATAAGCATAAAACACTAGTCTCTTTAGGTATGAAAGAATAATTATTTCATTATGATTATCAAACCCTTTCAGAATACTTAAGGATGAGCACTGTCTGGCAAGTATAAACTAAGGGGCAATCAACTGGCGTTTATGAAATGTTCCCTCGTTCGAACACTCTGGATTGACTAGCGTCTGCGCCCGAATTGAGCGTTTATTAGTTAATAATTCCCTTCATTCTTGTGGCAATTGTTTGGTGGCCCGGAGATAAAGGCTTAGCAAATTAAATCAAAGGTGTCTTCGTGGTTAGTTTAAATCTCCTGACCAGCAAGAATTATCACATCCTATATTGATGATTGCGTAAACATGAAACTCTAGTGTCTTTTGATATAAAAGAATAATTATTAATTATATATATATGCATATATATTTATATATATAATATCTGTATGTATATATATATATATATATATATATATATATATATATATATAAAGCTCAATGTGGCTACAGTGTATATATATATATATATATATATATATATATATCGGTACTATCATTCAGAATTGGAAGAACAACTATATATATGATGATCTGCGCATAAGAGCTATATATATATATATATATATATATATATATATATATATATATATATATAAGTGCTCGTTGTAATTTAGATATATAATAAGCTCGAAAGGTAAATATCCTACAGCTAATTTAATATTTAGTAATGTGATTGATAATTTAAAAATCAAATTAGAATTAAATTAAAAATCCGTTTCATAAGAAAGAACAATAACAAAATCAATAATTTGTACGATCGTTTCGGAAAACAATGTTTTTATTGTGGTAGACATCAAGCTACGGACAATAATTTTTACATATAATGTTTTTAACAAACAAAGTTTCCTCATCAGCAAAGTATTGGGAAGGGTTTTTAGTATATGTAAAAGATATCATAAATAAACCTAGCATTAAAAGTAAGGCAGATGTATCTGGAATAAATTAAAATAAAGGTATGGATTTACTTGATAAGAAAATTAATATGTGTTAAAGATAGAAATAAAATAGAGTAAAATTATAAATCTAAATTTGGTTTAAGTACAATATTATAATAATATATTTCTAATAAAACTCATAGACACATACACATATATATATATGGACACTCATAGACACATACACACATATATATATATACATATATACACGCATACACATACACATATATACACATATACATACACATATACATAAATACACATACATATATATATAAATACACACACACACACACATATATATATAAATAACAAATATTTAGCTTTTAATTTTTCGCCTTTTGAAATCAGGAACTAAGGTCAAAGCACTCATATGGATGTTTGTTATAGCTTTTCAGCTCTTGAAATGATAAATTTTCAAAAGGAACGCTAATGGAATATTTTATATATATATATATATATATATATATATATATATATATATATATATATATATATATAGCTCTTATGCGCAGATCATCATATAATGATTAGATCACGCTGACAGATGTTAAAAAGGATTTTAAAAATAAATGTTTAAATTCAACGGAATTTCTTGCGGTTAACGGTAGCCGAATGGATCGGGTCCTTGCTAATAAAGCCAGGAATGACTTCTGCCACCGAGTTCGAATCTAACGACTGGTGTTAATCATGTCACCCTACAACATTATTGGTTACATATGTGCATGCATGTTTCAGACCAAAAAATGAATTGAATTGAAATGAGTGTCAAGATTATATTGGTTTTTATAAGATATTTGGTTGCGATCTACATTTCGGGGAAGGGTGGTGTGTGTACTTTGTGAATGGGAGCCGTAAGGCTTTTTTGGGGGGGAGGTGTGAGAGGGGAAGGGGTAATTCTATTTCCTGTGTTTAGGCTAGGATTAGAAAGGAAGTGTTCGGCGATACTTTTAACTTAGCGGTTGTTTATTGTCCTTGATTTGAAAATTTCATCTTATGTTGTTTATGCGGTTATCTTTTATTGGTGGTCACTTAAACTTTTTTTTTTTAAGTGTTATTTTTATCTGTTCTTTTTATTTTATTTTCTTTATTATTCATTTATTTATTTTTAGTATTCTGGTTTTCAGAGTAATGGTGAAGGGGGAGTACCGATTCACGCGTTTAGGCAATTGACAGTTGGGAGGTGCTAGAATTTGATTACTCTGGCTGCTTTTAATCTTGCTTTGATCTAAAGTACTTCTATATTCTTGTCGTCGCTAGTACGTGCTAGGTTGTTTCATGGTTGTCCGTACTTTACTGTTGGCGACTCCCTATTGATAAGTGTTTTTATTTATGTATTTTTTCTTTTTTTATTAATATATATAAATTTACTGTTTTTCATTCTATTATTTGTTTTTAGTTTTTCGGGGTTCTTATTAATTTACTTATTTGTTTGTTTACATATCAGATATATATCTTATGGTCACGTTGGTGATTCTTTTAAATGTATATGTAGTGTTATTTATAAGATTTAACTAAAGATCCTGTGTTGGTAGTTAGATTTTCCCTATATCATAATGTTTGGGTTAATTATCGTGGAAAGGGTGCATATACATATATGTATGTATGTATGTATGTATATATATATATATATATATATATATATATAAATATATATATATATATTATTCTTAGAGGGAATTAGACGAGTAGTCAAAAAGCAGAGTATATTTTAATGTATTAGTAAATGTATTAATACTTAAAAAAGAAACAGTGATCACTGTACTGTTGATATATAATAAGCTCAAAAGGAAAAAGGTATCCTAGAGGTGTATTTATATTGAGTAAAACGATTCATTATTGTAAAGTAAAAATAAGTTTCAAAAGAAAAAAATCATAATCAACTCTGATTGAACAATCGTTTCGGAAACTATATATATATGTATGTATATATATGCATCTATATATATGTATATATATGTATATATATTGGCATCTATATATATGTATATATATATGTATATATACGTATATGTATATATATGTATATATATATATGAATATATATATATTTATATACATGTACATGTATATATATGTATATTTATATATATATGTATCTATATATATGTATCTATATATATATATGTATCTATATATTTATATGCATGTACATGTATATATATGTATATGTATATATATGTATCTATATACATGTATATATATATATATTTATATACATGTACATATATATATGTATATGTATATATATGTATCTATCTACATATATGTATATATGTGTCAATATATATATGTATAGATGTATATATATATATGTATATGCATGTATTTATATGTATATATATGTATATATGTATATATATGTATATATGTATATATATGTAAAAGAGATTTAGAAGGCTGTCACAATGCGAGGAATGAATTATAGTCGCTATTGGTAAGAGGAGACGAGAACAAGTGGTGATTTACAAATCAATAAGTACACACACACACATATATATACATATATTTTCATTATTTTTTTTTTTTTTTTTTCATATATACTTATTCAGTTGTATGGTAAAATGTCTTACTTGTATTCATGCGACGTATTCCATTATTAATTTTGGAAAAATTTTCCCTTTTCAAATGGTGTGCATAACAGGTCGATTCAAAGCATGCTGGGTGGAGGGCCGGAAGTTGTATAGCTATGTGAGGCCTCGGGGCAAATGTGAGTAGGGGATTTATGTATGGTATGATTAAGTGATTAACATGTTTATAAATTTGCTATTTTTATTTGATGTATATATGTGTATATATATAGATACGTATATATGTGTCTATATATATATGTCTATAAGCGCCTATGTCAACGGGTGATTAAATCTAAGGGAGGTAACCAGCATAGACATAGCAAAAATAAGCATATTTTGCAAGATATAATTGGGACGCTAAAATAATCAGTGAAACAATGAAAGCACGTTCAATGTAAAAAAAAGAAATTACACGAAAAAGAAAAATAAATTTGTTTTTCTTTATTTTAGGTCATCAGTCAATGATGGTCAAAACGTTTTTTGGAGATATTGAAGTATTCAAGCCTCAATTTCTGGATATGATTATAGTTTAATTTAATATTTTTCTTTTTATTTTTAATATCCAATATTTATTATTAAACTATTTTAGTTCCATTTTGCAAGGTATAATTCGGGGCGCATAATAATTAACGTTCACAAAACAACGAAAATAGAAAACATTTTTGAAGGAGATTTTAAAGTATTTACACCGTAAATATATTTTTAAACGAAAAAAAAACAAATTAAATAAGAAAGCTGTTTTTCTTTATTTTAGGAAATCAGTCATTTTTGTCTATAATTAATTTATTTTATTTTTTTAACTATTTTTTACTATTATGTACAAATGTAATAAAAAAAATAGGAAAAAATTACAATGTCCAAAGATTCTGCACAAGATAAAGTGTTCAGGGTTTTTTCTCTTAAGCAAGGGGGGCATTTTTCTTTGGCTAATTGAAAAAATAAAATGCTTGTTTATAAGACTCGCACTTCTTCTGTAGATAATGATGATGATGACAAATTTCACATATTATTTTACAAATAAATGGACATAGGAATCAGACGAAAACAAAAATCCTATCGTCTTTCACTGGTCAACACAATATTTTTGGCAGGCAAAGTAAGACTGGTTTCTGGGGTTTTCAAGGGCGCTGAATCCGAATCTGACATTAGTTTTTTCAAATTGGCTCTAGTTTTTGAGATATCACAGGGGGATCGTTTGTCTGAAATCGCCCATTCGCGACCATAGCCAAACGTACAAAAAACGGCTAAATAGTGCATAAATGTCAGATATTGATTTTTATGATAATCTTAAACCACAAAGACAGTGTAAAATCTCAATCTAACAAGTTAAGTTAGATATAACATCATTTCATTTATCCTATAACTGAACACTTTTCATAGATTTCGAGGATATACAAAAAATTTGTTAAAAATTTGCTGAATTTTAATTCTCCAAGTGAAAAAAAACATTTACATAATCAGTTATATATCATAAATTAATGCAAAGCATTATACACTAGATTCTTAGTTACAATGAACACACAAAACAATATTTTATTCACAAAACTAAAATTGACGTTTATACGATTTTCGCTTGTGAGCAACTTTTGGGCAGTCTCTCAAAAGGTTCCAGCAGTAGTCAGCCATCATATGCTCATCCCATTTGCCTTGATACCTCTCTTCCATTGTTTTGATGTCTTGATGGAATCTCTCTCCCTGCTCCTCACTGTAATCACCAAGATTACCAGGAAATCTGTCGAGGTGGCTAAACAAGAAATGAACTTTAATGCTCATATTTGCCCCTAGTTTTCCGTATGCAGTAAGCATCTTACGGACCAATTGCTTGTAATTGTCAGCTTTGTGATTTCCCAAACAGTTTGTCACTACATCTATGAAGGACACCCAAGCATTTAACTCAACCGTGTTCATATGATTAGTGAAGTCAGAATCCCTCATGAGCGTTCGAATCTGAGGTCCATCGAAGATGCCACCTTTAGCTTTTTCGATGGAAAGACCTGGAAATTGCCTGCATATGTACTTGAAGCAATCCCCATCCTTGTTCAACGCCTTAACAAACTGCTTCATGAGCCCTAGTTTTATGTGCAATGGAGGGAAGATGATTCTATCCCTGGGTACCAAAGGCTCATTGATGACGTTGGCTGTGCCGACTTCGAGACTTTCTCGTTCTGGCCAGTTCTCCTTCTCCAGTGCTGGATTCTTGCTCTGCTATCCCACAAAAAAAGAAAGCAGGGATACTTTGTGTACCCAATTTGCTGACCAAGCAGAAAATTCACCATTTTCAAGTCCACACAAATCAGCCATTTATGAGTGTTGTAATTCAGCTTTTCAAGAACAAATTTGATAGCATCATACTCTTCTTTCATCTTGGTAGAATGGCCAATTGGTACAGGAGCAAACTTATTGCCATTGTGCAAAAGTACAATTTTTAGACTTGCTTTCGAGCTATCTATGAAGAGACACCAATCTGCTGGGTCATATGATGAGATCCCCATGCAGTTAAGAAGTGCAGAAACGTCATTACAAAAGACCAGGTCGTCTTCTTTAGAAAAGAAACGAAGCAAGCTGCCTTCCCTTGTCCTATAGTATGTTAATTTTGTGCCAGAATCAAGAATGTTTTTCTCTTGGAGTCGTGATGCAAGAACTTCAGACTGCTCCTTCGACAAACAAAGGTCTCGCACTAGGTCATTAAGTTCAGATTGATTGAAAAGCTGAGGGCCATTTGAGGGTTCTTCATAGTCACTACAGCTATCATCACTTGATATTGAAAGATCAGCTGGAATCTCTTCGGTTTCATCGATTTCAGGCAAACTGGTGAAAACAGCCTCAGAGTGCGCAACAGGACGGATAGCAGAATCCAGGCTCGGATACTGCCAATTTGCTTTATTGTGCTTGTTAAACCCCGTCATGTCATTGAGACAGAAGTAGCAGTCATCAAAATGATTGTTGGGCTCTCTCCACACCATTGGTACAGCAAACTTCAACTTCAGCTTACCGTTAGTCAAACGGCAGAGACTTTCTACACAGGTTTTGCACACCATATGTGGGGCCCAAGACTTGTCTTGGTCACCAAGTATCATATCGAAGTATGCTTTGTACGCCCTCTTGACAAAGTCTGTAATATTCCTCTTTTGTTGTGCCATCATATACTGTCCACAGATGTAACAAAAGACATCCGGTTCATATCTGCAACATGTTCTAGAAGAACTCATTTTCTCTCTGGAACTCATTTTCAACTGTGGAATTAAAAAGAAAATTCTTAATTACTGTTTAATTTATACTGCAACTATATTTATGGAACATGTTATTAAGTATATAAAAATTCTCCCTATATAAATAATTATATAAAAATTCTCCCTGAAATACTTCAATATATACATAATCATTATAATGATTCAATAATATCAGAAAATTATTATTTACTGCTTCTATATTGAAGTATTTCAGGGAGAATTTTAGCAGTTTAGGCTTATTTGGGGCTATCAGTATCTTCTAAACTAGAGCCAATCTGGCAAAACCAATGTTATATTCGTAATCAGCGACCTTCAAAACCCCAGAAAACACTCCTAGATGGTCTGCCAAAGAAAAAAAATAAAAATTTGTTGACCAGTGTAATGATCAGTTTTTTGTCTGATTCCTATGTCCATTTATTTGTAAAATAATATGTGAAATTTGTCATAATCATCATTATCGGCAGAAGAAGTGTGCATTTTTTTGTCATTAGTGAGACCTGCCATCTTCTTGAATGCATTGGTCATCAATCCTTGGTCTTGAGCAGGCATTATAATTCTTTCCTGATCGTGGTGGAGGGATCCCCTTTTGAGCCAGTCCAAGGAACCTTCTTTGTCTACGTATTCCTGGGAGAGTTCCCCCAGAAAATACATTGCACGCTGATGTTGGTACCATTCTTTAAGGTTCCTCTTTTGGAAGGTCTCGCCATATTTCTGCCGACTCTATCTGTGGCAGGCTTGTTTGGTGCTTCATCCTCATCTGAAAGACAGCCCTAACCAAAATGCTTGGCCAGCTGGTGACTGATGTTATTCTGCTGGCTCTTGTCTCTTGGTGTTCATATAAAATGGAGGTGTGGTTCTGAGACCCTTTTTAGCAATTTATAATTGCCTTTTGTTAGATAAATTATCAGTGATCTTATCATTTTGACCAGGTGAAAATGTTTGTTTTCTAAAAAATAATTTTTAGATCAGTGTTAAGGTTTCGAATGAAGCAGATTTAATTTTTTTCATCATATTTTCCCTTTTGGCAATGGTTTCAACCATTTGATTGATTAAAAATTCGATAATATGCGTAAACGCTTACTTTCTTAAGTACTCTTATATATATATATATATATATATATATATATATATATATATATATATATATATACTGTTGTGGGGGAATCACCCTCCAAATGGACTGTTCTATCCATTATATAAATATATTTTGATCCCAGGTGTGGATTAAACACCAGAGCTATCCTCGCCTGTTCGGTGATGTTTACTACTCTTTTCAGTTGTAAACTTTTTACGTTGTTGTTCCAGTAATGCATTGTTTCAACTCTATTCCATTGTTTTGTTTTCTTTGTGACTTATTGCAAGCCATAACACTGGCGACATTGGATTCGGAGAACGTACTCACGTTTAAAAACAGTATTCTAAAAAACTAAACACTGACGACATTGGATTCAAGTAGCATACTTAAATTGAGACCAGTAACGACATTGAAAAAAAAATACTCGCGTTGAAATAGTATTTTAAAAATACTAACGACGTCGAATTTAAATGTTATCAAGCCTAAGGAAGTGTCTAAACACTTGCAACTGAAAGGTTCACGGTAACTAGAAAAAAACGCAAATCATTACGGAAAAAAAGAGTTGAAAAGAAAAAAGTTCGTCACCACTTTCAGATAGCGCTGTACTTTTGCAAAAAGAAAAAGCTTCGTCGCGACTAAGAAAGATAATTTTTTATACTTTTGGAAAAAGAATTCGTCACTTGTGGTTTTCGCTGCTAAAATCGGGCGTTATTTTTTTTCCTCTGGAGAAAAATATACACTTATTTTTTTTCTTTAGACAATGAACTTTTTATATATTTATGTTTCTTTACTGTTCGTGTTATTGTCTGAAGGAAGAAATAAGAAAGAATAAAACGGTTTTGTAAAATTCAGCTAACGTTTTGAAATTGCTAATGCTGACAAAGCAAAATGGACAAATAGAAAGAAGGGTTGGAACATTTGACCAAGTTGCATATAGATGCCGCAAAGTCACAATCTGAAAAACACTGGACTGAACGTCAAATAGGATTCGAGGAACAGCAAAAGGAATTGCAAAAACAGTTAGCCGAACGTCAATTACGAACAGAGGAATTGCTTACAGAAATTCTTAAGAATAATCCGAACGCAGAAAGCAACTCAGCATTTTCTCAGGGTACAATATGGACCGCGATAGACAATTTTAAATACGAGGAAGAGGAAAATAATTCGCAGCGTATTTTCGGCGTTATGAAGATTTTTTTTTAATATTGACTGCAGGCACTGGTCTGATCAAAAGAAACCAGACTTCTACTACGAAAATTGGAAATGACTGAGCATGATAAATTTGTGGATTACATCTTGCCTCGGAAAACAGCAGATTTATCATTCAATGAGACGGTAAATTTGTTAACAGAACTTTTCTCGCCGAAAACGTCTCTTTTCCATAAGCGTTGGAGATGTTTGAATGTGGTAAAAGACGATAATGAAGATTTTGCCACCTACGCAGGTGTAGTGAACAAACACTGTGATGACTTTAAGTTGTCTGAACTAACAGCAGACGATTTTAAATGTCTTGTGTTTGAGCAAGGGGTAACCTCGAAAAAAGATGCGGAAATCAGGCGCAGAGTCCTTACAAAATTAGAAAATGAACCGAACTTAACACTTCAAAAATTGACTGAGGATTGTCAAAAAGTAGAAATTATGAAAAAAGATGCAAGAAATATCGAAGCAGGCATCACAAATATAAAAAAGTAACTAAGAAAAAACCGTCGAAATGACACACAGACACTAACCACCGAAAGTCAGAAAAACTAAAAGCACCGAGCGCTTGTTTCAGATGTGGTGGAATACATTGGGTAAGGGATTGCCCATTTTTAACAAAAAGATGCCATTTATGCAATAAGATCGGTCATAAAAGTTCGCACTGTAGGAAAACTCAGAATAGAAGCCGTGTACGTCAAACCAGAACTAAGGACGTCGTAGATGAAAATTTACGCAAATATGTAACGGTTAACTTTTCGGCAAGGCTATTAAATTCCAATTAGACAGTGGATCGGATCTTTCAATAATAAATCTCAAAACGTGGAAAATATTACGAAAGCCGACTACGTTAAAAACTAACAGAACGGCGACGGCCGTTAATGGTACAAAAATTCATTTTGAAGATGAATTAATTACAAACGTCACTTTACGGGGGGAAAACAAAAACTAAGATTGTATGTGCTAAAAGATAGTGAGAACCTGTTTGGTTCTGACAGCATGGAGGAGTTTCGTCTCTGGGATCTTCCTATATCCATATTCTGCAAGAAAATAGATACCCGCCCAGCAGAAACGGAGAAACTTATAACTTGTTTTAAAAAAGAATTCACAAACGTATTTACTCCTGGCCTGGAAAGATGTCCAAAAATGGCCGCAGATTTTAAGGTGAAACCTGGCACACAACCGGTGTTTAAAAAGAAACGTAATGTCTCGTTCGTTTCCCTGAACAAAATAAATCAGGAACTAGACGGATTAGAAAGCATCGGTATACTGACTAAAATTGAATATAGTGAGTGGGCTGCTTCGGCAGTTTACGCAAAGAAAAGGTCTGGGGAAATTCGCGTTTGCGCCGACTTCGCGACCGGACTCAACGGGTCCTTAGAAGATGTTCACTATCCATTACCTAGCCCAGAAGTGTTCACGAAATTAAATGGCGGCAAGTTTTTTTTCTAAGATCGACCTAAGCGACGCTTACCTACAGATTCCGGTAAACGACAAAAGCGCTAACATCCTCTGTATTAACACTCATCGGGGTTTGTACAGATGCGAAAGACTAGCGTTTGGTATCAAGCTGGCATCCGCAATATTCCAGCAAGTAATGGATACTATGCTGTTCGGTTTGGACACCGCAATCGCATATCTTGATATTATCATAGCGAGCAAAAGCAGGGAGGAACATGAAAAACATATCAGACAAGTATTCAGTCGAATACAAGATTATGGATTTAAGATCAAAGCAGATAAATGCGAGTTCTTTTAACACACAATTAAATACCTGGGTCAAATAATCGATAAAGATGGCAGACGCCCAGACCCTGATAGGGCGACCGCTTTTAAAGAAATGCCGGCACTAGTAAACATAACTCAGTTGTAGAGTTTTTTTTAGGTTTGGCAAATTATTACCAGGGGTTCATCCTAAATATGCACACATTGCGCGCATCGCTTAATGAATTGCTGAAAATAGATAAGGCTTGGGAATGGACAGAAGATTGGGAGGCATCATTCCAAGAAATAAAAAGAATCCTGACTTCAAAACTATTCCTAGCGCATTTCAACCCGCAGTTGGACATAATAGTAGCTAGCGACGCTAGTCAATATGGCGTCGGGGCGTGCATGCTACATCGAATGCCGGATGGATCGAAACCGCCTATTGCTTTCGCATCACGGACTCTCTTGCCAGCGGAAAAGAATTATTCTCAGATCGAGAGAGACGTCCTAGGAATTATATTTTCAGTTTCAAAATTCCACCGGTTCTTGTACGGAAGACATTTTTTTCTCCAAACCGACCATAAGCCGTTGATATCCATTTTTGGGTCAAAAAAGGACTTCCAACATTCACTGCGAACTGACTATTAAGATGGGGAACTATTCTGCTGAACTATAATTTTAGAATTCAATTTCTACCCTCAAAACAACTAGCCCATGCAGACGGTCTATCGAGACTGATTCCTGCCAAAATGGAACCTCTTGAAGATTCAGTAATCGCGGCATTACGTATTAATAGTGATGTAAAAACCATGATAAACAATATTGTCCGCGAACTGCCGGTCCCACTTCAAGAAATTAAGTCAGAATCCCTAAATGAAAATTTCATTCAAACCACGAAGCAGAAATTAGAACTGAGTGACACCAGTTCAGACTTTTTTTTCTGGTTGCGACGAAATACTGTTATACGGTAAAAGGGTTGTCAACCCCCAAACCCTTCAAAAAAGAATTATCAGGGATTTTCACATGGGGCATCCAGGAATAAACAGAATGAAAAGCCTAATGAGAAGTTTTATTTATTGGCTAGCTATGGACCAATATATTACCGACATGGTGAACAGATGCAAAAGTTGTGCTTTGGCTGCAAAAGCACCACCGATAACATAAACCTTGGCCTAAGGCTGAACAACCATGGTCGAGGATCCATATCGATTATGCGAGACCTGTGGAGGATTTTTACTACCTGATAGTAGTTGACTCTTACTCTAAATGGTCAGAGGTACTAAGATGCAAAAACTGACCACGGCAACAACGAGAAATTTTTTATTGGAATTGTTTGCTCGGTTTGGGGTTGTAGACTGGTTAGCGACAACGCTACACAGTTCACCTCGACAGAGCTCAGAGAATTCTGCAAGACGTATCAAGTCAAGCATATTACGACATCCCAGTACCACGCCAGAAGCAATGGCCAGGCCGAACGCTTCGTCGATACGCTTAAAAGGGCATTAAAAAAGGCGTCCGGTACACCGACAGAAAAGGCCCTTCAGGAATTTCTACAGGTTTACAGAATCACGAGAAATCCGAACAAACCAGATGCGGGATCCCCAGCAGAAACCATGTTTGGACGGAAAATAAAATCCGTATTTGATAAACTGCTACCAAAACACATAGTACACAACAGAACCTCTACAATGCCAACGAAACGGTTTAACAGCGGAGATAACGTGTATTTTAGACATTTTAGAAATAACGTTTCTTTTTTGGAACAGGGTACGATCTTACGAAGAATCGGCCATGTTACATACATCTTTCAGGGCCCAAAGTTCCAACATTAGAGGCACCTGAACCAAATCAGGAAACGCTTCTACGAGGATCAAGAAGAACCACCACAGGACGGCCGTGTGGCGATTGAAACTGTGTATGACTGTTTTGACATAGACCGTCCAAAAGGGATGTCGAAACCGAGACGCTCCGGCAGAAAGAGGAAGCGCACAGACCACTTGGTGGTTTGCCCCAAAAGGAAGAAATAGTGATTTTCACAACTGCGGAAATCAGCTTGGGAGGGGGGATGTTGTGGGGGAATCACCCTCCAAATGGAGTAATTTATCCATTATATAAACCATAGACCTTTTGATCCCATGTGTGGATTAAACACCAGATCGAATCTCTCAATAGTAGATTTTATTATATTAATGGGATATCCATTATTAAGAAAAATAGTTGTAATTTCACCAAGTTCCGTATCAAGACGGTTTGGTGAACAAATCATAAGTGCACGATGCGTAAGAGCGCTAATGAGGTTTATTTTTCTAGACTGAGGGGCAAAAGAAAACCAATTAAGATAGAGCCCTGTAAATGTAGGTTTTCTATAAACAGAGGTCTCAAACGTAGTACCAACTTTAGAAACACGAACGTCGAGAAATGGGAGAGAGCTACAGTCTTCAACCTCCATAGTAAATTGTAAAGATGGATGCAGGTTGCAAAGAAGACGAAGAAACTGTTTAGCTTCGCTCCGAGAGGGAAAGCATGCAAAAGTATCATCAACGTAGCGTGTGTAGAATGCTGGCTTAGTAATTTTGGAAAATAATTCGTTTTCCAAAAATCCAACGAAAATGTTGGCTAACGAAGGACCAAGAGGGCTACCCATTGATATCCCATCAATTTGACGGTACATAATGTTGTTGAAACTAAAGGAGACTGATTTAGTAGCAAGTTCCATTAGTTCAACGAAAATTCGTTCAGGAAATTGTGGAGATTTTAAGGGGCCACGGTATAGATAGTCAGCACAAATACCAATGGTTTCATCCAAAGGTATATTAGTAAAAAGACTATTAATGTCAAAGGAAGCCAAGAACTCGGTATTTTTAGATAAAGGTAATTTTTGTATCTGAGATACGAATTGAAAAGAATCAGAGATACAATGGACCGAATAAAAAGAAAGCACAGGTTTAAGAAGGTCAACTAGCCATTTACCAAGTTCGTGTTGTGCAGAACCCAACATAGATAAAATGGGTCGCAAAGGAATGTTGGGTTTATGGACCTTGGGTAAACCGTACATTCAAGGCCTTTGAGAACCGATGGGTCGGATTCTATCATAAATCTCCTTAGAAATAAATCCGCTTTTATGAAGTTGAAGAAATCTTTTCTGGATTTTTATATATATATACTAGCTGTACCCGGCTACGCGTTGCTGTGGCTCAGTTTGTTAAAATGGAACACATGTGAAAGTAGAGAAAAGTTTGATTCTTTTTTTCAAGAGAGTGTACAAATTATTTTTTTAACAGATGTTAAGAAAATAAACAGAAAAATACTTCCATCATTAATTATGCAAAAAAATAAATAAAATGTTGATTTAGTGTTTCAATATGCTTATAAATTACGATAAATCTTGCTGAGTATGCACTGTTTTACAGTTGTTGTAAAAATGAAACGGAACTTAAATTTCGCTTCATTTTAATCTTTCTTAATTTTTTAATTGTGCCCCCCTAAACGAATATAATCAAAACAGTAACATTCAACAATTGTACTTTATGTATATAAAACACAAAATATTTATTAAAAAAAAAGTTTTTTTTTAAGTTAAGAAATAATTCCATTTTTAAACGAAAACGTCAGTTTACCTAACTTACTGTTATTAATGCTATTTTTTTAAGCAAGAAAAAAAAAGGTAAATATCCAGATACGCTACTACAGAACACCGACCACTCTAATTTGTTTTTTTATAGGTAATTGAGGTCGTTGACAACGAATCTGATAGTCAAACTTGGGGCAAATTTACCGTTTGCATGGTATTTACCCCTGAACCCACGAACTTTTTTCCACCATTTTGCATCTTCCGTTTATGCTACGCGTATGCATGCTGTAGCATAAACGACGGCTTCACCAAGCAAACTACGTTGGGGGGAGGGGATTTTTTTTCCAGGACATAGAATTTTCTAATTTTCAAAAATACATTACAGCGCTTTTTGGGTGGAAAATTTAAAATTAGCTGAAAAAGAAATAAAATAAGAAAAGGAAAGCACACCAAGTTGGAGTAGGGGGTAATTTATCTGGGTTTTTTTGGTTTTTTTTTACCTGGAACATCGAATTTTCAAATTTTCCGTAAGTAACGCACCGACATTTACCAATTAGAACACCATTTAACATTTTCCGAAGATTTTACTTTGTACATTGGGGGCGCGAGCGAGGAGGGGGGCGGATGTGATGTTGGGGCGCGCGCGCGCCCCAACATCACATCCCCCCCCAATCAAATTATAGTGGTCGGTGTTCTGTAGTAGCGTATCTGGATATTTATCAAAAAAAATATTTAGGTTTGGCTATAAATTCCTAAACTCATTTCACCCTAAATAATTTAGGTGACTGAAATAGGAATCTAATTGAATCTTTAATTTCCTGAATAGTATCCGATAATTCATTTTTCTTCGAGTTATATCGAATACATTAATACGGACTTTAGGGGCTTTTTTCGTAATGTTACTGTAAAAATTATTTTTTATTGTTACAAATTACGATGCTTTAAAAAAAGCAAAAATAAATTCTTGCGTTTTTTATTTACTACTGAAAACCATAACTTTAGTAAAGGTATTTTTTGTTTAAACAAAATAAAACATTTTCACTAAGAGTTAAGTAAAAATAATTAGTTCATTATATTCTGTGATCATTATTTGAAAAATACTGCAATTTTCATTAAATTTCGTTAATTTCCTGATTTTTGGTGAATTTTTAAGTAAAGGGAGGAGTCAAAATGTGTATACACTTTGAGCGTCGGCATTCATTTTGCGACCACGTGTGGTTAATGTAAATTAAAGTTCAATCACATGGTTACATTATCAATAATCATGTAATTAAACTCATTGAAAATTTGCCGATATTGTAAACACATTCTGTTTACATTAAGCCTGTGGTGTTTTTTTAGTGATGCAATGTTGTCAACTGAGATTTTTAAAAAACCCGCGAGATCAGGAGAAAGAAATGTCCAGAAAGTCGCTAGATTTTTAACTTATCGGGGTTTGTATTACTGTACACATAGATTCGAAAAAGTTGTCAAAAAACAAATATATAACAAATAAATGTTATCAAAGGCAAGATAAGTTACTTTTCTACCTAACTGGATATAGTTTTCGTGTTTTTATTCAATGTAACATGTTTATTCAGCTCGAAAACCATACAGTGTTTACCGATGTATTGGAACATTCAAGATGGAGTCTGATTCTCTCTTTAAAACGGTAAGTTTGGGAAAAGATGTTATAAATAAAAAACTGGATAAAATACTGTTAAAAACTCGCTCAATACATGTTACTGTGACATAGGTTGACATATATTCGGCGGTTTTTTAATAATATTTTATATAGTTTTTTTTTTATTTATAACACCTTTTTCCAAACTCACGGTTTTAAAGAGGGTGTGAGACGCCATCTTGAATTTTCAAATACATCGGTAAACACTGTATGTTTTTCGAGCTGAATAAATATGTTACATTGAATAAAAACACGAAAAATATATCCAGTTTGGCAGAAAAGTAACTTATCTTGCCTTTGATAACATTTATTTGTTATATATTTGTTTTTTGACAACTTTTTCGAATCTATGTGTACAGTAATACACATTCGGAGGTTGGAATGCCCCCCACCTAAAATGTACTTGGAAAAATCGATTTAGTGAGATTTAAGAATGGTTAGTCGAAAAAAAGGTGAAAAACAAAACAAATAATCAATAAATAATTGTTACCAAAGGCAATAAATGCTACTTTTTTTTACTTACATGAATGAGTTTATTTTATGTTTTAAAGTATTTTCAATCGCTTTTCGGGTTTTCTTTATTTTTTAATAATCTAATGCGGGTGTGTGGGTGCCAAATATCTCCAGATTTTCTAGAATTCCCCGCTAGATTGCAAACGAAATCTCCAGATCTAGCAGGAAAACCGCTAAATTGTAACACTGGTCACGTGACAGGAAGCTGTAATA
>NC_136506.1:36051666-36231968 GCF_053919585.1 Euprymna scolopes
TAAAATCAACAGTAGCTTCTCTATAGTGCAATGTAGACTACAATATATTGTGGACTATCTCACTGTGGGTAGGTATGTAAAGCTTATTCCCGATGCATCGTGATGGGTCCCCAACTAGAGCAGGCAATCAATTGATTTTATTGAAAAATGGGTGATTTCACCGATTTTCACGATAATAAAAATATGGGAGTGTAAAACATTCGTTGATCATTATTCAGTCCTGGGCAACGACGGGTCATCCTGCTAGTATATTATACCAAAAATAAACGATATGCATTTTTAATATGTGTTCTTCTTTTCATAAAACAACTGAGTAAATTGTTCGCTCCATTACATGAAGATGCAGATGCAGCATCATCCTGGCTCCCGTGGTCAGTACTTCTCTAGCAGTTATTTCTGTTTGGAACGGGCTAAGTTCCTCTAATGTCCTCTCTGTAAATGTCTTCACATCATGCTTGGCTGCAGAATGGAAGAGCTATCAGCACTTATATGACTAAAAATTTTCTTACAGTATATATAGGCAGATGATAAACGTCGTATCATTTGGTTGATCGTCTAGTGTGTGTATTTTAACATCTATGCAACAGTTCTAACAGGAAACGATTGACGTAGACGTATCGAAACAGTTGTAGACAAACAGTTCTTTTTAACAGATGTAAATAACACAACACATTCCTGAATTATTTACGAACATTTATTTTCATGATCCGGTCGGCATCTTCAGAGATTACACGTTTTTAAATCTTGGCTGCCTGAGATGACGCCGCCCCCTGCGCCATGGAGAGGCCATTTTTGAGTCGTCCGTTCTCTCTGATGTCCAACTAACAACTGCCTAGAATATCCTCAAATCTACATTTCATCACGTCATTACGTATCTCAGACCAACAACTGATGTAACCCCAATCTAGTTATTTGTTTATGCAACCCCCAAATCATGTTTACATCTATTTTCACATTCCTTTTGCAATATTATTATATGTCAATCACTTTTTTCTCAATTTAATTGTTTATTTTTCTAATCATAATAATTGATCCAGCGACCCGCCGTCGCTCGAATCAATAATAATAATAATAATAATAATAATAATAATAATAATAATAATAATGTTTTGATCCTTGGCCCTGCTTGCCATAGTTAACACAGATACTACGCTATGATGAGAGCCCAAAGGGTCATAACGTTACACAACGACCTCAACCTTAAGCATTTTTCATTCGCATTACATTTAGTGATACTTGACGAAAGATGATTATAACCTTGAGATATAGTCTTAATACCCTAGTTGAGAAACCAATGACTTATACTTAAGATTGTTATCTAGTCAAACTTTCACGAAAAATACTCGTCTAGCCAAAACCACTATCAATAATTTCCCACACTTTTATCTGTTCCTAAATCTAAACGTAGATTCCATGAACAAAGCTTCTTTCTTAGAACTGCACGCCTGTGGAATTCTCTTCCGTTTGCCTGCTTTCCAGCTGACTACAATCTGATTGTCTTCAAGTCCAACGTAAACAAGTTCTTGATGAAATGTCCCCCTAAGTAATCCAAATGATAACATTCCCAGTACTTATGTTTACGACGCCATAACCACATTGACTAATGTATCCTCATTAACCCTTATCCTCGATTGGCCTCCGGGCCTTGATAAGTGATGATTCTTGTGTAAAAAAATATCTTGGACTGTTTATAATATACACCATATCGCCAATCCTCTTACTAATCGTACCCAATTCCCAAAATGAAGTATTGTTTTTATTGTGTGTGTGTGTGTGTGTTTTTTTTTAATTTTTTTTTAATTTAAAACAAACACTTTCTCTCTGGTGTTAAAGCGAATTTTGGGTTTGACGCAATTTTGATTTTTTTTCGGATTGAGTTTATCGAAAACCGATCTCACATTCTGTGCGAACATGGTTTCAGCAGTTGAGGCTGCTGTCAAAGTGTTCGGATTCGGCATACTTCTATACACTTGTAAAAATTGTTGTAAGACTTTGTCTGTTCGTATAACCATGTTTTAATGAGTCGTACGTTTTATTTTACGTCAGATTTGGCCTTCATTTTAATGCATCTCATCCAGCTGAAAAAAAAAAAAAAACTTTGGGAAAGTTTTCTTTCAATCCAGCTTTTAAATCCTCGACATCTAATGTCACGTTCTCGACTTTCTAGCAGAAAGTATTTGTTGAACGTTCCCAAAGGTTAAGACTGTTTCTCCAGTCCGTCACAAAAAAAAATCTCGGGCTTTTTTTTAGCCGGAAACTTTTAATGTTTTAATTATACCATTTAAATTTACTGATAAAAATAATTCGCCAATAAAATCAATTTTATTGCCAGTAGTGTTGGGACAACTAATCGGAATCGGAATCGGGAATCAGAAAAATCGGAACTCTTGGGGGTATCGGAATCGGTATCGGAATCTGGAATATTTGTGCATTATTTCTGATTCCAAAACCGATTTTTTTAAATATTTTTCAAACTTAATTTTTCATTGCTTGTGCTGATGATAAATCTTTATTGTTTTTAAACTGTTTGTAAAAATAAACTATATAGATCATAATAACATCTAAATAAGATGTAATTTTTTTTTTATTTGTGCAAAATAAACGAAACAAAACTTGAAACTTCGCGACAATTCACTAGATAAACTCTAGAAGAATGCAGTTTACTTACAAGGTATCGAAAAATTGTTTAAAATTAAATAAATATTTTGTCAAGAATAATAATATCAAGCATTATTACTAATTAAATAAAAATATATAAAAAAAATTGTTTTTTAATCTTTAATTTATCTATTTTATAGGTTTATGCTTTTGTCCAGTTGGGTTTTGTCCGGTAGGTTGTTGTCAGCTCACTCACTCAATATTGACAAATATGACAAGGAGTTAACAAAACGTTGAATTGAATTTGAAATGAATTTGTGAATTTTAATGCTTCCGCGTGAAAAACTTTTAGCATCAAATTCTCGTTGATTATGCCGTTATTACTTACTTATGCTTAGAATTAGGGATTCCTAAGCATCAAACACCGTTTGAATCCCGATGAAATGTTCAAGTATTTTTTTTTTCGTATCTACTTGCCAAATATTTAGATGACGCTTCTCAGAGAGTTCATAGTTTAAACGAATGGACAAGTTTCATTTTCTTGGAGCCGTTTGGCCTGACCACTCTGTCCTTTGAAATTGCTAATGTGTTATTGTATCTTTCTCTAAAAACGCTAAAAATACACATGAATCAATAAATTTATCAACGTCTTGGATAAAATACAAAAAGAGAAAACATTTACGCAAAATTAAAAAAGAAATCATATCTACATTAAAAAGTACCCCCCCCCCCAGTGATACTTTACTTGTTAGGCGAACCCACTGGAAACAAAATTATTTTAGAATATTTTAGGATGCAGGATTAGTAGCTCATATAAATTTGGGGCAGTTATTGAAGAAATATCGATTGAAAATAGCTCGTTGTCCAAGAGGCCTTTTAAAGAGCGGCTACCTCCACCACGAAAAAAAAAATATATATATTTTTAAAAAAATATCTTAAAATGTTAAAGGTTCTCTAAAACTAAATAAAATCGATTTTTAGAAGTTATGAACACGCTTCGTATTACTGGTCTCATGTTGAGTGTTCCTATTTACTTGGGTAAAATTAAGCATAAGGTCGTTTTTTTTTTTAATGTGGGGAATATTCAGCTCCAAAAAAGGGGACCTCTGGGTCGGAACAAAAATAAAAATTGCTTCAGTCTAGAACGATGTCTCCTTCATTGAACGAGGAAATAATAGATGAAGTTTAGCCCCAGAACAGATACTACACTTTGTTAACGTTTCGATCGATGTATCCTCCGACTGAAATTCTGTGCAGAGTTCAACAGAAAAATTCCCGAGTTCGAGAACACAAAACAGAACAATTAGTATATTCATATTTTTTTTTAGTGAGTGATGGCAGCCCTCTTCTTAAAACAATATCTCCAGCAAGAACTGTTCTAAAATGCATTTTCAATCGATATTTATTCAATAATTGCCCTTTTTTCCAAGCTGGCCAAAATGGCCGTTTTCCGCTGTCCTTTCTTCCGTTGCCTTTTTTCCATTGCCCAATTTTCCTAAATTCGTAAATTTAGCATATAATGATCACCCGTTTCCGGGCCATTCTAATTGTTTTAAAGCAGTTAACTAAATTTTTTAGCACTGACTCCAAAACCCAATCGGCAGAATCATAAGACAACAAGTAATCGCTTTGTATTTTCGTATTATCACCCTGACGTAATGTAAGTAGTAGGAAGGGGTCGTGTCTTTTATGACTTTTGACACTGAACTATTTAATACTACAGTTTGACCAGAAGCATCAACATTGCCAAAATTAAACAAACAAAATCCGTGATCTGTTCTTAAAACACGGTCTCGAAAGAGGTGATCATTTTACGTTAAATTTATATGTGAAACTGTTTTTCAAATTGTTTCCATGCAATAGCCTAACCAATGGAAAATTGATTTTTTTCTTTTCGCAACAGAATGATAAAATTGCAATTGACGAAAAATGAAAACGGAAGAAAAAACAACTATAATTTCATGAGAAAATACAGTATTTGCATGAACACCGTTTTACACGTAACTGTTAAAAATTAAACAAAAACATAACCTATAAGCACTCATAATTATAAGATTAAATAGAAAACGATTTATTTATGAATTTAAGGTCCAGGATCAGTTTCACGAATAAATTTAACCTAAAATAAGCGTCCTTTTCCGAAACATTCTAGCGTGTTAGTGTTACAGATTTGTCTTTTTCGTCCTTCTGTTTTATTTACTTACTTCTTCTACTTATTAAACGCTCCTGTTGCCCTTCTCTTTTACTGTTTGCTTTTTACTATCTCTCTACGATTGCTTTTACTTTTGAGAGTATTTTTAAAGTCTGTGCGTTCTATTCTTACAGTTTCTTGCCTTGAAGGGTCTCGACATGTATGCGCAAATATATAATGTGTACATACCAGCTTGCCTTGTCCAGCGGATCATATCTTCTTGTCACTGGCTCCATCTCATGGGGAGTGGAACTTACTGCTGCAGATGCATCGATAATACGAGATGGATTGAAGCTTCAATTTGTTTTATTAAAAAGGCAAGCCTATGTCTCGAACCCATAGTTGTCGGAGGAGAGACCCTAATGTCACGCCTGCTTCATCTGCAGTCCAAAACCAACTCTCCCACGTGGTCGCCAACCGGAAACCTACGACCACAATTCCCGTTACCTCTAATTTCCGGTGCATCGTAACCCCTAATCTCCGGTACATCTAACTAGGTTGACAAAAGGTGACTTGGGTTTGACGCCTGTCAAATCTAACCGTTTGTGACCCCACTAAACTCGCTGATGGGAATCGAAAATATACTTACATAACTTACTATTTCTCTAAACTACCTAGATAGCATTTAAGCTAGGATTCCCAATACTACATTAGGGCCGTTAACCAAAAACAATATATATTTTTTTCTATTAGAGATAAATTATGTGCGTTTATTTGGGGAGATGTCAACTTTTTAAAGCGATTACGCATTGTTTTACGACGTTGTCAATCGAACTTAAGTTAGTGGTAAACAATTTAGTTAACATCCATAAAGAAGTAGAATGGCCCAGAAATTATGATTATTTTACGTAAAATTTATATTCTAAACTGAGCTCCCACTCTAAATACTAAAAGGATTACTTTCCTTTCCGTCAAGATTTTTAAGAAGTAACATTTCATTTTGGAATTGGGATTTAGCTGAGAGTGTTAATCTACAATTGTTGGAGACGCCTCTCCATGGGATTAATGGACTATGTCATGACGTCACTTCCTCTAGTGGCGCCACTTCCGGTATCGAGACCGGTGCCCAGTAGTCTGAGATTGGTACGCGACGAAGCTGGTCGTCTGCAAACGCCCCACCGTTGAGCAATGGTATTACTCAACCCATTTTGCCTGTAATATATGTGAAGACATGTTTTGTTCCTAAAAATCCTGTGTTCCTTTCGTTTATTACCATATTTACTGATAAATTATTATTATTATTATTATTATTATTATTATTATTATTATTATTATTATTATTATTATTATTATTATTATCTCGATTTTGTTTTTGTTTATTTTTTATTTACAGCAAAGCTAATTAATTTAATAACACACTAATTTTTTTTAGAATCAAAATAAATTTTTCACTTATTCATAGAGAAAGCACCGAATAGTTAACAAAACCCACGCCATGTCCATGTTAAAAATGTTTTTCTAATTAGTAACATTATTATTTAGACATTCGTTCGTAAAAATGGGAGCGGCCGTTGTTAAATATTTGGTTCTTACATCGTTTTCTTATTTTGCCTTCCAATAGTCGACTAGTTTCAACTGTTTATGAAAACTTTCCAGTTGCATGTTGTATACTAACGACGAAGTGATACAATCTGGCTTTGTTTTAAAATCAAAATATTTTTTTGTTGCCTGACAATTTTCAATCAATTACAAGGAAACATTTCAGAAAAAATATACGTGGAAATTAGCAGGGCTTATGTAATAATTTTTAAATTCACACAAAAAACAAAGCAACAAATCTTTAAATATTTATAAATTTTAAAAAATCGGAATCGGGAATTGTATCGGAATCGGAAATTTAGAATGAAATCGTTAATTGTATCGGAATCGGGGAAAGTTTTGGAATTGTCCCATCACTAATTGCCCATCACAGTGCAAACTGACATTTCTGTTTTTGCAATGTCAGTTTATTTAGTCTCTTCCACATACGTAAAAGATCGAATCAGTAGCCTCGTAGGAGATGTCCTTTTCTCTTCCCTGCAACCTCTATCTCACAGAAGAGATGTTGCGAGTTTATTTCTGCTTTATCGTTATTTTCATGGAAAGTGTTCGACTGAGCTTCAATCTATGGTCCCCCCCTCTCGCCAAACTTTCACAAGAAACACTCGTCTAGCAGAAAACACTATCAATAATTTCCCCCACTCTTTATTTGTGCCTTAACCTAAACGTATATTCCATAAACAAAGCTTCTTTCTTAGAACTGCACGCCTGTGGAACTGTCTTCCGTTTTCCTGCTTTCCAACTGACTACAATCTGATTGTCTTCAAGTCCAACGTAAACAAGTTCTTGATGAGCCGTTCCACTTAAGTTTACAAATTTACCGAATTTCCAATACTAACGATTACTATATTTACTACTGTACACTCTTAACCCTTATCCTCGAGTGGTCTCTGGGCCTTGATAAGTGGTAATTTCTATGTAAAAAACTGTGTTTAAATGTTTTACTGAATACTCTGAATATTATGTACTTGCATAAATTTTCCTATGACTTTTTGTTAGATCCTTTATGTTTGATTCTATTTTTTTTTTTTTTTGCTTCTACAATCTGAATCTTTATGATCAGGCTTGCCGTAATCCGAAAAGAACTAAAATAAATTCCCAACGTAATTTGCTACATCAATTACATAATCTCAGGAATAATTTATCCTACTTTTGTATGGTTCGCTTGTTTTGAAAATGTGGATAGCCATGTTCTCTCTCTCTTTTTCAGGTGAGTATTTTTTATTTATACTGAATATGTTCCTTTTTTACTTTCTCAGGTGAGTAATTTTTGGATTTACACTTTGTTTTCTGGCATGCTACGCCCAACTCTTCTATGCCTTGAAAATCGCTTCTCACGCTTACAACCCTTTGGAAATCCTCCGCAAGTTTCTGTTAAGTAACATTGAGTTCACTTTCTAGTTTCGCTAGTACTCTTCGTCTTATTTCAACATTCTTTGGAGACACTAATCAATGAGCGAAGATAAGGCATGTAAAAATGATCTGCCGATAATTCCGCTAGTCGTTAAAGTACCTGTTTACGACTGATGTAAAAATTAAATAATCTACATCGTCCTACTTAGCCAAATTAAGACATTTCCACTTTTAGTTGAATAGTCAAGTATTGGGGCTAAAAAGTCCCGACAGTGACCTCAGAGTTCCCGCAAACTTCATACACCTTTTTTTTTTTTAAGGTAGAATGTATTATACGATTCTGCAATGTTTAGTAACTTCTGTAAAAGTAGTTAAACATTTTCGCATTAGGTTAATATTCACAATTGACGTTGAAAAGAAAAGAAAAGAAAATGCGGACGGTTTCGTCTTCATTGGGAACATAAGTAACTATCTCCATGCTGCCCAATATCTTGTTCTACAAAAACTATGTGTTGCTCTCAGTAAATGGTTTATTGTTTAGGTTTCTTAGAAGCAATTCTTGGTTTTTCTGTAGTCGTTCTTCAATTTTTTGTTGTTCTTCTAGTTGACCTTATTTTTTCTTGTGTTTGTAGTTGTTGTTGTTGTTGTTGGAACAAACCTTTTTTCTGTTTTTTTCTGTGAGTCCATCTCAACCTTTATCATCTGAGCGATAATAGTCTTGAAATCTTCCATCAGTAGATTTTTTTTATTTTCTACTCATCTCTGACTGACATTGAACGCGCGTAAAAAAAGATGGCCGCCAAAAAAATACAATGCATAATACAACTTTTTATATCTCGATAACTAATTATTTCTGCAAAATTTTAATGCAATTTTCGTAGTCAGCATAGTCGAAAACCTTTAAAAGTTGTCATTTAAAAGAAAGTTGTGGAGGTGGACCTAATCTAAAAAATACCATTTATTTAAAATAAAACAAATCAAAAGCAATTTTAGATTAAATTAAATTAAATTTTTACACCTCACTTTGTAAAGTTTATAAAAGACATTTTGGAAATTGATATCTTAATTTTTGCACGTATTATTGTTCTCATCTCCAGTGTAATTTTCGATCGATGTAACCTCCGACCTTTTCAGATGTATCTTGTCGAACTCGGGCATGTTTCCATCGAATTGGGAATGTAGACGGAATTTCGAACATAAGCCCTTATTTACTTTACAGGAGTAGTATGCCCTTGTTCCTCCAGCCATGCTTGGAGAGAGATGCTAAGTATTTCCGTCCAAATTCCCGATTTCGATAGAAATATTACCGAACTCGACGAGTGACATCTGAAGAAGGTTGGAGGTTACATCGACTGAAACGTTGTGAAAGTAACACTGAAGATGAGAACAGTAGTCCGATGCATCCAAATAATACGAATAACCAATCGTCATCTCAAAAATTAAGAAAAGTTCATTTTTAAAGTTTACAAAAAAATTTTTAAAAAACAAAATTGTTTAAGCCTTTCAATAAATGCTTTTCTAACTTGTAATATTTCCCTTATTATTTCCACGATAAATTTTTGGGATATCTAAGGAGGTATCACTTCATCCCTTTGTCAATCTACTCATCACTCTTGAAGCTGGAACAGAACATATTCTACACTTTAATCCTATCCTGATTCTTTCTTGTACTCATGGGTCAATTTTTATAAAGACTTTTAAGCCTCTCAAGGATAAAAGGTAAATAAGTGTTGGTACTTGTGCAAATTTTTAACTGGACGTATTTAAACGTCCGCTCCGCTTTCCTCGGAATGTGACCGCATGGGTTTGCTTGTAATCTGACGTAAGACGCCGATCAGCCAATCACAATGCATGACACCGGGTAGCTTTCTGCGATATGATTTATGATAGAGACAAAAGAGTTCTTTCAGAATTTTTGTCTCCACATAAATTCACACAAATAGCTGTCAAGCAGATCGCGGTTGGTTCCACACTCTCTTTTATTTCATTGTTTGACCTCCTTCCACATCCTCTCCACATGATTTGTGGTAGCCCTAGCCGTAGGGTTCACGAAATTAAGGTTGTGGCTAACCGTAAGATGTTCGTACCCTTCGAATTATACTTTGCAGTATACTTTCCAGCAATCGAAGATTATCGTGGTCCCCGACAGTATGTATTTCTTAATTATTGGAAGGAGGGTTTCAGATTGACGGTCAGGGATTGTGACAAGAAAACCCTCCTTCTCAGCAAGGAGACCCAAAGCGGTTCGACGACCGTAACCTGACATTATGTTTCTGTCTAATAAAGACGGGCTCGTCAACTTTCACCTTGTGCCCTGGGTCTCCGATTTGCAAGGAGGTCTAGTGTCCATACTGGTCATTACTGCACCCCCAGCCGAAACTATCGGTTAGGTTTTTTATTTTAAGATACGCATTCGACGACATTTTGTGCTTCTCCTCCGTTGCCAGCAGTTGGTTTTCGTGAAAAAGAAAGAAAAAAAAGAAAGAAAGAAAAAACATGAGGATTGTTTCAGGAGACTTACAAATAAATTCCAGCTTGGAATTGGTCATTTTCCTTCCTTTTCAAAAGATTAAAGACTTGTTGCTTGAAGCGCAATGATACTCTGCCTTTTCTTTTTCTTTGAAGCGCAATAAAACTCTTTCCTTTCTTTCTTTTTTTTTTCTTCCAATTTTTTGCCGTCTGCTTGATCGCGCCGCGTTTTTCTCACTTGGTATAATTCGGCAATTTTCGTCGTTCAATAGGCGCTGCCAAGCGAGACTCACGGAAAAACGAGATTTAAACTGCAGAAGCACCAAAATGTGATCATTTAAGAAACTGGCTCAACAAGAATTTGTTATCATTGCATTTGAAAACGACCATAGTCAACTGCGAATCAACACTGCGGTATTGTTTCCAACAGACGAGTGGTTCTTAGAATGAAACTATGTTCATGAAAGTTCCGTTTAGTCTTATGTACACAGAGGGGAGAAAAAAGGAAATCATTTACAGTAGTTGTAGCTAGACGAGTTTTTGCTGTGAAATGTTACAGTCTACTTTCTAAAAGCATGAAAGAAATAGTCAAGAGGGGTTGTCCAAACTCTAAAGGGTATTTATTCTGAAAGTCGTTTTTAACATGGGGAAGTTTTTTTTTGGGGGGGTATTCCGAAAGCTGATCTTAACATGAGGAGGTTGGGGGTGTTAATTCCGAAAAGCATTTCCTTATTTTCGACCTCTCCGTAGTCAACTTCTTAAAGGTAAAGGTCCCCCACACCGTGCACTTTTACCGAAATTACAAAACCTATTTAAAAGACGTGCAACGAAAATAAAAAAAAGTTTTCATTTTTCAAATGATGACGTCATAGATATTGATGACGTTTCTATTAGAGAAATGAAAATAGCGGAAGACAAGAAAATGTGATGTACGACAACGTAGGTGTAATGCCCTACGCACAAATTTCGGCATAGCCTTATAAAAAAAAAAAAAACTGGATTTAAAGTCCGTCTCCAAGACGAAGACTTGTATAATTTGATTATTATTTACTTGCCTCCTCTCGAGTTAAACACGTCGGTTTTTAATGTGAAGAGATTCTACTTCCCTAAAAGACGTAATCTGGATTAGAGCAAATAATTAAAATTGCCTTAGTTTAGAAGGACTTCTCCTTCACTGACCGAGGAGACAATAGACTAAGTGTAATATCAGACCAGATGCTGTAACGTTATACACGTGTATACACGCGTTAACGTGTAGACACCCGACACCCAACGCGTTGTATGGAGCTTACGTCGCAAGGAACACAGGACAAGCAATAACAGCGACATTTATTTTCTCATTCTCTCGCCACGCGTGACTTCTCGTTACGGCTCTGACGTCACCTACGTCTCGAACGTGATCATTCTATCGATCTCTCTCCTCTTTTTTTTTTATTGAACTTCTTTTTCCTCATCGTGACGTCATTTCGCACACGGCTCGGTATTTGCACACGCTGGTCCGCGCTCTGTTACAATACAATACATTTTCTTTCTAAGCTACGCTAAACATTTCAAACTAGATATGGCATTAAAAAGAAGCATGCCTTCAAAAGCCATCACGGTGTTCCCTAACACAAAAACAATAACCAAGAAACATTTGATGGAATTTATTCATATATATCTCAACCCCTACATCACAGCAATCGAAGAATTAAGTACGGGGGCAGATTTCTGCGTTGGTATGAAGGTTCTCTTTCCAGCGACAATTTCTCTGCAAGCAGTTAAGTTCGGCCCTGGTCTAAGTGACATTTCGATATATAACAACTTTAAGCAACTTCAATCAGCATTTTGTAAAGTTGATGTTGAAAAGAATTTCCCTGTAGAAAGCATTATGCAAAGAAATTTCCGAGCAATCTTTCATTTCGGCCAATGGTTCATGCGTTTCTTTTTCGCGAACTTCTCGGGACAAATGTACGACCCGTTGGAACTAAGAAATCTCAAAGAAAAATGGACGCACAGATTTGTAAATGGCGGCGTTCATACAAATCACAGCGGGGTGCAATCAATGTCGCTTAACTCGACTAACAGGTGTAATTATGGGCTTAAGCCGAAAGCGCCCGATGTTTCGTCGCAAACAGACAACAGCTTCTTCGGAGACAAAGACAAAATCGCGGACTTGGAATACCATATTGAGTCGATGAACTTGGAGAAGAGCGACATGCAGGAACTTATTGACCATTTACGAGATGAAAACAGAAAGTTAACAATGATTATCAAGTGTACGAACGATTCGACACGATTTTTCTTTGAAAAACTGAAACGGTTGGAAGACCTTTGCAAACGCGAAAGATATAAGTTGCTTAGTAACACAGGAGAATCAAAGCTTTACCGAAATATAGATAAATGAACGTTCGTTAAAAGAAGCTGAGAAATAAAGCAACTGTGTTCTACGCGCCTTTGCAATACGCTAAAATAAAACATATATTTCAGAATTTTTTAGATGAGGGTGTATAATTTTTATTCGTGTTAATTATTCGGACTACTATTCTCATCTAGGATGTTATTCTCACAATGTTTTGCCCGATGTAACCTCCGACTTTCTTCGGGTTCCTCTTGTCGATCTCTGGAATCGCTATGTCAGACTCAAGAATTTGTCCGGAATTTCAAAAAACTTACTGACCATTTACGAGATAAAAACACAAAGTTGAAAATCGTTATCAACTGCACAAACGATTCGATACGTTTTTTTTTTCGAAATGTTAGATCTTTGCAAACGCGAAAGTTATATGTCGCTAATCCAACCTCTACTCAAACATAGATGAATAAATTTTAAGTAATTTTAAGTAGATTAATACATTTTAAGTAATTTTAAGTAGATTAGTAAATTTTAAGTAATTTTAAGTAATTTTAAGTAAATTAGTAAATTTTAAGTAATTTTAAGTAATTTTAAGTAAATTAGTAAATTTTAAGTAATTTTAAGTAGATTAGTAAATTTTAAGTTAACTAGTTAACAATCGAGAATTCATTACCAAAAATCAAAAACCAAAACAATAAATAATTCATGGTAAACGCAGTGGAACTAAATTCTTTATCGACACGTATACATTTAAAGTAGGTTGGGACGATTAATCGGAATCGTGAATCAAAAAAATCGAGCCTTTTGTGGTATCGGAAATATTTTTACCTTATTTTCCGATGCCCAAAAAGATTCTTTTTATTGTTTTTATTTCTTTACGTTCGTTTAAAACTTAATTTTCCACGGTTCGTATTAATGATGAAATGATAAATATTTATGGATTTTAAACTACCAGCAAAATTAAAATCGCTTATATTGTTTAAGTAAAACAACATTCTAATTAGTTGTTGTAAATTAATTTAGTTTATCTACTATTATGATAGACAAATAATTTTTAATAAATAGTTTTATATCTATTTTAAAGGAAAATTAAGCAATTTGGATTATTATTTATTTGTTATTAATAAATTAACATTTGTAGATCACACCCATAAGTGTAGTTGTACATTTGCCAAAATATATACACATTTTATATGAGGTCTTGCGGTAATCCGACCACCCACAAAAACTATATTTAAAAAATTTAAAACAATCGGAATCGGTAATTTTGTTAGAATTGGGAATTTAGAGATGAATCGGTAATTGTATAGGAATCGAGAATTTAGTACTGAATTGAATCAAGAAAATATTGGAATCGTCCCATCATTAATTTAAAATGTCAAAACTGTTTACATGGTTTTTATTTCATAATTTCGTAAAGTTCGTTTATTCACACACGAAAATAAAACATGTCAGTCGAAACTTTTCAGATGACGACTTAAGCTATTAACTTTCACATACCTGATGGAACAAGAACAAGCTACCGCCGTAGATTAAACAAAAATCTGTATAGATTCTGAGTTCAAGGAGAAGGTCGAACTTTACTTTGTCCGAAACGATGTGAAAATAACATTCCCGTATGCATAAAATAAAACTTCCGTAAACGCAGCAGTAAATTGATGAATTACGAAATTGAGTTTGTGTTGATTTCGCAATACAAATTAGTATAAAAACTATTGATAAATCGTCTCTCCCTTTTTTATAATGAAACTGTATTTTATGTATTACATAAAAAAATAATATAATTATTCTACTAAAAATGAGTGAAATAAAATAAATTGAGGTAAGCATAAAAAATCCACTCAAAAAAAGGTCCAGTGTATCGCTTATAATATTTAAGTAAAACAACATTCTAATTAGTTGTTGTAAATTAAATTACCTTACCTACTATTATGATAGACAAATAATTTTAAATAAATAGTTTAATATATGTTTACAAAAATAATTAAGTAATGTGGATTTTTTATTTATTAATTTCATAAGCTGCTGTGCTGACACATTCGTTGCGGAGCATATTTTTATAACGTTAAATCTGGTTGAGTTTAGCTTTCAATCCAATTCATCGATTATATGTTTAAAGTATTGAAATGTCGTTTATCAATGCTTAGTTTTATTTCTAAATAATATTTTCACATGTTCAGCGTGTTGTCCTCGATTTTCACTTTCAACAAGAATATTATCAAGATAAGCTACCGCAAAAATCCAAGTCAACCAGCTTGGCGTCTATTCTTTGTTAAAATATTCCTGCCACTGCTTCTATATAGACAGTCTATTGAATGCGTGCGAGCGTGCGCGCGCGTATGTGTGTGTTGTTAATTATTTTGTACATTCATCGTCCAAGTGTATTTTGCTCATAGGTGTGTACGGTAAATCGAGTTCTGCAAATATTTTTCACTTGTTTTTTTGAGCACGTGGTACAATTGGGAAAGAAGTGGCTGGTTACTTTTAATGCATCTAAAACCAAGCTTATATCTTTACATCATCAACACTCTCGTCCCCATCTGGCATCAGTTGAAATGAATGGCTTTTGTCTTGGGGAGGCTCCATGTTTTGACGAGCTTCTGAACTTGACCTTTACTCCTGATCTGAAATGGAACACGTACATCAAATCTGTTGCCAAGGTCGCTGGAAAAATGGTGGGATCCTTCTATCGATCCAGTAGATATCTGACTGCTGATGCAATTCTCTTCCTATATAAGAGCCAGGTACGTCCAAGGATGGAGTATTGTTGTCACATCTGGGTATGAGCGGCTAGAAAGACTCATCATGCCTTAACAGTGTTCAAAATAGACTTTATAGCCTAGTAGAAGGTGCCTTTTTCTCTTTGCTGCAACCTCTTTCTCACAGAAGAGACGTTATGAGCCTGTCTCTGCGTTATCGTTATTTTTATGGCAAGCGCTCGTCTGAGCTCCAATCTATGATCTCCCCCTCGTCAAACTTTCAGGAGAAACACTCGTCTATCTGAAACCACTATCAATAATTTACCATACTCTTTATCCGTGCCTAAACCTAAACGTAGACTCAATTGACTACTGTAAACTCTTTAACACTTATCCTCGAGTGGACTCTGGGCCTTGATAAGTGGTGAATCTTTTGTAAAAAAAAGATGATGTGTGATTATAGGATTTCAAATGACCGTTTAACCACCTTGAGTAATTGGCACAAACCCGATTGTAATTGTTCTTTGTTTATATAAACTGTGGGGCTCTTCTTCTAATTAGAACTTTAATTTTTCTAAGAAGTACAGTTTTTTTAAATAGTTCTCAAGCTGCAAAGGGTATTATTTTCTTTTATCTTATTTGTACATTATTTTTTTTTATATTATTTGTAAATTATTTTTATCTTATTTGTGCATTATTCTTTTTATCTTATTTGTACATTATTTTTTTATTTTATTTGTACATTATTTTTTATCTTATTTGTACATTATTTTTTATCTTATTTGTACATTATTTTTATCTTATTTGTACATTTTTTTTATATTATTTGTACATTTTTTTTAATCTTATTTGTACATTTTTTTTTATCTTATTTGTACATTATTTTTTATCTTATTTCTACATTATTTTTTTATATTATTTGTACATTATTTTTTTATCTTATTTGTACATTATTTTTTTATCTTATTTGTACATTATTTTTTTATATTATTTGTACATTATTTTTTATATTATTTGTACATTATTTTTTTATCTTATTTGTACATTATTTTTTTTTGTATTATTTGTACATTATTTTTTATGTTATTTGTACATTATTTTTTATCTTATTTGTAAATTATTTTTTTATCTTATTTGTACATTATTTTTTTTTGTATTATTTGTACAATTTTTTTATCTTATTTGTACATTATTTTTTATCTTATTTGTAAATTATTTTTTTATCTTATTTGTACATTATTTTTTATCTTATTTGTAAATTATTTTTTATCTTATCTGTACATTATTTTTTTTTGTATTATTTGTACAATTTTTTTTATCTTATTTGTACATTATTTTTTATCTTATTTGTAAATTATTTTTTTATCTTATTTGTACATTATTTTTTATCTTATTTGTAAATTATTTTTTATCTTATGTGTACATTATTTTTTTATATTATTTGTACATTATTTTTTATCTTATTTGTACATTATTTTTTATCTTATTTGTACATTATTTTTTTATCTTATTAGTACATTATCTTTTTATCTAATTTGTACATTATTTTTTATCTTATTTGTACATTATTTTTTATATTATTTGTACATTATTTTTTATCTTATTTGTACATTATTTTTATCTTATTTGTAGATTATTTTTTATCTTATTTGTAAATTATTTTTTATCTCATGTGTACATTGTTTTTTTATATTATTTGTACATTATTTTTTTATCTTATTTGTACATTATTTTTTATATTATTTGTACATTATTTTTTATATTATTTGTACATTATTTTTTTTATCTTATTTGTACATTATTTTTTTATCTTATTTGTACATTATTTTTTATATTATGTGTATATTATTTTTTATCTTATTTGTACATAATTTTTTTATCTTATTTGTACATTATTTTTTATGTTATTTGTACATTATTTTTTTATCTTATTTGTACATTATTTTTTTATCTTATTTGTACATTATTTTTTTTATATTATTTGTACATTATTTTTTTTATCTTATTTGTAAATATTTTTTTATCTTATTTGTAAATATTTTTTATCTAATTTGTACATTATTTTTTATCTTATTTGTACATTATTCTTTTATGTTATGTGTACATTATTTTTTTGTCTTATTTGTACATTATTTTTTATCTTATTTGTACATTATTTTTTATGTTATTTGTACATTATTTTTTTATCTTATTTGTACATTATTTTTTATATTATTTGTACATTATTTTTTATATTATTTGTACATTATTTTTTTATCTTATTTGTAAATTATTTTTTTATCTTATGTGTACATTATTTTTTTATCTTATTTGTACATTTTTTTATCTTATTTGTACATTATTTTTTTATCCTATTTGTAAATATTTTTTTATCTTATTTGTAAATTATTTTTTATGTTATTTGTACATTATTTTTTTATCTTATTTGTACATTATTTTTTATCTTATTTGTACATAATTTTTTTTATCTTATTTGTACATTATTTTTTTATCTAATTTGTACATTATTTTTTATGTTATTTGTACATTATTTTTTATCTTATTTGTACATTATTTTTTTATCTTATTTGTACATTATTTTTTTATCTTATTTGTACATTATTTTTTTATCTTATTTGTACATTATTTTTTATATTATTTATACAATTTTTTTATATTATTTGTACATTATTTTTTTATCTTATTTGTACATTATTTTTTATATTATTTGTACATTATTTTTTATCTTATTTGTACATTATTTTTTATGTTATTTATACATTATTTTTATATTATTTGTACATTATGTTTTATATTATTTGTACATTATTTTTTAAAATCTTATTTTTACATTATTTTTTTAATCTTATTTGTACATTATTTTTTTATCTTATTTGTACATTATTTTTTATCTTATTTGTACATAATTTTTTTTATCTTATTTGTACATTATTTTTTTATCTAATTTGTACATTATTTTTATGTTATTTGTACATTATTTTTTATATTATTTGTACATTATTTTTTTATGTTATTTGTACATTATTTTTTTTTATGTTATTTGTACATTATTTTTTATCTTATTTGTACATTATTTTTTTATCTTATTTGTACATTATTTTTTTATCTTATTTGTACATTATTTTTTATATTATTTGTACAATTTTTTTTATATTATTTGTACATTATTTTTTTATCTTATTTGTACATTATTTTTTATATTATTTGTACATTATTTTTTATCTTATTTGTACATTATTTTTTATGTTATTTATACATTATTTTTATATTATTTGTACATTATGTTTTATATTATTTGTACATTATTTTTTAAAATCTTATTTTTACATTATTTTTTTAATCTTATTTGTACATTATTTTTTTATCTTATTTGTACATTATTTTTTATCTTATTTGTACATTATTTTTTTAATCTTATTTGTATATTATTTTTTTATATTATTTGTACATTATTTTTTATCTTATTTATACATTATTTTTTTATCTGATTTGTACATTATTTTTTATATTATTTGTACATTATTTTTTTTATCTTATTCGTACATTGTTTTTTATCTTATTTGTACATTATTTTTTTATCTTATTTGTACATTTTTTTTTTATCTTATTTGTACATATTTTTTTTTATCTTATTTGTACATTATTTTTTATCTTATTTATACATTATTTTTTATCTGATTTGTACATTATTTTTTATATTATTTATACAAATAACCGTTACCAAACGCAAGAAATTTTTACCTTTCTACTTACCTGTATAGTTTTCGCGTGTATCTACTAATACTACTACTACTACTATCATCATCATCATCATCATCATCGTTGTTGTTGTTATTATCATCATTATATTATTACACTTATCGCTCCGTCCGTTATCATTCTGTGCATCCCTAAAAAAGGAAAGTGGAATAAAAGTGGAATATTCCAATTAAACCTTGTCACCTTTGAAAAGGAAATTGACATATAAAAAAAATGGTGTCGCTATTGAAGCAAAGCTAATAAAAATGATTTGTCTTTCTTTGCCTTTTGGCTAAGATCAAAGTGTAGTATCTGTTCTTCAGGTGCTACATTTCAATTTCTTCTCTCTCAGTGGAAGAGAAATCCTTTACGACTAAGACAATTTTTTCTCCACGTTAAAAAAACGACCCTAGTGTCTAAATCTGTCCCGTGGGGAGACATTGTGAATAGGTACTATGTTTAATGTAACAAAGTTTTAATATTAAAAAAGTAACTGGAAAAAGTTATTTCTGATTTAATTACAAAATGCCATGGAAATGTAAATTCTGATTAATTATAAAATGCCCTGGAAAATATCCGTTCTGATTATTTTTTTTGTTTACTTGTCTCCCCACATGGGCGGAATTGGACATGAGGTCGGTTATAAATTTAGGGGGGAAACAAGCTCCCCAAAAGGGGCACTCTGGTCAATAACAAAAATTAAAATTGTATCAGTAATGAAGGATTTCTCCTCCATTAACAAAGACAAAAAAGGGGGGATTTAAGTCACTGGAATGCTGAAACTGATACTACACTCGGAAATTCATGTTGAAGCAACGGTTGCCTGATCCTTAACCGTGTTAATGTTTTTATGTATTACTACCGAAAAGCTGCTGAAACAGTTTATGATTTAAACATTACTTTATTTCAAGTACATTTTAAGCAGTGGGTTACGGTATATGAAGTCAGCCCCGGAAATTACTCAAACCGTTTACGATTTAAACATTACTTTATTTCATGTATATTTTTACAGTGGGGTGGGGGATATTTAATCGGTCCCGAAAATGGGTGAAACCATCTACGCATTACACATTACTTTATTTAATGTATATTTTTAACATTGTGGTGGGAAATATGAAGTCGGTTCCGGAAATGGCTGGAACCATTTACGTTTTGGACATTACTTTATTTAATGTATGTTTTTAACAGTAGGATGGGAGATGAGAAGTCGGTCCTGGAAATGGCTGAAAAAGTTTACGATTTATACATTACTTTATTTCATGTATATTTTCAACAGTGGGTTGGGGATTATAAGTCAATTCCAGAAATGGCTGAAACAGTTTACTATTTAGACATTACATTATTTCATGTATATTTTTAGCAGTGGGTTTGGGATATAAAGTCAGTCCCGGAAATGGCCGAAACAGTTTACGATTAAAACATTACTTTATTTAATGTATATTTTCAACAGTGGGGTGGCGGATATGAAGTCAGTCCTGGGATTGAATGAGATGTGCAAATATATACTATCAGAAAGCGTCGCCCAGTATTGAATGAGATAGGTGGAAAACATATAGGAGCAAAATACCCACTGTCGCCCCGGATCGAATGAGATAGGTGAATGATGTATATTGGCAGAATATGCGGCGTCACTCGGGATTGGATAAGATAGGTGAAACATATATACTATGAGAATACCCAGAATTAATTGATTTGCTTGTAGCGAAATAACCAACCCAGGCCATATATCAAAGCTATTATTTAAGGGGAAGCGACATAGTTGGTTAAAGTTATGAAAATTATTGTCAAAATTAGTAACATATCCAAGAATTATGAAAAATGATGAAATGTGAGTTACTTGATTGGTGTGTTTTTAATAATATAATAAGCACCGACAATATATCAAATATATTATATAAGTAGGATGGAGAGGTATAATGTGGGTTTTTAATTATAAAATTATTGTTGAAATTAGTAACATATCCAGGATTATGAACAACGATTAAATGTGAGTTAATCGATTGTGTGTTTATAATAAAATAATCAGCCCAGGAAATTTACCAAAGCAGTTATGTTAGTAAGAGAGGGCGATAAGGATGGTTTAAATTATGAAAAATAATTGTCGAAATTAGTAACATATCCAAGAATATTGAAAAATGTAATATGATATTTAATGCATTAGTGTGTTTGCAATGAAATAATCAGACCAAACAATACATCAAAGTTATTATTTTAGTAAGTGGGGCTATGATGTGGGTTAAAATGATGAAAAATGATTGTCGACATTAGTAACATATCCAAGAATCATAAAAAATGACAAAATGTGAGTTAATTGATTGGCGTGTTTGAAATGAAATAATCATCCCAGATAATATATCAAAGTTATTATTTTAGTAGTAGGGGGTTGATAATGTGGGTTAAAAATATTAAAAATAATTGTCGAAATGAGTAACATATCCAAGAATTAAGAAAAATGATCAAGTGTGAGTTAATTGATAGTTGTGTTTTTTTTTTTTATGAAATAATCAGCCCAGACAATATATCAAAGTAATTTTTTAGTAAGAGAGGACGACGAGGATGGTTTAAATTATAAAAAATTATTGTCGAAATAAGTAACATATCCAAGAATTACGAAAAATGACGAAATGTGATGTAATTGATTGGCGTGTTTATAATAAAATAATCAACCTATAAAATATATCAAAGTTATTATATAAGTAAAGGGGAAAAGAGATAAGGAGGGCTTAAATTATGAAAAATTATTGTCGAAATTAGTAATGTATCCAAGAATTACGAAAAAATGATGAAATATGAGATACTTGATTCGTGTGTTTGTAAGGAAATAATCAGCCTAGACAATATACCAAAGTTATTATTTAGTAAAGAGGGAAGGGCGAAAATGTGGGTTAAAATTATGAAAAATAATTGTCGAAAGTAACATATCCAAGAATTATGAAAAATGATTAAATGTGATTTCATACATTAGTGTGTTTGTAAAAAAAAATAATAAGCCCAGACAATATTTCCAAGTTATTATTTTATTAAGGAGGGGGCGATAATGTGGGTATACATTATGAAAAATTATGAAATGGAGGTTAATTGATTAGTGTGTTTGTAATGAAATAATCAGCCTAGCAAATATATCAAAGTTATTATTTTAGTAAGAATGAGCGACAACGTTGATTTAAATTATAAAAAAAATATTATTGAAATTAGTAACATATCCAAGAATTATGAAAAGTGATTAAATGTGAGTTGATTGATGTGTGTGTTTGTAATGAAATAATCAGCCTAGACAATATATCAAAGTTATTATTTTAGTAAGGTGTGCGATATGGTGAGTTTAAATGATGAAAAATTGTCAAAATTAGTACCATATCCAAGAATTATTAAAAATGATGAAATGCGAGTTAATTGATAGTTGTGTTTTTTTATAAAATAATCAGCCGATACAATATATCAAATTTAATATTTTAGTAAAAGGAGGGGCGATAATGTGGGGTGAAATTATGAAAAATTATTTTCGAACATAGTAACATATTCAATAATTATAAAAAATGATAAAATGTGAGTTAATTGACCGGTGTGTTTGTAATGAAATAATCAGCCCAGGAAATATATCAAAGTTATTATTTTAGTAAGGGGGCGATACAGTTTTAATAAAAAAAAATAGAATAATATGATTGTGCTTCATTCATGCTGAACAGAACGCTCACAGCCTGCCCAGCAGCAATATATTACATATGAGAAATGCTGCTGTGGAATTTCCACAGATCCCGTTAGTTATTATTATTATTATTATTATTATTATTATTATTATTATTATTATTGACGTTTCACCCCAAACAAGGCAGAGGGCCACTTAGTCGTGCGGGGTTACTATTTGGGACCAGATTTGCAGGGATACTATTTAGGGAGTTGGGCAGCGAGATGTCTGTTCACATTACACTTGAATTTCTGCATGTCAGTACAGTCAGGAAGCAGGGGTCTGGGAGGCAATTCCAAAGTGCAGCAGTTTGAGGGGAAAAAAGCTTTTCGAGTAAAAGGCTTTACGGCATCTAGGAACCTCTACAGTGTATGGGGTGGGATTTTGCTGCTTTTCGGGTTTGTAACATTTATTAACTATGCATTTGTTATTGCCACTTTTACTTGGCCAAGCATTTGTCTTCCATAAGAACCGTCAATTCAAACAAAGAAGTGGAAGAAGAAAGAGCAGGAGCAGCAGCAGCAGCAGCAGCAGGAGGAGCAGGAACAACAACAGCAGGAGCAGCTTACCTTAATCCGATTGGTAACCGCTTTTACAATTTGGCTTACGGTTCTACTATCTCGCTTTTTCTTTTCTTCTTCTTTTTGCTGTCTTTTAAGCCTGCAATTCGTAATCAATCCCCCACCCCTAAAAAAAGGTACGGCTATGAGAAAAGCCGCGTGCTTGGCTAAATAAAAGTGATGATAACAAAGGATAACAAAGGCATAAATAATGAACTTAATCCTTACGCGAAAATTATATAGATAAGTTGAAGAGTAATTTTTCTTGCGTTTGGTAACAGTTATTCATTGTCTATTTATTTTTCATTCCTTTTTAAGTGATACTAAAATCAATGGTACTTGTACAGTTTAGTCAAGACATTAAAAAATGAAAATATCGAAAAAAGTTTAAATTGTATGTATCCGTTATAGAACGAAATTCTCCGAAAAAAAAATTCACTTAATTTCATCCAATTAGTTTTTTTATTTTATTTTATTTTTTTTTTTTTACAGCGGAAAAACACGTTTTTATGAGAGCGCGTTGAAAGCGGCCATCTTGGATTAAAAAAAAATTGTTTGAATTTAAGAAATGACAAAGGGAGATAACTCCAGTTAAAGCGCTGACACCCCTCCTCATCTCTAATACTAGCTTTTCTTCCTAAAAATCGAATATTTTGCTCGGTGTCATAACAAATTGTTTTTTTTTTTCGCTGTAAAAAAAACAAAAAAAAAACTACTTGATGAAATTAAGTGAATTTTTTTTTCGGAGACGTTCTGTAGTGGACTGGTGGATATATTATACATATCCCCCAGTCGTACAAGATAGGAAAAATGATTTGAATTGGGAAAGGAAAAATGTTTTGCTTTGAGGAAGGAACGAACAACGCGTTTACTTGAATTAAACGAACTAGGATTTATTTCGTGAAGAAACAAGTGAAAGAAAAAGGTACAACACGTGTTCATATCCGCGTTCGTCTCTCGCTGTTTACTGGTGAGAAGGAGAAAGTCTATTGTTGTAGAGAGAGAGAAAGAAAGAAAGTCAATCCAGTTTGGTGTGCGTCTCTCGCTGTTAGCTGGTGTGGAGGAAAGTGTATTGTAGTATAGAGAGAGAATGAGAAAAAGTCCATCCAGGCCATGGAGAGAGAAGGCATATAAAGTGTACATACTGTCTGTTAGCTCGTGCCCCTACATAGTAGCAGAGGACGTGACGCCCAGCTAGGAAGCTGGTCTGAAAAGGGCTGGAAACAGCCTGTCTCTTTCTTTTATAGTCGTTTCCAGTAGTCTTTTGCGCACGTGTGGATTTCCTTTGAAAGGGGAAGTGACGTTGTCCATGCGTGCGTGTATGTGCGTACGTTAGCGTGTGTGTGTGTATGTACGCGAACGTGAATATGTGTACGTGTGTGGACGTGTGCGCGTATGTATATGACAAGTAATATAGCTTGAAATGTGAATGCATGTTTTTGTGTGAGACTAGAAAAGGCTCGCGCAGTTCGTTCCATAACAGATACATACAATTTAAACATTTTTCGATATTTTCATTATTTAATGTCTTGACTAAACTGTACAAGTACCTGCTCAATAAACGTTACTTTTTTGGATCATTTTTTTAAAAATGTTTTAAAGGATTTTAAAGCTTTTTTGTGAACTCGATTAAAAAGGTTCAGTCAAATATATTACGTTAGCTTGAAAATAAAAATGGCGAACAATGGCTTTGATAGGCAGATAGAAAAGGTTTACTATTCATGCACGAAAAATAGCTTCAACTGATTTCCTATCCGTGTGAAATATAGGGACGTCATTCAAGCAACCTGGGATTTCCATGTCATGAACAAAAAAGAAAAAAAAAAGCAACCAATTTTAATTGAGACCGGCTGACATGCTAGTTTGGAGAGTTTTTTTTGTCTCCCCCCCCCCTAAAATCTTTCTGAAAAAGTTAATTTTTTTTTCAGGTTGACGGGGGGTGGGAGGTGGGAGTGAGATTTGTGGGAATTAAATTCGTTGATATATTTACGTTGCAATCTCATTTTTTTTTTTTTTTTTGCGAAGCATTTACTTTTAAAAACGTCAAAAAAGCAATTTCTTACTTTAGAAATCAAAACAAAAAAATAATTTACGATATAAAAATAAAAAGTAAACAAATACTTATTTCTTTGGTTTGACTCATATTTTATATATATATATTATATATATGGGGGGGGGATCCTTCAGTCTTTGACAGACTATGGATACCCACGAAGGGGTGCCTGCGCGTGAAATTTTCGTGGCAGAAGGTGCGCAATCTCCAACCACACATCTCCTGAGTCTACATACCAGTGGCAAGTGAAGTGTATGTTCAGGACGACTGGAAGCAAATGCTGAGATAAGCGGAGAGTACATACAGCGCCTAGAATACCCAAATGGTCACCCATCTGGTACTAATCAGGCTCAACTTCGGTGATCTGACAAGAACCAGTGTGTCAACGTGATTATGCCGTAATATATATTTTAATGAAAAAAAAAAAAAAAAAGATAACAGGATAGATTTGTCGTGCTTTAATTTGTCGTGCCTAAATAGCATACAAATAGCGAATCAGCAGGAGCAGTTTTCGTGCCTTGTCATACATTTGCCGCACCTTAATAGTAAAGCCGTCAATTTAACGTGATTTTGATTGCTGAATGATTCTCCAAAAAGAAACAAAATTCTACTTTTTTTTTTTTGGTAAACGATTGAATGTTATCAACCACAAAAAACTTAGCGGAAAGAAACCCTAACCCTAACGTACAAAATATGAAGGAGGAAAAAAAAACGTATTTTTATAATTTCGAGCGAAGTTCAGTTCCGCGTAACGGTAAATACTCTCCCTTCCATTCCATGGCCATTCTATGTTTGAAAGGGGAATGTAGGCATACTGGAAAGAGTGTTCGCTAATGGGCTGGGAGACAGGGTTTCAATTCTCAAGCAAGTCATGCAAAAATACTTAAATAACGGTACTTGATGCCACATTGCTAAACATTCGTTATCATAAAAGGAGAATGAAGAACAAATGAAGTAATAATCGAAATGGAATAGCGGCCTCCCCTACACCTCGTTATAGCAGCGAATGTAAAGAGAACCTTCGACTCGCCCCCGACTATAGTCGGCCACTTAGCTTAACTTCTTTATTTTGATAGGTAGGAAGGTTTCGTGCTAAAAGTTAGTAAAGTAAAATTTCGCAAAGTCCCCCCCCCCGCCCAAGAAAATTTCCTTTAACCCTTCCATTAGTCCGAGTGGCAAACTCTGCCTCCTACAAAACTCGCTTTAAACCTACCGCTAACCCTAAGTTTGAGTGATAAGCCCCTCCAAAACTTTTAAAACGAAACATAATTTACTAAAAATGCTAAAATAACAAAAACGCACAGCATTTATTTCGCTTTCGCAAAGCAAAAAAAAAAAAAAAAAAAAAAAAAAAAAACGTGTTAGAACGCTAGAATGGACCGGCAATAGCTGATCATTTTATGTTAAATTTATATAAGAAACTGATCATCTAGTCTATTTTCGGTGCTCATGCACGTATTGATCTGTGCTGAAATAATAACGTTATTATTTAAAAAGCTATTCTTAACATGGGGAGGGGAGGCTGGTTTGTACCTATTCTGTAATGTAACCTTACAATTGAATTAAAAAAAAAAACATATCATCTTGGAAATACGATTTTAAAAAAATAGCGCGGATCAGTAAGTGCATTAGCACCCTATTTTCTTATACATGTTGTTCTTCCTTTCATCAAACTTTTCATGTTGTTTGTTTGTTTTGTTTTACGGCATATCAACCCTTTTTGGGGTTATTTAAAGCCAAATGCGGTAATTTGAGGAAAAAAAGATGTTATGCTTCAAGTTCTTTATATCTTAAAATATTTATTTATGATGTCTGATTTGGTTGTTTTGTAAAGGAAAAATGCTGTTTTTTTTGTTTTTTTTACTTTGCAGAACATGATTGAGTTTTACAAATAGAAAAGAAAAAAACAATAACATTAATGTTTAGTACACTTTGGTTCAGGTCAGTGCTTTCAGCCAACATGATCTATTATTACTATTTTTCATGCTAAATCGTAATCGCCTAAAAAGTTTTTTTTTTTGTGTGCGTATGTGTGGGGATGAGGAGGTGGGAGAAAGTTATTGATCTACAATAATAAGCGATTTTATAAGAATATTTCACAGAATTAAAAAGAATGAACGACAGAAATAAATGTTACCAAAGGCAATAAAGGTCGCTTTTCTTCCTACCTGGATTTTTTTGTGTGTTTTAAAGTATGTTACAAGATGTCCAGCTATGGAAGATCTAGAAATGTCATATCAGTTATTAAATCCTTTCGCTCTGATAGGTTTATAAGAGTAGTCGTCGGTGGGCAGACATCAGAAGCTCATAGCATCACCGCTGGCGTTCCTTGGGGCCCAACTCTCTTCTTGATCTTCATCAATGATCTCCCAAATCAAAATCTTAGATCATTCGTAGGCATTTACAATCTATGGCAACACTTCAAAGGTCAGCAATGTGCAAGATCTTTTTGATTCTCTTTCTTCTGATCTTGATCACGTGGTACAATGGGGAAAAGGATGGCTGGTTAATATTAATGCATCCAAAACCAAGCTTTTCTCTTTTCATCATAATTGTTCTGACCCCCCCTCCCCACCTCTATCCGGCCCCAATTAAAATGAATGGCTCTCCTCTTTGGGAAGCACATTGTTTTGACAAGCTTCTAACACTGAGATTCACTGTTGATCCGAAATGGAACACATACGTCAAATCGGTTGCCAAGGTCGCTTGAAAAATGGTTGGAACATTCTACGGCTCCAGTAGGTATTTCACTGCCGATGCAATCCTCTATCTGTATAAGGGTCGAGTACGTCCTAAAATAGAGCACTGTTGTCATATCTGGGCAGGAGCTGCTCACTGCACCCTATCTTGTCTTGACAGAGTTCAAAACCGGCTTTGAAACCTAGTAGGTGATTTTTTTTACATAAGAATCACCACTTATCAAGGCTCAGAAACCACTCGAGGATAAGGATTAAGAGTGTACAGTAGTCAATTGGACAATATAGTAATCGTTGGTAATGGAAATTCCGTAAATTTGTTAACTTAAGTGGAACGGCTCATCAAGAACTTGTTTACGTTGGACTTGAAGACCTAGCAGGTGATGTCTTTTCTCTTCCCTGCAACAACTTTACCATAGAAAAGACGTTGCGAACCTATCTCTGCTCTATCGTTATTTTCATGTACAGTGCTCGTCTGAGCTCTAATCTATGGACTCCCTTGCCAAACTTTCACAAAATACACTCGACTAGCTACAACCGCTATATAAACAATTTCCTTAACTGTGTCTAAATCCAAAACAGATTCCATGAACAAAACTTCTCTCCTAGAACTGCCCGCCTATGGAACACTGTTCCACTGTCCTGCTCCTCTGCCAATTACAATAGGCTAGCCTTCAATTCCAATATAAAGAAAGAGTTGTCAATTTGGTCTCATTTCGTTTTCCGGTACGCTCGATCTGACTTTTTGATCACCTGTCGGTCTACTGAACGTCGACCATATTTCATATTCTTCATTAGCCATTTACACAAGACATACACATTTTAATCATGAGTTTCTATAGTTCAGATGAGTGCAGTAAGTAAACTTTTAACTCGAAATGACTCCTAATGTACTAATATATAACATAAGAAACAGAAAAGAAACATTTGTAATGCGTATACAGCTTTATTTTCTCATATAACCTCAATACGTTTTGAAGGGATTTTACCACATTTGGACCCTTCTCTTTGCTTAAAAATTCACAAAAAAATCAAGAAATCAACCAATTTTAATGAAATTTTCAGTATTTATCAAATAATGATCACGGAATATAATGAACCCATTATTCTTATTTTAATCTTAGTGGAAATGTATTATTTTGTTTAAACAAAAACGCCTTTACTAAAGTTATGGCTTTCAGTAGTAAAAAAAAAATGAATTAATTCATTTTTGCTTTTTTTTTTTTTAAAGCATCGTAAATTGTAATAATATAAAAGAAAAATTTTTTTTTCAGGAACATTACGAAAAAAGTCCCTAAAATCTGTTTTTATGAATTCGATATAAAAAAAAATTAATTTCTCGAACTACCGATATTATCATTGAATCAAGCATGGTTCATTTAATATTTTCACACAAAAATTATAATTCCAAAAAAATATTTCTACATTTTTTTAGATTACATTTTTCACAAATTTTTAATTTGTAAGATTCTAATATTTTTCTGGTTTGAATGAACGTCTCACTTTCGATGTAGAATATTTTTTATATAATCTTGAAAAATTAAAAAAAATTTTTTTTAATTTTTAAAAGCAGGAACACAGAAAAATAATTAAATAAAAAAAATGGTAAAAATTATACAAACGTTCACGATAGGAATATACATTGCACGGCTGGGGGTAAGAAAAAGAAAACCAATCCCTCCCTTCCTCCCTCTAACTACCTGACATCATTTTCAGACAACCTTTTGACTTTCGTACATTTTGGGCTTCCGTAGAATCATCGTTTACACGACTCTGTTATTTATGCTTAAACGAAACTAGAATTTTTCGCTTTAGGGGTCTAATTAAACCATTTTTTATTTGGACAAAGTGTGTGTGTGTTTTTTTTTTTAATTATTTAATTCAATATCTTAGGACTTGACTTTACTAATTATCTTTAAAATAACCCCCCCCCCCAAAAAAAACAATATTTATCTTTCAAAGAATTTTTACAATAAATTTATTTAACTTCAAAATTTAGTTGGATTAACTCGCCGTGTCGCCGTGAAAACATTTTTTATTATAGCTTATTTATTTATTTATTTATTTATTTCGCGTGTAAAACTAGTTTTTCCGGCGCTTCTACAGAATTGGGACGAGATTTTCAGAAATCGTAAAACTGAATTTCACATGTAACCAATGGTATCTCCATATATATTTTTAAAGATGATTACATAAAAAAAAAAAAAAAAAAAATACGAAAATTGATAAGGTAGAAACTTTTTCTTAAAAGTATAGAAATTGATGAAAACGATCGTAAAACATAGGTGAGTTATACAGGGAGGTAATTTCTATCGAATTAAACAAAGATGGTGGCAATTTTTCACCTGTTAACACGATTACAGTTGTTCTTTTTAATAATTCAGTAAAATTCAGGTAACTCCTACTGCATAATTTGGAAGCTACCATTGTAATTTATTAGAATTAACAACAACAACAACAAAATTTTTAATCGGTGCACGGAAAACTCGTCCCCGGAAAACTCGTTAATTTTTGCTAGATAGGAAAACTGATACATTATCGAATGAATATCGATTGAAAACACATTTTATGGCCGTTCTTGAAGGAGATATTGTTTTTAAAGGCGACTACGCACCCCCATAATATTTTTAAAAATTAATTTTACTTGTTTACTCTTGTTAAAAAGAAACAAAAACACTTAATCACAAAGTAAAAAGACAAAAACAAAATCATTTATTCATTTAAAAAAAAATACTTTAGTTTTAACACTTTTAGTGTTATTACGGAACAAAAAACAAAAAAGAAAAGAAAGAAAACACCTATGTATTATCAAAAGAAAACAAACTAATATTTTGTTCAGAAGAATTAAGTTAGTTTGAACAATTCTTGTGTTACTACGAAACAAAAAAAGAAAACACGGTACTTATGTATTTTTGGTACCGCGCTGAAATAATAACGTTATTATTCCGAAAGCCATTCTGAACATGGGGAGGGGAGTGTGTTTTGTAACTATTCTGTGCTTCCACCTAACAACTTATAATAATAATAATAATAATAATAATAATAATATCGTGAAACTTGGATTTAACCCGAAAAAAAAAAATATTTAAAAATAGCGCGGTGCCAAAAATACACAAGCACCGAAAACACTTCTTGTATTATTTGATAATAAAGGAAATTTATTGTTGTTGGTGTTGATGGTGTTGTTGTTCAAAAGTTGTTTGGGAGGCACTTCTGCAGTATGCAGACGGCGGTTATCTTTAGGAGGCGATAACTCCAATTTCTTCTGGGTCAAATAATGTGGCAAATAAGAAACAAACAAGTTTTTTTTGTTCCGAACAGAAAAACATTTGAAAACCGAAACATTTATTGTATAAAAATATCTCAATATATAATTGCAAAATCATTTATGTAAAAGTCTGCGTAAAAAATATGGTGGTTCTTTTTTGGCACACTAGCACGCCTAAAAATATGCCATGTGCAAAATTTCATTCCGTCATAAAAACAACTTCTACAGAAAACAAAACAAAACATGTTTTTACATTTTTATCTAGCGAATAAATATAAAATTATATATGAAAAACCACGTTTATTTTTAAAATCCAACAACAGACGTGAAGTCGATGTTTTCGATTGTAAAACAAAACTAATTTTTTGACAAATCTCTGTGTGGCGTACTGCTGAATTATTTTTTCTAACGAACAAAATTGAATAAAGTTTATTTTTACAAGAATATTTATACACTTATTTAGCGAATGCACATAAAATATATATGAAAGAACACGTTTATTATTTACAAAAAATCAAAATTATGCAACGGGGATGAAGTTGGCGTTTTTTTTTGTTTATTACAGGAATCTTCATCCCCGTTGCATAATTTTGATTTTTTTTTTTTTAAATAATAAACGTGTTTTTTTCACATATATTTTTATGTTTATTCACTAGATAAATGTGTAAATATTCTTGTAAAAATAAACTTTATTCAATTTTATTCTTTAGAAAAAATAATTCAGCGGTACGCTAAACACAATTTTATCAAACCAAAGTCAGTTTCGTTTAAGAAAAAAAAAAAAGAAGCCAACTTCATCCCCGTTGCATAATTTTAATTTTTGAAAATAATAAACGTGTTTTTTTTTCACATATATTTTATGCTTATTCACTAGATAAATATATAAGCATTCTTGTAAAAATAAACTTAATCAATTTTATTCGTTAGAAAAAATAATTTAGCGATACACCAAACACAATTTTATCAAACCAAAGTCAGTTTCGTTTAAAAAAAATAAAGAAAAAAAGCCAACTTCATATCCGTTGCATAATTTTGATTTTTCAAAAATAATAAACGAGTTTTTATATATTTTTTCATGTTTATTCGCTAGATAAATGTATAAACATTCTTTTAAAAATAATCTTTATTCAATTTTATTTTTTTAGAAAAAATAATTCAGCCGTACTCCAAGCACAATTTTATCAAACGAAAGTCAATTTCATTAAAGAAGAAAAAAAGCCAACTTCATCCCCGTTGCATAATTTTGATTTATTTTTTAAATAATTAACATGTTTTTCATATATATTTTTATGTGCATTCGCTAGATAAATGTATAAACATTCTTTTAAGAATAAACTTTATTCAATTTTATTTTTTAGAAAAAATAATTCAACTGTACGCCAAACACAATTTTATTAAACCAAAGTCAGCTTCGTTTAAGAAAACAAACAAAAAAAAGAAGCTAACTTCATCCCGTTGCATATTTTTGACTTTTAAAAATAATAAACGTGTTTTTTGACATATATTTTTATGTTTATTCGCTAGATAAATGTATAAGTATTCTTGTAAAAATAAACTTTGTTCAATTTTATGATTTAGAAAAAATTTTGCAGAAATTTATCACAAAACATGGTTTTGTCATATAAAATGTTATGTTTATTCGCGAGATAAAAATGTAAAAATAAGCTTTTTTTTTCGTAGAAAGTTGTTTTTATGACGGAATGAAATTTGGCGCATGGCATACTGGCGTGCCAAAAAAGAATTACTCTCCAAAATATAATTTTAATAAAACAATTTTGTAAGAAAGTAATATTGGATTTTTATAACGTAAAATAGCTTTTATTTTATTTTTTTTTCGAACAAGTAAATAATTTAAATGAAACATTTTTTTTTTAGTTAAAGCACATTTTAAGGATCAACAGCAAATTAATAATTTAAATGTTTTTTGACCAAGAAGCGCCACTTGGCGAAAGTTTAGTGAAACGCACCAAAAAAAGATGGTCGCCGCCCGCATACTGCACAAGTACCTTTTGCTGTTTCGTGAACACAAAACGTGTTAAAACTAGATTAATTGTTTAAAATAAAATATTTGTTTTATCATTTGATAATGCACGAAGTGTTCCCCCTTTTTTGTTTCGTAATAACACAAGAAATGTTAAAAACTAAATAACTGTTTTAATGGATATATTTTTTTCGTTTTTCGTGTCTTCTGTTCGGTTTCGTTACATAATCAACCATATCCACTTCCGGTAGCTTGATTTTTTTTTTCGAGCAGCGATCTTGGACATTGCCTAAAAATATACAAATTTATTTTCTTTTGTAGGGGAAGGCTGCTCGTTTTAAAACTATATTTACCTCAGTATTTTCTTTAATTTTCTATTTTTGAGCGATTATTTAGACTCCTAAGACGTGATCTTCTCATGTCGGACGTTTTTTGTTCAAAAGTAACACTCAACATTACTTGTTTTTTTTATTAAACTGAATAAACTCTTTAAAATAAGTTGAACCACTAAAAACTTACAACGCTAGGTAGAAAACAAACACTTAAAAATACATTTTATTTTTTTAAAACAACAGTAAACAATAGTATGGGGTGTGTATTCTCTTTTAAAAACAATATCTCCTCCAATAACGGTCATAAAATGTGTTTTCAATCGATATTTATTCAATAATGGACCAGTTTTCCTACCTAGTAAAAATGAATGAGTTTTCCCGGGACGAGTTTTCCTAAAGTAAAAAAAATCAGTTGAAACCATTGTTTTTATCTGAAAACTCCAGTTATCGTCCCGATAATGTAGAAGCACCGTTTTTATTTTCTCTTTGGAAATTAACTTTTGGTTTTAATCTTTCAAATACAATCTAAAAGTACCTATTTACTATGCCTCCCCACGGGACAGAGTTAGACACCAGGGTCGTTTTTTAACGTGGAGAAAAGGTACAAAAATAAAAATTGTCTCAGTCGTGAAGGATTTCTCCTCCACCGAAAGAGAACAAGAAAATGAAGTGCAGCATCTGAAGAACAGATACTACACTTTGATCTTGTTTATATATTTTATTGAGAAAGAAAAAATTGAACATAAAAAACGTACAAAAAATTCAATTCAACAAAATTAGGCACAAGGCCCTACAAGAAATTGGGAGGGGGAGGGTACAGGGTCTTTTTGACTATGTAACAGATGAGACTTTGAAGTCTTACTCTTGACTGGCAACATTTACCAAAATACCTCAATCACTCTGTGGATCCTAATCTAACTAATAACCCCAGCGTTCAATGTAAAATTTAACTATGTACAATTTGTATATTCATTTCTGTATGTTGTGTGTGCATTTTTTTTTTTTTTTTTTTTTAAAGGCCAAGAATACAATCTAAAAGTAGTCGGAAACCTAAAAAAATATATGATAAACCGGCTTTCAAAACTATGCCCCCTATATTTTTCCAACATTTTTGCCCGTACTTAACTTCTATCGTCGGGGATCAATTTTCAATTATAACGTTCTACTAAATTGAACACGTACTTTGTGATCATCACCAAGAAAAGTATTCCGACTCTTTCACATGACTGGTGATTATTCCCGTTTAAAAAATGGGGTTAGGGTAAGTTTGGTACTTGTACAGTTTAATCAAGACATTAAAAAAATGAAAATATCGAAAAAAAAAGAAAAAAAAAAGAGGTTATATTGTATGTACCTGCATTGAACTGGAGATCTCCGAAAAAAAAAATTCACTTAATTTGATGCGGTAGTTTGTTTGTTTTTGTTTTGTTTTTTTTACACACACAGCACAGCGGAAAAACACGTTTTTATGACAGCACGTTGAAGGCAGTCGTTTGGGATTTTTAAAAAATTTTATTTGAAATTTTAGATAACTCCAGTTAAAGCGCCGACACAGTGCCTCCCCATTTTTAATACTAACTTTTCTTCCTGAAAATCGAACCTTTTGCTCAGTATCATAACAAATTGTTTTTTCGCTGTAAACAAAAACTACTTGATGAAATTAAGTGAAATTTTTTTTCAGAGAACTTCATTCCATAACGGATACATACAATTTAAACTTTTTTCGATATTTTCATCTTTTAATGTCTTGATTAAACTGTACAAGTACCGTAGTTTTGTTTTATTTTCTTTCCAACTTAATGTCGACTGTTACAGGTTTTCGAGCATGCTGTCAATGAATATGACAGTAATGTCCTATTTTAGCCTCTAAAAATTTTTTCCCAAAATATTCACTTCAAACAAATTTGAATACAAAGTTTAATTGTATAAAAAAAAAAAAAAAAAGTTTTGGCGATTATGAATGAAAACATTCACAATTCAAATTTTAGCATTTGATACAAATAATATTTGTTTAGTTTAAATTAACTTGGTTTAAATACGTTATACTTGGATTTCTTTCAAGCGAGACGACGTGGATGAAATAGATAAAATAGTTGAGAGAGAGGGGTGGTGGTGGAAAGGGAGGTTAAGAAAGTTTCCTTTTTTAGATGAAAATAATCACCGGTCACGTAAGATTGGTTGGTTGTTTTACGGCATATCAACCCTTTTCAGGTGATTTAATGCCGAATCCAGTTATTTTGAAGAATTTTTTTTTTTAAGTCGGTTTCTATTTAACCAATAGTTGGGACCCTAACAGGTACTACCACTCCGGGTCAGAGTGGAGTGGACCTGAGAGCAATGGCAATTAAAGGGTCTCACCATCGGATATAGTTTAAAGTTGTATCCAGGACCGGTCACGTGAGAGAGTAGCAATATTTTTATCGTTGATGTTCACAAAGTACATGTTCAATTTTACGTTATAATTGAAAACTGGTTCCTGGCGATAAAAGTAAAAAAAATTCAATTTTTTTTTTTTTTTTTTTTTTAAATCTGAAAGTTAAGTTTGTAATCGATGAAAATAAGGTGAAAAAAGAAAATAAAAGTGTAAATTGTGGAATTTAAAGGTTGGGATCAATTTCCTAAACGTCCGCCAACATTTATTTAAAAAAACATTTTTTTCATTAGGGGACGAAAATTAGCCTACCACCGTCTAGTTCCGCTTCCGCTTTAAGTTACTGCTTAACAGGGTCAGTTAATATGCCGGATTGCCAAAATGTTTTTAAACCCGTTGCAATAAAAAAAAATTTTAATGTAAAAATGTCCCTTGCTCAAAACTTCCTCACCCCGTAAAGAAAAGAAAAAATAGTCACCATGAACTTCGCACGCGCCCCTGTCGCATTAAAGAGTCGAAATTTGAGGCTTTTTATTTTAAGCGAGTCGAACAAAACAAGTGTAAGATAAAAATGAAAATAAAAGTACGTATGGCTTAGTTTGTGAAATTAGCAAGAAGATTTACAGAAAAGAAAAAGTTTAAAAATATAAAATAAAGAACAAGGAGAAATCGGCCGCTAAGACGACGCTGTGGGTCGGCTTTTATGTACTCTTTCCCCCCCCCCCTCTCACAGATTCCCCTCTTACTCCGATTTCTCAACTCTCTTTCCTCCTCTGTCTCCCTCTCTCTGTGTATATATTTCTCCGCTTCCTCTCCCTCGCACGCCCTCTCTATCTTACTTTACCGCTCCATCTCGCAACTCTTTTCCCCACTTTCTCAAACTATCTCTCTTCTTCCTCCTCTTTCACACACACGTACATCTTATCTCTCTTTCCCTCACTCTCTTTACACACACATACAATCTATCTCTCCCCGTTCTCTTACACAAACATTCTATCTCTCTCTTTCCCCGTTTCTCACAGAGATACGTCTATCTTCCCCTCTCTCTCTCATACACACGCATTCTATCTTTCTTCTCCTCTCTCTCCCCCTCTCATATATATTCTATCTCCCTTCCCTCCTGTCTCAAACATATATTCTATTTCTCCCCCTTCTCTCACACAGACACTATCTTTCTTCTCCTCTCTCTCACAAGCATTCTATCTTTCATCTTCTCTCTCTCTCTCACAGGCATTCTATCTTTCATCTCCTCTCTCACACATTCTATCTCTCTCCTTCTCTCTCTCATACACACATTCTATCTCTTTTCCCTCCCACACACTTCTTTCTCTCACCCTCTCCTTCCACATTTTATTCGCTCCATTCCCTTATTTTCCTCCCTCTCTGTTACCCCCTCATCCTTCCAACTCTCTATCTCCCTTCACTCACTCTCTCTCCCCCGCGTTAGGTGTGCGTGCACTTTTGGGGGACACTCTTCAAAGCGGGGAGGTAGGAAACGGCGCGCAAGAGCGTCTCATATTCAACATGGCAGACATGTGGATGGTTGCTCTTGTCGGCGACGGCTCTTGTCCTCTCGATGGGTTTTTCTTCCTCCATTCGGCCCTCCACCGCTCATTTTTCAGCTACTAACCAATAATAACAACAAAAATAAATAAATAAATAAAATAAAAGTACGTAGTTAGTGCGGTACTTCTTTCTTTGTAAACACGCGTTGTCTCTCTCCCTCTCTCTCTCACACACACACACACACTATATATATATATATATATATATATATATATATATATATATATATTCTACGTACTCTCTCTCTATATATATATTCTACGTACTCTATATTCCAGACTCTTTTTTTTTTTTTTTACACTCTGTACGTATCTCTTATTTTCATCCTATTTTTCGCCTTCTTCCCTTCCCCGTCTCTCCCTATCTACTACTGTACTTCTGTAGAATACGGACCGTGCTGAAATAATAACGTTTTGGAGAGAGGAGGACGTTTTGTAGCTAATCTGTACTTTCACCTAACAATAAATAAAAAGATATCTTAAAAAAACTAACGCTATCTACAAAAAAAGAAAAAAAAAAGAAAAGCACGGTACGTATTCTGCAGAAGTACCTTCTTTACTATATCAGTCCCCCCACCCTCTCTCTCTCTCTACCGTACCCGGTGTAGATATTCCACTTTCCCTTTCTCCCTTCTTTTTTTAACGGTTAGAAATTCTAACCTGTCTAAGTGTATCGATCTCTCTTTCTCTCGGTTCCCACCTCTTTCTCTCTACCCTATGTTCTTTAGATATCACTATCTTCCACTTTCCTGACTCCCCCCTCTCTCTCTCTCTCTCTCTAAATATCTCAGTATTTCTCTTTCTTCTCACTTGACCTGTTTGTCAGTGTTCACTAACAATGTTCCTTACTATAATCGCAATTTCGTCGAAAGCATGAGCAACAACACAAACAACTCCACACGCACACATAGACCTAATTTAAATACACGAATCCAAACAAAATCATTAAAAAGAAATTTACAAGGAAATAATTCTCCAGCAGGTCCTCATCTTTAAAAATGTACTTTTATTTTGAATTTCAAAAACAATCTAAAATCATATAAAACTATGATAATTACTGGGTGTTCGTGCCGAAAAATAAACGTTAAAATCATTTATAAAACAATGAAAAACTAAAAGCAGCAACAAATAAACTAAAAAAAAAAAAAAAAAACTTTTTTTTTATAAACTCATTATTGCGTTTACATTGAAATTAATTTTTCATTCATTGATTGAAAAAAAAAAAAAAATCCAACGTGTTGGCGTGCAGAAATGCATTTTTTGTATGAATGAGACAAAAAATACACTAACCATTTGAAAAGAAATAAAACCGGAAATTTATTTCACATAAATAAATTCGTCGATGGTAAGTAAACACGATTTATTTTATTTGCTTTTTAAATAAATATTTGTTGTACATATCCATCTAAATACACACGTGTGTGGCGGTTATAAATATAAAATAACAAGAACATGTTATGAATTACTTGTAGTAAAATATTGACATACACCGAAATTTACGGAAAATAATCTTGCAGAATTAAAAAAAAAAAAAAAACGAATTTACGCTTCAACGACGCCATTTCTTGTATTTTGTATTACCTCAAAAAAAAAAAAAAAAGAAAAATCACTTTTTTTACTACAATAAATCCAGAATACTTATAAGAGTATGTTTCATTTTTATCAATGAGGTACAACATTTGTAGTTTTGCATTCCACGCTTGACATTTACCAGAAGGAACTTTTTTTAAACCTTGCAATTGTAGTATTTTACTTATTCAGTTTACGTACCATGCTATTTTTTTTTAAATCTTTTTATATGCTTTTAAAGTTCAATTCGATTTTTATGTTATCTTTGGTTGGGTTTGTATTACTGTACACATAGATTCGAAAAAGTTGTCAAAAAACAAATATATAACAAATAAATGTTATCAAAGGCAAGTTACTTTTCTACCAAACTGGATATATTTTTCATGTTTTTATTCAATGTAACATGTTTATTCAGCTCGAAAACCATACAGTGTTTACCGATGTATTGGAAAATTCAAAATGGCGCCCGAGTCTCTCTTTAACACAGTAAGTTCAGGAAAAGATGTTATAAATAATAAACTAGAGAACATACTGTTAGAAATTCGCTCAATATATATTACCGTGACATAAGTTGACATATATTCGGTGTTTTTTTAAATAGTATTTTGTCTAGTTTATTATTTATAACACCTTTTCCCAAATTTACCATGTTAAAGAGAGTGTCGGGCGCCATTTTGAATTTTCCAATACATCGGTAAACACTGCATGTTTTTCGAGCTGGATAAACATGTTACATTGAATAAAAACACAAAAAATAGATCCAGTTTTGTAGAAAAATAACTTATCTTGCCTTTGATAATATTTATTTATATATTTGTTTTGACAACTTTTTCGAATCTATGTGTACAGTAATACAAACACAATTAACACTTTTTTTAAATTACAATTTGAAAAAAAAAAATCGTTTCATTTTGCAGATGTCAAAAAACTTTGTAAACACCGGGTAACGAAACTTGAAAACCTAAATCTCAGGAACTTAGGTTACGAACCGTGCTGAAATAATAACGCTATTTAGAAAGTCACTGGCGAGCTTTTAAGCTACTTCTCATTTTTAATCAACAATTTTAGAAACAAAAGATACCGTAAAAATTGAATTCAACTTGAAGATCCCATTGTTAAAAAAAAACAACAAAAAAAAAACACGGTCCATAAACTGCACAAGCAACAAATCTTAAAATGTGTTCAGGTTCGGAACCCTAAAAACGTGCAGAGGGGTCGTCCATCGATTACTAAGAAATGCTTAGGAAGTGTGGGTTAGAATATTTGCACCTCCCTCACACACACTCTGTCAATCACGAATGCGTCTTTGAACCCCATCATATAAATTGAACATTCTAAACAAATAACAAAAGGGCACTTGTACAAACTGACAGTGTGTGTGTGAGGGAGGTGCAAATATTCTAACCCACACTTCCTAGGCGTTTCTCAAGACATTAAAACTGAAAATATTGCAAATAATTATTTTGTACGTACTCGTTATGGAATAAAGTTTTCATACAAAAAAAAAAAAAAAAAATCGGTCCTAATGCACTTACTGATCCGCGTCCGCGCTATTTTTTTTTTTAAATCGTATTTCTAAGTTTAATTAAAGTTTTGTTTTTTATTCAATTATATTCAATTAAAGTATAGAATAGGTACAAAACACCTTCCCCTCCCGATGTTAAGAATGGCTTTTTAAATAATGTTATTTCAGCACGGATCACTCTCTGCATTAGCACAGTAAAATCAAATTTTAATGAGATCAATCATGTTGCATTGTTTCAGTCATCTTGTTTTTCGCGGATAAGGAGGGGGGCGCCAGGGGAGATAACTCCAATCACCGCTTAAAGTTTGTAAAAATTTGACGAGATTATTTTCAAACATGGGCAGAAAAAATACCTATATATATATATATATATATATATATATATATATATATATATATATATATCACTTATTTCAGAGTTTCTATGTCCTTTTCAACAAAAAAAAGTATTTAGAAAGAAACAACCGAAAAAAACAAAACAAAAAAAAAGAATATGCAGAATACGGACCGTACTGAAATAGTAACATTATTTAGAACCCCATTCTAAACATGGAAAGGGAGCGCGTTTTGTTCTATTTTGTATTTTCACCTAAACCAGATGTCGTAAAAATTTCATTTAACTTGAAAATTTTATCCGAAAAATAGCATGATCCGTAAATACCCAAAACTACATTGCGAGGGAGGGGCATGCTGGCTTGAAATCTGGTCCATAGGTTCCCATTCCGACTAACCCTTGTTTGTCATTAACTTTCCAATCTTTCCAAAAAAAAAAAAAAAAAAAAAAGGGGGTCGGAGGGGGTGGGTATTACATTGTGACTAGACTAAGTGCTTCCTACCATGGATTACTTATGGTATTTTCATCGTTTTTTTTTAATTTTATTTATTTATTTTTATTATTTTTGTTGCCATATTGAAGTTTTTAGCTCTATTATAGCTGGCAAATGTTTGCGAATAGTTTTAGTCTCGCATTCCAACCGGTACATGGTGCAAAACAATATGCTGTATTATTTTTCGGATTTCTATATTGCAAATATTCCCATTATGTGTGTGTGTGTGGGGGGGCATATGTAGAATACGGACCGTGCTGAAATAATAGTTATTTAAAAACCCATCCTTCTTAACATGGACAGAGTTTTGTCTATTCTGTACCAAAAAATTTCTAACAATTTAATAAACAAAAAATGTCTTTCAACTTGAAAATCCTTGAAGAAAGAAAAAAAATCGCAAGGCCTATAGTCTGCGTAAGCATCTTTTTATTTGTTTTATTTTATTTTTTTTAAATATTTATTTGGGTACTTCAACCCGCGATTTCCACGAAGTTAGTCGAGTGTGCCCGAAAAGAACCGGAAACGATCGACAAGTACTTACTTTTCTGGATGTAAAGACATTTTTTTCCAATGTATTACTTAATGGATTTCAGTGGTCGTCGCCATTCTTAACATTGGGTGGGGGTTGGGTATTTCTACACTTTAGCGCCGAAACTGGAGACGCCATTTTATTTCGCGCACTTGCTATTAAAATCCAAGGGAGAAATCAGTATTTTAAACTATGGCCGAAGCATGAAATAAATAACAAAAAAAAAAAAAAATTAAACTGGAGAACGATTGCTTCCGGAAAGAATAAATTAATCTAAAATTAAAAGAAAAACTTTCTCGTTTTCATTATTAAATCGAAACATGGGTTTGTTTTATTGTACACATAGATTCAAAAAAGTTGTCACAAAACAAATATAGAACAAATAAATGTTTTCCAAGGCAAGATAAGTTACTTTTCTACCCAGCTGGATATGTTTTTAGTGTTTATATTTAATGTAACATGTTTATTCAGCTCGAAAAACATAGTGTTTACTGATGTATTAGAAAATTCAAAATAGCGGCCGGCTCTCTCTCGGAGACTGTACGTTTGGGAAAAGGAATTATAAATAAAAAAACAGTCAAAATACTGTTAACAACCCGCCGAATATATGTCAGCCTATGTCATGGTAACAGTTTCTAACAGTATTTTGTCTGGTTTTTTATTTATAACTCCTTTTTCCAAAATTACCGCCTCAAGGAGAGTCGGCTGCCATTTTAAATTTTCCAATACATCGGTAAACACTGTTTTTCGAGCTGAATAAACATGTTACATTAAATAAAAACACTAAAAACATATCCAGTTAGGTAGAAAAGTAACTTATCTTGCCTTTGATAACATTTATTTGTTATATATTTGTTTTGTGACAACTTTTTCGAATCTGTGTACTGTAAAACAAACCCGTTTAATTTTTTATTTATTTTTAACTTCAGCCATAGTTTAAAATACTGATTTCTCCCTTTGATTCTAATATTGGAAAATTTAAAATGGCAGCCGACTCTAATCGACAGGTGCTCGAAATAAAATGGCGTCTCCAGTTTCGGTGATAAAGTGTAGAAGTACCAGGGGTTGTAACAATTAGTGTTTTTTTTTTTTTTTTTTGTTAAATAAGTTTTCGCTCAGCCGTTCCCGGTTATTCCCGTCATCTGCCGGGCAGTCGGGCACACCTGAGTAACTCCGTGGAAATCACGGGTCGGTAAATGCAGGAGCACCTTAATTTGTTCTGACATTTTTCGAATTAGTCCATACTCCATCGTCTAAATTATCCTGGTGCATTCCTCTTGATATTCTTTTTCCATCGGCAATTTCTTCGGTAGCGTTAGTGGTTCAAAAACAAATGTATACGTAAATGTTACCAAAGGCAAGATAAATTACTCTTCTACTTATCTGGAAAAGTTTATAATAGGTACATGCATTATTGGCGGATAACTAATAGGGGGGGGGCATAGTTTTGAAAACCGATTCATCATAATTTTTTTGTAGGTTTCCGGTTACTTTTTGATTAAAGCCTAAGGTTAATTTCCAAAAGGAAAAAAAAAAAAATTTTACACGTAAAAAAAAAAAAAATGTTATAATGACAAATATTTTCACAGCGACATCCGGAAACTAACAAGTTCAGCTAAATTTTGACGTTAAATAAATTCATTGTCAAAATCACTGGTGTTTCTTTACAATAGTGGGTACTTATACAGTTTAACCAAGACGTTAAAAAAAATGAAAATATCGAAAAAAGTTTAAATTATACGTATCCGTTTTTGACTGAAGATCTCCGAAAAAAATATTTCACTTAATTTAATCAAGTAGGGTTTTTTTTTGTTTTTTTTACAGGGAAAAACACGTTTTTATGAGAGCGCATTGAATTCAGCCATTATAGAATTTATTGAACATACCACGGGGAGATAACTCCAGTTAAAGCCCCCCCCCATCTTTACTTTTCTTCCTAAAAATCGAACCTTTTGCTCGGTATCATAACAAATAGTTTTTTCGCTGTAAAAAAAAAAAAGAAACTACTTGATGAAATTAAGTGAATTGTTTTTCGAACTTCGTTCCATAACGGATACGTAGAATTTAAACTTTTTTTTCGATATTTTCATTTTTTTTTAATGTTTGATTAAACTGTACACGTACCCAACAGTACTGTATCGTCCTTAACATTGGCAGGCCATAAAAAGTATTTGAGGCCCAATCTGGATAGAGGTCCTAAGTAATTCGCAATTGTATTTTTCGGTCGGCCACACTGAGGATTGAACCTTGGTTGGATAACGTGCTCTATCCAGACATGGCTGACGGAACAAGAGCACGCTACTATGAAGTAAATACAGGCTTCCGCTCGAAATTCCGTCCAAATTCCCGAGTTCGACAACTTACACCTGAAGAAGGTCAAAGGTTACGACCGAAATGTGAAAATCACACTCAAGATGAGAACAGAATCCAAATATTACGAATCCTCATCTCAAAAATTCAAAAACGTTTGTACGGCAAGCCAAAGAAAGCAAGTTCATACATTGTTTTGCTTATGGCGACGGTAGAAAAACATTACGTACTTACGTGTCATGCCGAAATTAGTATGAATGCCAGAAATTACGAAAAATGGTGAGGTGGAAAAATAATTATAATAAAAAACACAATTTATAACAGACATAAAAAAATAATGAATTTATTTGAACAAGTTTTTTGTAGAATTAATTTATTAGAATAAAATTTAAATAGAATGTCAATTTATTTAAACTAGTGTTGGGACGATTAATCGGAATCGGGAATCTGAAAAATCGGAAGATTTGGGGGTATCGGAATCGGAAAAATTGGTGCCTATTTTCCGATTCCAAAACGATTCTTTCAATTGTATTTTTTTTTTAATTTGATTTTTTTTTTTTAAATCTTTAAATAAGGGTTAAAGAGTGTACAGTAGAAATTGGACAATATAGTAATCAATTCGGTAAATTTGTTAACTTATATGGAACGGCTCATCAAGAACTTGTTTACGTTAGACTTGAAGACAACCATATTGTAGTCAGCCGGAAAGCAGGAAAACGGAAGACAATTCCACAGGCGTCGCGTGCAGTTCTAAGAAAGAAACTTTGTTCATGGAATGTACGTTTAGGTTTAGGCACAGATAAAGAGTGGGGGAAATTATTAACAGTGTTTTCAGCTAGACGAGTGTTTCTTGTGAAAGTTTGGCGAGGGGGGGACCATAGACTGGAGCTCAGTCGAACACTTTCCATGAACATAACGATACATTAGAGACAAACTCGAAACATCTCTTCTGTGAGATAGAGGTTGCAGGGAAGAGAAAAGGACATCTCCTACGAGGCTAAGAAGTCTATTTTGAAATCTTTATTTCGAAAATCGGGGAAAATAAAAATCTTATCTGTTAGTAATTAGAGACTTATAAAGAATCGGAATCGGGAATAATATTGGAATCATCCCATCACTAACTTAAACGTTTAGCGCCCTAGTCACGTTCCCTACCGTTTGAGCTATCGACAAATAAGATTTAAAATTAAAAATCACTTCAAGCGCATGTGCAAAAGGTGCATAAATATGGCAGCAAGTTGAAATGAACATATTTGCATTTCAACTTGCTGCCATATTTCTGTATCCATTCGTTCAAACAAATATTTTACTTGGTATAAATCATCCTTGGTGTATGGTTACCAATTTCTCTTAATTCCAGTGTGATGTGACCAATAGTTTAAGAGTTTATCAGTTAAATATTTTCATATAAACACACACACATACATCTACTGTTTTATTTCTATAGATAAGTTTAATTATGATGAATATTCTGAGAGGATTGAAAATAATGAATGGAGAGAATGAAATTTTCTAACTTTTGATAATACTCTATTGCAAATATTTATTGACATTAGATTTGAACATGATCATATTGTAGCCTACAGGGAACCAATTCCATGGCAACATGTTCCAAGGAATGAAATTCTTGTAAAGAAACTTCCTGGAAATTCTGTTTGATGTTAAGTCCTCATGTTCAAATTTGTAACAGAGCCGCTGGTGTGTATGTATCGCCAGAAGCTGCATGATCTGTATGCAAATGATCTTGACATTGCATAAGGTGACGTCACAGCAGAGAAAAAAAGGGATAGAAAAATGGAGAGAGAGTGTTGGTAAGGCGTGCCAGCCTGAGATGAACATATGGTGGCATGAGAGACTTTAAAAATGCATGTTTGACACGGCAAATTTTTCCCAACTACATGGAAATTAAGAGACTTTCAAAACCAGATGCAATGCATTATTTTGGAAAGTACCATTAATAAATGCCTTTTATTTCAACTATAAAAAAAATGAGTCAGATTTCTCTTTTTTTTTTTTTTTTTTTTATATCCTTTGCGGCTGTCTCTGCATGTGACGTGTGGGTCCATGGTAAAATGTAACAACCACATTACAAATTTAGTATGCTCTAGAAACTTTAATTTGCATGTAGACAAGAGAGAAAGGCAATTCAACGTGTTGAGCATGAATGCATGAATGTTCTTCCGGATGTGCCTGATCACCAGTTTGCTCCGGACAATCAGCTCATCATTGGTGGTACAGTATGTGTCTTTCTCAGCTATACTATATTATTATAGTCAACAATGTTGAGATGAGCACATGTTTGGACAGTTGAAGTTTTGGAATTTCTAAGGCAGTCACTTCTGGGTTTTCTTGAAGAGGAGACAGTCCTGCTGCCACGTGTATGACCTTCCCACAGCAGACAGCAACTCAGTATAAATCTCTGAATTGAGTCTGTGTTCCTTTTTGAAGATGTGGAGCAGCACAAGCCCCAAAAGAGGGGAGTGTATATGGTGTCCTGACCCAGTGCTCATAAGAGTCCGGGGGGGGGGGTCATTAATATCAAAATTCAAAATACATGAATTTTTTATTGTTGCTTTAGAGAATTCCAAGTGCACTGTCACAACCATGGATACTACACATTATTAAATACTCACAGAAGAGACGTTGCGAGCATGTCTTTGTTTTATCGTTATTTCCATGTTAAGTGCTCGTCTGAGCTCCAATCTCTAGTCCCCCTTGCCAATCTTTCATGAAAAACACCCGTCTAGCTGAAACCACTGTCAATAATTTTTCCCCACTCTTTATCTGTGCCTAAATCAAAACGTACATTCCATGAACAAAGCTTCTTTCTTAGAACTGCACACCTGTGGAACTCTCTTCCGTTTGCCTGTTTCCCGTCTGACTACAACTTGGTTGTTTTCAAGTCCCACGTAAACAAATTCTTGATGACCCCCCCCCCTTAAGTAATTCAGTTTACCAAATTTCCATTACGAATGATTACTACGATATTATCCCATTGATTTGTACGCTCAATAACCCTTATCCTCAATTGGCCTCCCGGCCTTGGTAAGTGATGACTCCCTATATAAAATAAAGCAAAAAAACACAGTAGTTAGATTCGTTATGTAAATATTCAGCTTACAGGACACCCAGCATTCTGTGAGAAGGTAAAGAAATTGTAGAACCATTTCTGAAATTTGTAGATTGTTGTTAACAAAGCAGAATCTAAAATTGCTCAAATGATTTCGGAAGCATAAGAAAGCAGTACGATTCCACTTGCTTGATTGGAAGGCACAAGGTCATGACAATGAGGCAAGCATGTCAGGCCAATGGTGTACAAGTAAAGGCAAAAGAGTACTCTACTGCTGTGTTCTCTTCTTGTTGCTGCCACACACTTAATTTATGTGATCCTGGTGTATTCCAGGAGCAAGCACCTTCTATGGAACTAAACAAACAATATACACCTTATTCAGCTCTAGCTTCAAGGTCTTGGATATGACCTTAAACTATATCCGATGATGAGGCCCCAGATAGCAGGCTTTGGAGAGTGTGGAACCACCCCTTAATTGCCATTACTCCCAGGTCCACTCTGACCCAGAGTGATAGTACCTGGTCCTATGGGTTAAAGAGAAACCAACTTAAAAAAAAAAATATTTAAAAAAATTTCTTCAAAATCACTGGATTCGGCATTAAATAACCTGAAAAGAGTTGATATGCCATAAAACAAAAACAACCAAACTCCAGCTTCAATAATATGGTGTATGTAACTGGATTATTTAGATATGACCAATTTGGGAAAGGAGGTGGGCAGAAAAGGACTTGCATCGGCACATTTTTTTTTCCTCTCAAGTGTCTCGGAGCAGCATGACCTGATCCTTGCTAGTAACAAAAGACCATTGCAGTTTAAGGAAACTTGGTCTTCATAACACGCTTGACTTCATGTGGACCATAAGCTAGCCACCTGTAAACTAGATTGCTTCCCAGCCATCTTAAGCATAGCTGCTTGTTCATGAGCACCCGCTAAATCGAGCTGTTTGCTTCCTAACAATTTTTAGATGGAGATAATTTTACGCTTATCTCTACTATTATATCAAAGGAACTTTTGTCTGTGTGTGAGTTTGTTCCCTATAGACTCTAAAACGGCTGGGTTGATTTTTTTATGTAATTTCACACAAGGTACTTTATGTGCCTGGTAGTGTTCTTAGATAGGTTTTGTATCGGAATGTGTTTGGTAAGTATCGATAATCAAAACAATCCAATGAAAGAAGGAACAGACGATTTTAACACCTTATACAGCCTAACATCACAAGTGCATTTGAAGTTTTATTACCACAAATCGAAAAGCCTGAAATATAAAATCAACAGTAGGTTCTTTAATATGACAGGGACCCATTTGAAATGTTTCTGTTTAGAGCACAATTGAAACATGATACTTGACTTTTTCATTTTAAATTTTAATTCAAGCAATTATATATGAAAAAATAATTTTATAAAATTAGTAGGTTCTCTACAGTGCAATGTAGACTACCGTCTATTGTGTACTAAGTCACTGGGGAGTCATGTGAAGCGTCCCTCCTGTGCACCGCAATGCGCCCCTAACTAAAGCAGGCAATCACTCTATACTTGGTGCTAAGTGAAAGATTCACTCTAGATTTAAGGTTTTTAGCTTTGATAAATCCTATTCGATTCCCTTGACTTTTTTTTTTTTTTTTATTCAACTTTCAGCCCAAACAAGGCTCAGTGCCACTTTGAAGTAGGGGGCTACTATTGGGGACATAAGGTGCAGGGACATTATGAAGGGAGATGAGCAGCAAGATGTCTGTTCACAATGCACTTGAACTTCTGCAAGTCAGTTCAGTTGGGAAAGCAAAATCCCGAAAGGGAGTTCCAAAGTCTAGCAGTTCTGGGGAAGAAACTATTCGAGTAGAAGGCTTTCTTAAACCTAGGGATCTCTACTGTGAAGGGGTGGGATTTAGCTTGTCGGGTTTGACGGAGGTATTTACGTTAAGGAGGGGGTACCAGTGCTTGTAGTTCACCAGAGTATTCACAATTAAAATACTTGTACAACAAGCAGAGGAATGCAACATTTCGTCGATGGGACAGAGGCTGAAGCTTAGATGACAGTTCAGGACCTATCCGATTGGCAATTCTCTTTTGAACCCTGTCCAGGGATGAGAGACAAGTAGCAGATGCACCAGCCCAAATGTGACAATAATACTCCATACATGAGCGAATGGTGGCCTTATAGAAGTGCAGTATACTTTCAGGCATAAGTAGCTTTCTAGCACAATAGAGAGAGCCCACCTTCCTCGCAGCGGCCTTAGCAATACTCTTGATGTATCTGTTCCAACTCCTGTTCCCTGTGACTGGAATTGATGATGTGTACCCAACAAGAATTAGGATTTTCTCTCCACAAAATATTTCATCCAGAATACCCATTATGCTCTAATGCATATCATCCATGACCTAAACCATCCATGACTCGTTGGGTCAGTATTCTATTATTCATAATTACAGCTGCTAAACTTCTGACTGATCAACAATATGGATTTAAACAAGCTCGTTCTACAGCAGATATCCTAACTGTAATCTCTGAACGTATATACCATACACTGGACAAAGCAGGTGAGGGTAGAGCGGTAGCCCTAAATATATATAGGCTTTTGACAGGATATGGCATGATGGTCTTAAGAAAATCAGATATTACGGTATCACAGTAAGAATACGTAACATAATTAAATCTTTCTTAAATAAGAGAAGAATCCGAGTTGTCCTTGATGGTCATACATCTAAACAATATGATATAAATGCGGGTGTACCTCAGGGGTCGATCCTTGGACATTTATTATTTCTAATATTCATAAATGACCTCCCTGATAAAATCGTTTCTGAAATGGGTATATTTGCTGATGACACCATGCTCTATAACAGGCATGAGGGGAAAACAAATGAATACATATCTAAGGAAATAGCAGAAACTTCAGAGGAAGACCTCCAATCTATAGTGGAACGGGGACAAAATTGGATGGTCGCATTCAATGTTGCCAAGACTAAACTTGTTTGCTTCAATAATCACAAGAAACGTTCTTAACCACCAATAGCTATGACTAATAATACATTACCTGAAAGTACTTCTTTTAAACTCCTCGGCTTAACATTCACAAGGAACATGAACTGGAACAGTTACATTGAGAGCATTGCCAAGGCTGCTGCGAAGAAGGTGGGCTCTCTCTACTGTGCTAGAAAACTACTTATGCCTGAATGTATCCTGTATCTCTACAAGGCCACCATTCGCCCATGTATAGAGTACTGTTGTCACATTTGGGCTGCTGCATCTGCTGCTTGTCTCTCACTCTTGAACAGGGTTCAAAAGAGTCGCCAACCTGATAGGTCCTGAACTGTCATCTAAGCTTCAACCTCTGTTGCATCCCTCTGTCTGTTCTACAAGTATTTTAATGGTGAATGCTCTGATGAACTACAAGCTCTTGTACCTCCTCGGCGTAAATACCCCTGACAAACTCAACAAACAGCAAAGTCCCACCCCTACACAGTAGAAATCCGTAGATTTAAGAAAGCCTTCTACTCTAATAGTTTCTTCCCCAGAACTGCAATACTTTGGAACTCCCTTCCTAGTTCCTGCTTTCCCAACTGTACTGACCTGCATAAGTTCAAGTGTAATGTGAACGGACATCTTGCTGCTCAACTCCCTACATAGTATCCCTGCAACTTATGTCCCCGATAGTACCCCCCCCCTACATCAAAGTGGCACTGTGCCTTGTTTGGGGTGAAAATGGAATTAAAAAAAAAAAAAAATATTTGTACATGAAAGCCCTTTGCAATTTCTGAATGTATATAAAAATCTCTTTTCATAAAAGACCTAATTCTCCCTCTTCTGCCCCTGTTTTCCATATACCCTCTCTATTCCTCCACTTTAATTCTCACAGCCTCATTTAACACCTATTTCTTTTCCACCCCTCTTTTCTCTTACCCCTCTCTCCTTATTACATTCCTCTCACCATTTCCCCTCTTCTTCCTCCCACCATCTGAAACATTTATGTACAGAAAACGAACGTGCACAAGGGCAAGCTGACAAGCGATAAACATAACAGTACACTACTTATTTCTAATGTTGGGACGATTAATCAGAATTGTGAATCAGAAAAAATCGGAACTTTTAAGGGTATTGGAATCTGAAAAATTTGTATGATTTGTATGAATTTACGATGCTAAAAACGATTCTTTTAATTATCTTTTATGTGATTTTGTTCAAAACAAAATCTACTGCTGGTAGAATTAATTAGGGCTAGGACAACAGCATATTCTTTTTATTGTTTTGACTCTCGAGTGTGTATCCGTTGATATCTTATATGGTTTATATAGTGATATGGTTCTCAGTGGATTAACTGTGTCGGATATATACTCGAGAGTCAAAACAATGAAAAGAATATTCTGTTGTCATAGCCCTAGTAATAATAAAATATTTATTGATTTTAAATTACTAGTAAAACTAAAATCTATTCATCATCCCCTACAAGTGAAATTTTACTTTTAAGAAAATATCTGCACATGTAATGTGTATTTATTTTTTACCATAATCTGGAAAAAATAAGAACTCTGTACATATTTAGAAATTTATATTAATTCGTAATCAGTAATTGTATTGGAAGTGGGAAAAATATTGGAATCCTCTTGTTTGTTTAGGCCTTTTAATCCCTTGGGGAACATAGGGCTGCAACGATGCTCTTCCAATGCACCTGGTTCTGACTGGTTCTCCTCAGTTTGGCGCATGTCATTCTGGCAGCCATGGTCTCAGCCTCAATGCTTCTTTTCCATGTGTTAACGTACTGGCTTCCTGGAAGCTTTCACCCTTTCGCGTCATGAACTCTACTAGAGAGGACCCTTCCGGGACCAAGAATCCCACAGATGATGTTGTTGCAGATTCTGTAACTTTTTCTTTTAAAGAATTGGATTGTTGGCCCGATTCTAACCCCCAACCTGGAGGACCGGTGAATGCTCTTAGTCTGATCTCTACCCTTCAATCTGTCTGGCTTGGGTGACCCTACCAGGAGATGAATCTCCCGCCAGCATAGCTATCCAGGTCCTAGTGACACGCAAGCCCCCTAACCATGCCTAGGTTGCCATCGCTAGGGGGAAGAATCATCTTATCACTACTTATTTCAGTAATCGAAGAGGAATTGTTTTCCAATGCAAACCTGATAATTGTTACAACAAATAGATAGATTAAAATGGCTAACTTGTTTTGCAAAAAAAAAAAAAAAAAAAAAAAGGAACGCATCCTGGTTGATTTAATTTTGTAATTTTTTTTTTAAAGTTTGCTTTGGGTACTTAATAGGTTTACATTTTGGATTTCATTAAATTGATAATAAAAAAACTATAAGTCACATATACCTACTTTTAAAACGTATTTTAAACAGAATATGATAATGTAAAACGGAATGAAAGTTTTGTGGTTAATAGTAGATGGAGAACAGTTGAGGTAGCAGGGTCAGTTTGCAGAGGAAGGCCAAGCAAAATATGTAAAGGAGTAATAAAAAGTACTCGAAAGATAGATAAAGACCTTCACCATGCAATGAAAACAATGATGATCATGTCTTAGCAAAAGAAAAATATTTTTTATGGAAATCGCTCCAGACAAGGCATGAAGCTTCTTGGACACATTTAAGAAAATTCTAATTCAAGGTCAAAAAAGCAGCCAGTGATAAGTGTTATGTGAATAGCCTCCGACCAAGAAAACAGCGATTTTCCTCCTTTGTCAGAAATGTCATTCACAGAATGCGAGGATTAAAGGACAAAATAAATGGACGCAAGAGTTACGAAGTCACTGAAAGTAAACTCAATGTTCACTTTTTATTTTTCATATCTACAGAGATCTCATTTCGGCAATAATTTGACCAACTTTCTACCCAGCCAACGTCAATTACTTCTACTAGTAGATCATATTTTAAATCTAACCATTTTTTTTTTCCCCCCGTTTATCATTAAATGTTTTTTTTTTTTTTTGTTTTCCACCCTTCCCGCCATTAAGCCGAAATGATGTCTCTATTTTGCATATTAATGTTCGCATTTAAAGTAGAATCAAAATGGTTATGTTTAATTTCAAATAATTGGGCCAAGTTCTAAAATTAGTAATCGATTGAATATTTCGTTGGCTTTGGATCGATTTTCTTCTCGCACAAGTTCTAAAAAAAGGTTATTGATTTCCTGACCTAAAAACGCGAATTGTTACTTCAATGTTTTTGTACTTGTTAAATTTCTTAAATATTTCCCCAAAGTACAAAACTATGCTTGATTTTTAAACTTTTTATTAGAGCTTGTCTAGACTCCTCCCCATATTAAGGAAAACACAAAATAAATAAAAATCTTCTATATATTAATACTGTAGTACCTTTAACTTAGCAATGGCCAAAGACTCATTACCTGAAAGTACTTCCTTTAAACTCCTCCGCTTAACGTTCACAGGAAACATGAGTTGAAACAGTTACATTGAGAGCATTGCCAGGACCACTGCGGAGAAAGTAGCCTCTCTCTACCTTGCTAGAAAACTTCTAATGCCTGAAAGTATCCTGTACCTCTATAAGACCACCATTTGACCACGTATGGAGTAATGTTGTCATACTTGGGCTGCTGCATTCCCTCTACGTACACCCCCGACAAACCCGACCAGCAGCTAAATCCCACCCCTACACAGTAGAGAGTCCTAGGTGTAAGAAAACTTTTTACTCCCAATAGTTTTTTCCCCCAGAACTGCTAGACTTTGGAACTTCCTTCTAGGTCCCTGCTTCACCAACTCTACTGACATGTAGAAGTTAAAGTGTAATGTGGATAGACATCTTGCTGCCCAACTCCTTACATAGTGCCCCTGTAGATTATGCCCCTGATAGTAGCTCCCTACATCAAAGTGGCAATGTGCCTTGTTTATGGTGAAAATGTAATAACAAACAAAAAAAAAAAACGTACATACGTACGTACGTCACGGTTTCCAGATTTCAGACTATAAATTATTCAATTGGGAAATCCTATTTATTAAAAAGCAGGATAAAAGGTGATCACGTACTACGAACATTTACTTAGTATATAGATATATGCTAATTTAATGTTCGTAGTATGTTGTCACCTTCTATTCTTCTTTTTGATAAATAGGATCTCCCGATCACCAAAGATGCAATGAAAAAAAATATATATATTTAAATAAAAAAAACCATGTCACTTTTGAGCCACACTTGAAACTTAAGTATACCTTTTTGGTCTTCTGGTTAGGATTAAAGGGTAGTATCTGTTCTGTCTAAAGATGGTATATTGATATTGTCGGGTTTTTGTTAGATTCTCTGCAGTACAATATAGAGTGCAATGTATTGTGAACTGTCATTGCGTAGAGGCATGTGAAGCTTCCTCCCGGTGCATCATGATAGGTCACTAACTAGAACAGGCGATCAATCGATTTTATTGAAAAAAAAAGAAATGAGTGATTTCACTGATTTAGATGACAATAAAAAATATGGGAGTCTGAAACATTTGCTTTATCATTATTCAATCCCGGGCAACTTTGAGTCACACTGCTAGTATGCAGTAAGGTGAAAGAAGTCTTTGGACAAAACAAAAATGTTTATTTTTCAGCAATTTAGTACAAATGATATTAAACAAAATTATAAAATAAAACTTTCACATTACTAAAATACAAAGAAATGAGAGACTAAATTTTTTTAAAAAAAATAAAGTTATTAAGCATTTCCTAAAATAGATAGTGAAACAAGTATTCGGACAGATGCAGAAAGAATGTTTTTTAATATTGAGTCTCTTTTAGTACTCACAAGCCTGGATACTCGGTGTTGCGCGGGTGTTTGAAGTTGTGTGTTGAGCATAAAAAAAATGTGGTAGTAGGCAAGCAGGCTTGAACCTGTACCACGAAGGAGGAAAAGAATATGAAAAAAAAAACGTGACATCTTTGCTGTTGCATCCATTGCCAAACCGGAGTAACGTAGGTTTAAATTAAGGCTAGATAATCGAAAACAGGGGATGACTTTCGAAAATATCGGTGAAAAAAGTGACCCCTCCCAGTAGAAAAGTGCCCGGTTGAGGGTGGAGGAATTAATGATTTTAGCAAAGTTTTCGATATTTGTCATCTGAAGGGTTGTGCTTCAAAACGATACCGATCTTGTGAAAGTCCGTCGCCTCTGTTGAAATTTTAGGCAGACATACATACATTTAAACAGACTGTCAAACAACTGCCATAATTTTTCACAAGGTCCTGGCAAATGCCTAACAGAATTTTTCCCATTCTTCTTTGGCTATAGACTTTAAATGGTGGATGTTTGAGGGGCATCTTGTTCTAATCTGTCTCTTCAAAATTAGCCACAAATTTTCAATGGGATTCCAGTCTGGTGATTGGCTGAGCCATTGCAAAACATGAATTCCATTATCCTTGAACCATTTCTAGGTTGCCTTCACTGTATTATTTTGATCATTGTCTTATTGGAACCGTCAATCACCAGGCAATCCCATTTTCTCCACAGACCTTTGCAAGTTATTCTCCAAAATATCTCTGTATTTGGCTCCATTCATCCTTCCTTTGATTATTTCTTGTGTTCCAATCCCGCACGAAGAAAAGCACCTCCAAATCAGGTTTCCTCCTCCATGCTTCACGGTAGGGATAGTGTTCTTCATATCATATGCAAAACCATTTACACGCCAGACATGTCTTGCATTGTTATTGTCAAAAAGCTCAATTTTGGTCTCATCTGACCATATATCACATCATCAAAAAAAAGTGGTATCCTCCTTGATATATTTTCTAGCATAATCTAGTCTTGGTTTAAAGTTAGGGTTAGCATAATCTAGAGGTGACCTTTCTTCAGCAAAGCAGTCTTGCGAAGTTTGCAAGGCTTGAAACATTCTCTGTGCAGTTTGTTACTGATGGTCGTTTTGCAAACGCTGGTGCCCATGCTGCTGAGTTTTTTTTTTTTTTTTTTTTTGCAGCTCTTCAGTTTGCAAGATTTTTCGCTGGCACCTTTACAAAATTTTCTGAGGAGCTCCCAACCATGGCATGTTTTTGTATTACCTGACTCTTTCCACTTCTTTGCAATGTACCTACAGTATTAACAGGAAGATTCAAGTTTTTTATACATCGGTAGGTTTTATTATCTTTATGTGCTGAAATAATACGGTCCTTTATCGATTGTTAGAGTTCTTTTCGCTTGGCCATTTTGCAATGTTTTCTGAGAGAGATCTGGGCAGAGAATGACTAGAAGTTCACTGATTATTGAACTAGTACCTACTAGAATGATCTGGAATGTAAAAAAAAAAAAAATGAAAACTTAATGTTTAATAATGAAAAAAGAACGCTGCCCAAATACTTGTTTCACGATCTATTTTAAGAAATATTTAACCGTTTATTTTCTTAACAAAAATCGAGTTTCTCATTTTTTATGTATTTTAGTAATGTGCAAAGTATATTATTTTGTTTGATATCATTTGTACCAAATTGTTGAAAAAATAAACATTTTTGTTTTGTACAGACTTGTTTCACCTCACTATATATATATATATATATATGGCATAATCGCGTTGAGCAACATTGACCTTGGTTAGTATCAGATGGGTGACCATTTGGGAATTCTAGGTGCTATGTGCTCTCCGTTTATCTCGGCAAGAGGAGACAACCACCCAAAAAAACAAACCGTAAGCAAAATTCATCCCAAAGCAGCAAAATTAAAGCTGGCTTGCCAAGACACTGTACATACAAATATAGACAAATTTGGGCAAATTTTATTAATTTGAAAATATGTTCTTTTTTTACCAATTCTTATAATATTTGAGCCATTTGAACATAGTATTATAATTTTCAAAAAGCCTGCAAATTTGCATCAAGTTTCGTCCCATAGAATCAAAGATACGAGCATTTCAGTGTTCAATTTGGCTACGATTGTGTGTGCGTATATATACAGGGTGACCCCCCCCCAAAAAAAAACCCCAGGAAATTCAATTGTTTTTCTGAGCATTTTACAGTCAACGGAGAAAAAAAGGCCAAAGACCCTAGTGTTTTGATGTGATGTTTTGAATATAATAAACTAGTTATGACCAAGGTTTTATTTCATTCGAACAAAACACTAAGAAATGGGACCTAATTAGAGTTGGGTCCGTTTTTTTTTAGGTCACCCTGTATATAATAATATAAGATGGTACCATCTTTTTGAAATTTTATAAATTCTGAATCTCATCAACTATTGATCAGAATTCAACAAATGAAGGCTCGTTGGAAAGGTAATTATCTGAACTGTGTAGTAAGCTGTGTGACATTTGCCCTTAAGGTCGCACATTAAGGGGATCATCCATCATCCAGAGCCTATTTTTGGCATTTTTTTACAACCATAAAATGTTTCAATCATAGTCATTTGTTTTCCTAGTTTTGCATATGAATTACAAAATATCTGATATTTCCCCCAAACTTCTGGCCTTGATGTAGGGGAGACTAAAACTTGCTGCTACAGTTTCAAATGATGTAAAATAACAGCAAGGGAGAAGACTTGATTCCAAATATTTCTCATATGTTATATAACCCCTCTTTGGTTTTCATACATAAAGTAAATTTCACGGTGTATAAAATTTATTTGGTACTGAAGATATTCATAATTGTACGTTACTTCCAAAAGAGGAAAGATATAACATATGAGAAATATTTGGAATTAAGTCTCCCCTTGCTGTTATTTCAGATCATTTGAAACCATTGCAGCAAGTTTTTGTATCCCCTCCATCAAGGCCAGAAGGTTTGGGCAAATTTCTTTCTCTCTCTCTCTCATAGACTAATATATATATATATATATATATATATATATATATATATATATATATATATATATATATACTCATTTTCATGTATATCTAATAGCTCAAGAATTTCGTAATGTATTTAATATTGGTTGCTATAACATTACATAATTAAGTCCTTTAAACCGAACTTAAGTATAAAATTGAAAAGGCCTAAGTGCGTTGTGTATTTTTTTGTTGTTGATGTAATGAGTACATGCAAACATTTCATGAAACGTACAAGTTGATTGGCTAATGCAAACACTGGCATTAGCCAATCAACTTGTACGTTTCATTAAATCGTGTTCTTTTAAATGCCGGACAAATTAGGTATTTTCTTATTTGTTTATTAAAACAACCAGAAAGTTTACAGATTCAAGTTTTAATGTTTTATTTAAGTTTTATTTATTTATTTTTTTTTAAGTAGTATAACCTAACCGTTGTTGTAATGAAAATGTGTTTGTAAAATGACTCCCACACCCTTGATAATAGGGGGTTAATTTATGTACCGATTTCCTACACGCTTAACGTGTTAGACAATGTATTGTTAAATACTTTAAATATGATGTCATGATAATAAGGAAATACCTTAAATATTCTGGAAAAATCTTTTTTTGTTCACCCGAAATAAAGCATATTATCACTAAAGAATAAGGAGATACTGTGAAGGCCAGAACTATAAGGGAACAACCATGGGTGCGCAACAGGATGTTTGTTCACATAATATTTCAATTTCTGCAAGTTGGAGCAGGGAGGGAATTCCAAAGCCAAGCAACAAGAATAGTATCATAGGCTGTGTATTATATGTATGCGCAGATCATGATGTAATAATTATAAGATCACTCTCGCCCGGCTTTGACATTTATGCTTTATAGAAATGTTTGTTTCAATTGCATTTCTCGCGATTAAAGTTGGCCGTGTGGTTTGTTCCTTGCTAATGGGGTCCTGGATATGACCTTAAACTATATTCAGTGGTGAGGGCCCCAGCTTGCGGGCTTTGGGGAGTGTGGAGCCACCCTTTAATTACCATTGCTCCCAGGTCCACTCTGACCCGGAGTGGTAGTACGTGTTAGGGTTCCAACTATGGGTTGAATAGAAACCGACTTGAAAACAACAAATATATTCTATTAAAAATTTTTTCTTCAAAATCCTTGGATTCGGCATTAAATAACCCGAAATCTGGTCTTCTTGCTTGGATGGATTTATCTGTTTGTATATCAAAGGATTTTGTGACTTTAATTTTCCAGTACTGCTGCCTTTTGTGCTTGTATCATTTGTCTGTGTGTTCAAGATACAATTGTTTGCATAATTGCCAATCTACTGCCTTCCTCACTTCATCGTGTCTATTTTTATATTCTTTTGGGGCTAGTTTTCTGCATTCACTTATATGGTTTATTGTTCCGTTTCTTTGTCTGCAGATCTGCATTTGCTGTTTGCTTGTGTCTTGTCGATCCTTGCTTTGATGTGGTTGGTTCTAATTGCGTTATCTTGTGCAGCTGTTATTAATGATTCAGTTTCCCTGTTTAGGTTCCCTTTTTGTAGCCATTTCAAAGTGTTTTCCTTAGTCTCTTCTTTTGTCAGCTTATGAATCATCCAAGTAGGTATTTCTCTTTCCTTGTTTCTTTCCTCATCTCTTTTTCTCATATTTTGGTTTCTTCTGTGTCTCTTGCTGCAGTAATTATTCTTTCAGTGTTCTGCATTATGTAGTTTTCTAATTCTTTCTTTGTGTTATTTACATATTCTTCTCTATAAACCAGCCCTCTTCCTCCTTCTTTCCTTTTCACATATAGTCGGTCAGTATCCTCATTTGGGTGTAGTGCATTGTCCATTATCATGAGTTTCCTGGTCTTCTGGTCGAGATTCCTTGATTCTTCTTTGGTCCAGCTTATAAATGGACAAGAGTATCTTACAAGTGACAATGCCCATGTGTTTATTTCTTTAATCAGGTTTCTATTATATAGTTTCGTTTAAAGGAGTTTTCTTGTCCTTCTGAGATATTCCTTTCCAATTTTCTCTTTGATTTCCATTGCTTGGATAGTGTTTGCTTCTAGCACTCCTAAATATTTGTAACTATCATATTCACTTAGTGCCTGCATCTGTTTGATTGAACAGTACTATACCTTCTTTTGCTTCCAGTTTTCCCCTCATGGTCAGCAGTATACATTTTTCCATTCTGAATTCTGTTCGGATATTCTGGCTAAAGATTCTGCTTGTGTTTATTAGCGTTTCTAGTTCGATCATTGTTTTTGCAAACAGTTTCAGGTCATCCATATACATTAGATGGTTCATTCTTCTGTGTTAATAAACTTATATCCGGCTTGGCATTTTCTTAAAATGCTATTCAGGGGCATCATGGCTATAATGAACAATAATGGTGATAGAGAATCATCTTGCAAGATCCTCTTTTTATTTTGATTCCAGTTATGTATCGTCGTCCATCAGGTATCAGTTAGTCTCCATGTTCTTATTGCATTTTCTATCAGATTGGTTATATCGTATTTTGTACATTCTCAAACATTCTATTATCCATGCATGCGGGATTCTATCATATGCTTTCTTATAGTCGATCCATGCCATGGCTAAGTTCTTTTTTCTACTTTTGACCTCCTTTTGTCTATGTATAATATGTCATGTGTTCCTCTTTTTCCTTTTTGATATCCTTTCTTTTCTCTCTGGGAGTTGTCCGCGGTTATGAAGGGAATGATAAATTTGTTTTCTCAGTTATGCAGTAAGTATTTTCCACATTGTAGGTAAACAGGTTATGGGCCTGTAATTGTTTAGATCTGTAATGATCTCTGTTGGGATGTTTGGAGGAGTTCACATTCTGTTTCAGCTTTTAGTTTCTTCCACTCTTGGTTCCTTAACAATGGATTATTATTATTATTATTATCATCATCATCATCAGGACTTTTCACACAGGTCACCCTCAAAGATTTCTCTTTGAGAACAAGAACTTGTGATGTTCCCTGGAGTCTGACTGACAAATCTCCCCAGAATTCCAGTACTCTCCACCTTTTCTGATGATTTTGCATTATCACAACAGACACTTACCATTGATTTCTCACTGGCAATGACCATTCGTCTTTATTATTATTTATTGTATTATTGTTATCATTACACATGCGTCTCACCTATTAATAAAATAGGGCGATGGTTCATCAAGAACTTGTTTACGTTGGACTTGAATTCTATAATTACTGGAATAATGGAGATCTTCCTAAGATTCCAGTTTCTTTTCATGTCGTACATAAGACCGTGATATTTCATTAACTTTTAACTCTTAGCTCTATTTAAATCGGCACCATCGAGGACTTTATATGCTAAGGTTGCTTCTTTCGTCTTGTCCCATATCTTGTTGAGTATTATAGCTCCGTTTGCTAGGCGCATAGCTGTAGGGATTGCATAGTCATAATTTATGACTTATTCACAACTGTTCCTTCTGGTGTATGCTACCAGGACTTGTTGCTGCATTTGATATTCAACTTCTTAGAGATCGTCTAGTACAGATATTTTTATACACGCCATTGTGTAGCATTGTATGGGAGCCTTCTCCCTACGGCCCTGTCGGTGGGGCATTAGAATATGCCGACTGCCCCCCTGCAGAGGGTAAAAGTCCCTCAATGGGGGTCCTGGATATGACATTGAACTATATCCAGTGGTGAGGCCCCAGCTTGTGGGCTTTGGGGAGTGTGGAGCCACCCTTTAATTACCATTGCTTCCAGGTCCACTCTGACCCGGAGTGGTAGTACCTGTTAGGGTCCCAACTATGGGTTAAATAGAAACCGACGTGAAAACAACAAATACACTCTATTAAAAAAATTTTTCTTCAAAATCTTTGGATTCGGCATTAAATAACCCGAAAAGGGTTGATATGCCGTAAAACAAAAACAACCAACCAACCTTCTCCCTACAGAACGGTACAGCTAGATGTAAGATAGTTCGTACTCTCTGCTTCCGTGTGGCAGAACCTACACTTGTTATCATTGCTGAGATCAATGATGTTCTTTTAAAAGTATTGGTCATCAAGTGTTGATCTTGGGCAGCCATTATAATCTGCCCCTGATCATAGTAGAGCGATCCTCTTTTTAGCCAGTCTGCTTCTGAGTGTGTTTTTAAACACTAACAGACCTTGTCTGTTGCGTTATTTATTTTCTAGCATGGATACCCGGCAGTGCCAGGGTGGACATGAAGTTCCCTTTGGACACACCAGCTATACTAAGGATATTGAGCAACCCCCAGAAAAGAACGGAATCATCCCCCACTCCCCCTAAAAGAAGTAGGTGACAACTTCCTCACCAGATATTTCGGCAGCCCATGCGCTGGAGCCCCCCCCCCCAAAAAAAAAAAGAGAATCATAACTTTTCTTTCAATCTAAATAACAGCGAGTGCCCATGCGATCACAAAAAAAAAAAAAAAAAAATTTAGCCGTGGTTGGCAGGCTTGAACCTAAAACGCGAAAGAGGGGAAGGAGGGAAAAAAAGTTACTGGCAAACGCTTTTGCCTGCCAGACCATGACGACTTATGACGTCATGATCCTGCAAATTAACATTTTAAAACATAGTTTCAGTTTGATACGCATGCGTGACTTGCAAAAATCACGATGCGAAAAGTGACCTGTCTTGCAAAGAAATAGTCCAGTTGACTACCACAGAATTAATCTTTTTTTTTCTAATTTTCACGTATTATGCGTCTGAGGCATCGGTCTTTAAGATAGTACCGGTTTCAACCCGGTCAGATGCAGCTGACAAAAGTTTTTAGCATACATACGAACACATGCACAAACCAACGTTTGAGATTTATATAATACACTGGCGAGGGTGTTCGGCGTTGCCCGAGTGTTTGGAGGTGTAAAAGAAAAAAAGTTTTGCTAGGCAGGTAGGCTCAAATCCAAAGCCTTGAAGCGAAGGCGGAAAAGAAAGCCTGACATCTTAACGCGACGCTAAGAGGGCAGAGAAGTGAGGATAGTTGACATTAAACGCTTAAAAACAAACGTCTGGTTTTCTAAGTCAAACATCACGCCATAAAGAAATGAAATCACTCGTAGCCAGTTAAGCTTTACGCTTTCTGTGTATTTGTTTGTTTACCCAAAAGGGGAGTATCCAAATGAATAGCAATTGTCTTATATGAGGGGGGGTTTCCACACAGTGATCAAAGCTAATTGCTTTCTGGATGTCCCCGGCACAAAGCCGGAAAACTGCCTTGGTGTTTGTTAGTTTCGCTTTTTTATATGAAAACCACGAACAAACACGCGGGACCACGGGATAGCGTGAATTTTATGAGAGAAAAGTCGCTCAAATAAAAGATAGAGACGACCTCTATTCGTAAATCAACGATATTATGATCTAGGGAGTACTTAAAAAGTTTTAAGAAACAGTAACTCCCTCCCCCGAGCCCCCCCCCTCAAAGCTTTGCCGGATATACAAAAAAGTGCACATGCAAAAACACACACACACACACACATTTTCGCTTTTATACAATAGAAGATGTTAAAATCGAGTCGGCCAAACCAAGCAATATTTGTTCACATTTTTCTAAGTGGGATGTCACAAACGTTGAAACTAAGAAATTTTACATTTGTGTTTTAAGCTGACGAATATTTGCTATCCTAGATTTTACGTTTTTAAGAAACCATGTGTTCAGAGATATTTCTCCTGAAATTAGGCTGCCGTTTTGTGTGTTGTTAACGTATATAAAATACACGCTAGCGTCAGAAGAAATAAGAAAGGATAATAGTGCAAAACAGTTGGATTCACGTGCACACACACACACACACATCTATATATATATATATATATATATATATATATATATATATATATATATGCACGCCTGTGGAACTTTGTTCCGTCTGCCTGCTTCCCCCCGGACTACAACTTGGTTGTCTTCAAGTCCAATGTTAACAAATTCCTAATGAACCGCCCCCTTAAGTAAACATATCAGCAAATCTCCTCACTAACGTAATGTACTTGCAATAACCCTTATCCCTGAGTGGCTTCCGGGCCTTGATAAGTGGTGATCACTGTGTAAAAAAAAAAAAAAAAAAAAAATATATATATATATATATATATATATATATATATAATCCCACGTCAACATTTTGTTGAATAAAGACGTAAAGGGGATTACGTAACATACAAGACAATACATTTTCTAATAAAGGAAAAGAAAAACGGAGATAATTACGAAAGATAGAATACATTAATGTCTTAATAAAAATCGGTTAAGAACACATGTTGCCGAGCTTAAAGAAAAAAAAATATATGTGAACAATGTATATGTAAATTTTAGGTACATTTGTGTTTGGTTGTTCTGGAAGTCTACGCGACTGCTGCCAGTAGAGATGTCTGACAGACGTGAGAGCCATGCAGATTGCAAATCTGTCTAACCACATCTGATAGTTTTGAAGAAGAAAAAAAAACCCCAGAAAATTGGAAAGTTATATTCTGAACTTTCTCCTATGTACGGAAACTGGTTTTATTAATTGATTGAGAGGAGAGCACAAATCCTGAAATCTTGGTTGGAATAATTCAAGGGAGATATAACTTTTACATCAGTCCAAGGAAGACTACAAGGATCGTTATGAGGTCAACGCGTGCGTCTGCGCACTATTCTTTCGCCTCCCTAACACGTGCGTGTTCTGTGTTTGGATGGAACCAGTTTGTAAAGCATGTTCACGGTTCGTTTCTCTTAGTTTCGCAGGTCTTTTAATGTTCCTTTTATGTCTTGTCGCCGACAACTGTAACTAAGCGTAAACGTGGGGCGTTAACAAACTTTCGTTTCATCCTTCTTTCCGACGCGCGCGTGCCGCACTTATCGATACGATAAAGACGCGCGAACAAAGCTTGCCGTGTGCTAAGAGAAATGATATATTCTCGACACGTGGATGCGGAACTTGATAGGTGAATATCAAATAATCGCACTGTACAGGTGTTTTTTTTTTTTTTAATTGAATTTTTTTTTAATGAAAACTATACTGGCGAGAAAAACAAGTCAAATGGCTTACGAAGCTGATATTCGGAAAAGAGTCGAATGTCGTTTGCCTTGCTCTAAGTCGAAAGATAAGAACGGACATTGATTTATTTTATTGCGTTTTAATTGGAAGAGACTAATTAACGCGTCAGTCGGTTACTGTTTTTATTTTATTTTTTTAATGTTTTTTTTTTTTTTACAATTGTAACATAACGCGTGTGCAAGTGCATGCGAAATGACGTCACCGATGGGGAAAAATAAAGACTAAAAAAATAAAAATCACGTTAGAGACATAGAGAACGTTTGAGATCATATTAGAGGCATGAATGACGCTCCAGAAGGCGATCACATCAATGACGTCACAGCGATAACGAGAGAATGAGGAAATAAATTTCGTTATACAAAAAAAAAAAAAAAAAAAGAAAAAAAAAGCTGAGTTGAAGTTCTTTTCTATTTTTTGTCCACTGTACGACTGAGGCTATAACGTGCTGGTTCTCGGACAACGTTACACTATAGTCACCATTTATCTAGGCCCGGGTGTCACTCAAAGATAATAAATGGGTCCCAGGTGAGACAGCACCTTGATGATCGATTTTGGTGGAAATTGAATAGGAGTTACTTTATTCCAGATGACGGTTTCTCAAGAACTTGTTTACATTTTTTCCACAGAGCAGCAGTTCTGTGAAGCAATTTCTGCTCAGAGATTTTCGTGTTTTTTTTTGTTTTTTTGTTTTTTTTTCAAGATCAAAGTGTAGCATCTGTTCTTTAGATGCTGCACTTCAATTTTTTGCTCTCTCTCGGTGGAGAAGCACTCCTTCACGACTGAGACAATTTTTTATTTTTGTTCCGTTATTCACGTTAAAAAATGACCCTGGTGTTTAACTCTGTCCCGTGGGGAAGCATTGTTAATAAACGCTCTATGCACAGATAGAAAGGGAAATTGCGGATAGTGGATGTTATAAGCGTATTCTCCCTTCTGGGTGTTTCCATCCATGTATGGTGGGTTGCTGGTTCTGTCAAATGTTATATTTCTTTGAGAGCTCCAGTGAACAAGATATAGTCTTTTTTATACTTAACTCCTGACAGTTGGGGTTGCAATTCAGCACAAATTCAACTTTTCACTTCTGACCATATTCTGGTCTTTAACTATTCTTTGGCATTCACAGAATTTCCGACAATACATAACATAACAATAAATATAAAGAATAAGTGAGATGAATTTTAAATCATAATTTTTATTCAAAAAATTGTCAATGACATCTCAGAAATAATTAAAAATGTTAAACTATGAGATGATCTGTCTTTTCATGAGGTGCATAAAACATCGCTAATTAAAATTCTAAGAATAATTAATGATTTTTAAATTTTGAGCCCTGTGTTTCTTTGTACAATACAAATCGAATGTCAAAGTGACCCATAAATTTCTGGCACAAAGACATTTTATTGAGAGACTCTATAAAGACAAAGAAAAAAAATCTGATCAGCGTTTTTTTTTTACTGGAGAAGATTTTGGTCGTTTAGCTTTATCTGTAAAAAAATGTAGTGTTGTTGTTAGGAAACGACTATTGTCGCTTAACTTTACCTGGTTTACTTGCATTTTATTTTCTTGGCAAAAGACTTTGGTGGGTTTTATTTGCCTGGAAAAGACTAGTGGGTTTTATTTGCTTGGAAAGACTGATGGGTTTTATTTGCTTGGAAAGGCTGTGGTGGGTTTTATTTGCTTGGAAAAGACTGTGGTGGGTTTTATTTGCTTGGAAAAGACTGTGGTGGGTTTTATTTGCTTGGGAAAGACTGTGGTGGGTTTTATTTGCTTGGGAAAGACTGTGGTGGGTTTTATTTGCTTGGAAAAGACTGTGGTGGGTTTTATTTGCTTGGAAAAGACTGTGGTGGGTTTTATTTGCTTGGAAAAGACTGTGGTGGGTTTTATTTGCTTGGAAAGATTGTGGTGGGTTTTATTTGCTTGGGAAAGACTGTGGTGGGTTTTATTTGCCTGGAAAAGACTGGTGGGATTTATTTGCTTGGAAAGACTGTGGTGGGTTTTATTTGCTTGGAAAGACTGTGGTGGGTTTTATTTGCTTGGAAAAGACTGGTGGGTTTTATTTGCTTGGAAAAGACTGTGGTGGGTTTTATTTGCTTGGAAAGACTGTGGTGGGTTTTATTTGCTTGGAAAAGACTGGTGGGTTTTATTTGCTAGGAAAAGACTGTGGTGGGTTTTATTTGCTTGGAAAGACTGGTGGGTTTTATTTGCTTGGAAAGACTGTGGTGGGTTTTATTTGCTTGGAAAAGACTGTGGTGAGTTTTATTTGCTTGGAAAAGACTGTGGTGAGTTTTATTTGCTTGGAAAAGACTGTGGTGGGTTTTATTTGCTTGGAAAAGACTGTGGTGGGTTTTATTTGCTTGGAAAAGACTGTGGTGGGTTTTATTTGCTTGGAAAGACTGGTGGGTTTTATTTGCTTGGGAAAGACTGTCGTGGGTTTTATTTGCTTGGAAAAGACTGTGGTGGGTTTTATTTGCTTGGAAAGACTGGTGGGTTTTATTTGCTTGGAAAGACTGTGGTGGGTTTTATTTGCTTGGAAAGACTGTGGTGGGTTTTATTTGCTTGGAAAAGACTGTGGTGGGTTTTATTTGCTTGGAAAGACTGGTGGGTTTTATTTGCTTGGAAAGACTGTGGTGGGTTTTATTTGCTTGGAAAAGACTGTGGTGGGTTTTATTTGCTTGGAAAGACTGGTGGGTTTTATTTGCTTGGAAAAGACTGGTGGGTTTTATTTGCTTGGAAAAGACTGTGGTGGGTTTTATTTGCTTGGAAAAGACTGTGGTGGGTTTTATTTGCTTGGAAAGACTGGTGGGTTTTATTTGCTTGGGAAAGACTGTCGTGGGTTTTATTTGCTTGGAAAAGACTGTGGTGGGTTTTATTTGCTTGGAAAGACTGGTGGGTTTTATTTGCTTGGAAAGACTGTGGTGGGTTTTATTTGCTTGGAAAGACTGTGGTGGGTTTTATTTGCTTGGAAAAGACTGTGGTGGGTTTTATTTGCTTGGAAAGACTGGTGGGTTTTATTTGCTTGGAAAGACTGTGGTGGGTTTTATTTGCTTGGAAAAGACTGTGGTGGGTTTTATTTGCTTGGAAAGACTGGTGGGTTTTATTTGCTTGGAAAAGACTGGTGGGTTTTATTTGCTTGGAAAAGACTGTGGTGGGTTTTATTTGCTTGGAAAGACTGTGGTGGGTTTTATTTGCTTGGAAAAGACTGTGGTGGGTTTTATTTGCTTGGAAAAGACTGTGGTGGGTTTTATTTGCTTGGAAAGACTGGTGGGTTTTATTTGCTTGGAAAGACTGTGGTGGGTTTTATTTGCTTGGAAAAGACTGTGGTGGGTTTTATTTGCTTGGAAAGACTGGTGGGTTTTATTTGCTTGGAAAAGACTGGTGGGTTTTATTTGCTTGGAAAAGACTGTGGTGGGTTTTATTTGCTTGGAAAGACTGTGGTGGGTTTTATTTGCTTGGAAAAGACTGTGGTGGGTTTTATTTGCTTGGAAAAGACTGTGGTGGGTTTTAGTTGCTTGGAAAGACTGTGGTGGGTTTTATTTGCTTGGAAAGACTGTGGTGGGTTTTATTTGCTTGGAAAGACTGTGGTGGGTTTTATTTGCTTGGAAAGACTGTGGTGGGTTTTATTTGCTTGGAAAAGACTGGTGGGTTTTATTTGCTTGGAAAAGACTGGTGGGTTTTATTTGCTTGGAAAAGACTGGTGGGTTTTATTTGCTTGGAGAAGACTGTGGTGGGTTTTATTTGCTTGGAAAAGACTGTGGTGGGTTTTATTTGCTTGGAAAAGACTGTGGTGGGTTTTATTTGCTTGGAAAAGACTGTGGTGGGTTTTATTTGCTTGGAAAAGACTGTGGTGGGTTTTATTTGCTTGGAAAGACTGTGGTGGGTTTTATTTGCTTGGAAAGACTGTGGTGGGTTTTATTTGCTTGGAAAAGACTGGTGGGTTTTATTTGCTTGGAAAAGACTGTTGGGTTTTATTTGCCTTTTACTGGAAAAAATCTAGCAGGCAAATTTTACCTTTATCCTATTCTAAATTTAAAGCATCAATTTTTAAGTTGTTATAGATTATTGCTCAAAATGTCTTTTATTTCCGAATAGAAAAAAAAAATGTTCATACATAATACCAACAAACAATCTCATATTCAATGTACATCTATATATGTACTAGTGTTGAGACAATTAATTAGAATCGGAAAGCTCAGAACTTTTGAGGGTATTAGAATCAGAATGGGAAAATATTGCGCCTATTTTCTGATGCCGAAAACGATTCTTTTAATATTTGCTTGTAATTCAACATTTATTTCATAAAGGTTTTCTGACACAAAATACGTTCCAAAATATTTAGTTCTTGGATTGAGTTATGTTTGAAAAGAAAAAATCCATGTAAATTGTTCTAATTTATAATGACTCATCTCTGACTCATCAATATATTTGTTCCGTCTTCTCTCACTGTATGCTAATTCAGCTACTCTATTTTTATTGTTTCTGTAAGCATCTACAAAAAGAGGGACTCGCTCTTTTAATGTTGCCATCTAATTTACATAGTCTGTTTGTACACACCGTAAGCTCTATGTAAATTAGACAGTACAGAAGTAAAGACTCAATCACTAATATTTCTTAATGTCTCTATAAGAATTTACAGAAACATTGACTCTAATACCGTAAACACTTATGTAAACTAGATAGCAAGCTAATAGGTCTTTTTTATTTTCTATATCTATAAAAGTTAAAATGTGTTTGTGCGTGTACATTTCCTTAACAAATAACTCTGTCAATTTTCAGTCTACAGACTCGAGATTTGACATTAGGGGTATTGAGATTTGGGAAAAATTTTTAAATTGGTTTTCGGCCAGAAATTTGGCTGTCAAGGGGTTAAAGTTCAACGATTTGATCTTTTAAAACTCTATCAAACTCCTCCGCCATTTTTGGGTCTAAACACTTGAAATTTTAAATGTAGGTTACTTGGACATGGATCAAACTTTTTAATTTGATTTGAGCCCATAAAGTAAATGTTATGGGGTCAAAATTAGGTTCAAAGTTATTAAAAAAATTGACCTCTGCGGTCTCTACCAAATTACTCAGGCCAATTTCTGGTCTAAGCATTTGAAATTTTACATAAAATGTATTCAGAGATAGGGCAAGCTTTTAATAGGTTTGGGTTGAAAATTTGAGCTGCCAAGGGATTAAAGTTCAAAAGATTTGACATTTGCGGTTTCTAGCAAACTACTCAGCCAATTTTGGATCTAAACATTTGAAATTTATACATAACGGGTATTCAGACATGTGGCAAGCATTTTAATCAGTTTTGGGGCGAAAATTTGGTTGCCAAAAGGTCAAAGTTGAAAGCGTTGACCTTTTCAGATTCTACCAAATTTCTCCGCCAATTTTTGGGCTAAAGACTTGAACATTTAGATGTAGGTAACTTGGACATGGGTGAAACTTTGTATTTTGATTTGAAACCTGTTAAGGGATCAAAATTGGGGTAAAAGTTTAAACAATTGACCTCTGCCATCTCTACGAAATTACTCAGACAAATTTTGGTCTAAACATTTTAAAGCTTAGATAAAGTGTATCCAACCTTAGGGTAAGTTAGGAACGGTATGTAGGGCCCGGGCAAAACCGGGTTGAACTGCTAGTTGTACACATAAGGGTGATATATAAAAATGCTTACAATTTTTAGTTCTGCAAGAAGTATGTCTGTGCACCCTCTCTCTATCTTTGCCTAAACCCAAATTCTATGAACAAAGTTTTTTTTTTTTTTTTTGCCTAAAACTACCCGCCTGTGAAATTCTATACTGCAAGGCTGCTTTCCAGCAGACTACAACTTGGTCGTTTTGAAGTCCACTGTAAACAAGTTCTTGTTAAACCGGCCTTTTAAATATTCAATTCCACACAATTTCCTCCACTTAGCCATCATCATTATGGTGTTGTTTCACAGTCAGTAACACTTGAGTTGCTTTCGGGCCTTCATAAGTAGTGACTCACTTGTAAAAAAAAAAAAAAAAAAAAATTCTAATGAAATTCAAGTGGAATGTGACCCGACGAATCGCGGGTACGTCCGGTGCTATTTAATTAAAAACTAAATAATAGAACATCTGCGACGTGTGCCTGGTCAGCTTGAACAGTTTGGAAGCTTGAATCGTAAGTCAACCGCAAATTATTATTTTTATTTTATTGGGTAGTAAACGGGGTGGCAAGATCAAAAGAAATATGATTATCTACATACTTACATTGCTGTTTTTTTTTTTTTTTAACTTTTATTTTATTCTTCCTTTTTTTCCCCTTTTCTGTTTCCTATTTCGCCATTTTTTTTTTTTTTTTCTATTTCATTTTTTTTCTATTTCTTTTTTCCCTTTCATCTTCGGGGTTTCTTTTACCGTTTTTCGTTTACTTTTTCATCCTATCCTTTTTATCCCCTTTTTCGTTTTTATCTCCTTTTTTTCTCTTTCCTCTTTTTTATTTATTTTCTTTTTCCTTTTTTCTTGCTTTCGTTGTTTTTTCTTTTTCCTTTTTCTTTCCTTTTCCCATTTCCATTCCTCTTTTTCTTATTCATTTTCCTTTTTATCTTTTCTTATTTCTTTTCCTCTGTTTTTTTCCTCCTTTCTTTCTTTTAATTTTGTTTCTTAGTAATTTTATAACCGTTTTCTTTTTTCATTTCTTTTTCTTATTCCTTTTTTTCTATCTTTGCCTTTTCTTTTCCTGTCTTTCATTTTCTTTTTCGTTATTATTTTCTCTTCCCTCCCCTTCTACTTTTATAATTTTCTTTTTTATTTTCATTTTCTTTTATTCTTCCTTTTCCTTTTATTTTTTTCTAAACCTTTTTCCATTTTCTTTTTTCTTTTTCTGTCCTTCATTTCATTTTTTTTCTTTTTCTGTCCTTCATTTCATTTTTTTCTTTTTCTGTCCTTCATTTCATTTTTTTTCTTTTTCTGTCCTTCATTTCATTTTTTCTTTTTCTGTCCTTCATTTCATTTTTTTTTCTTTTTCTGTCCTTCATTTCATTTTTTTTTCTTTTTCTGTCCTTCATTTAATGTTTTTCTTTTTCTGTCGTTCATTTCATTTTTTTCTTTTTCTGTCGTTCATTTCATTTTTTTCTTTTTCTGTCCTTCATTTTATTTTTTTCTTTTTCTGTCCTTCATTTCATTTTTTTCTTTTTCTGTCCTTCATTTCATTTTTTTCTTTTTCTGTCCTTCATTTCATTTTTTTCTTTTTCTGTCCTTCATTTCATTTTTTTCTTTTTCTGTCCTTCATTTCATTTTTTTCTTTTTCTGTCCTTCATTTCATTTTTTTCTTTTTCTGTCCTTCATTTCATTTTTTTCTTTTTCTGTCCTTCATTACATTTTTTTCTTTTTCTGTCCTTCATTACATTTTTTTCTTTTTCTGTCCTTCATTACATTTTTTTCTTTTTCTGTCCTTCATTTCATTTTTTTCTTTTTCTGTCCTTCATTACATTTTTTTCTTTTTCTGTCCTTCATTACATTTTTTTCTTTTTCTGTCCTTCATTACATTTTTTTCTTTTTCTGTCCTTCATTACATTTTTTTCTTTTTCTGTCCTTCATTACATTTTTTTCTTTTTCTGTCCTTCATTACATTTTTTTCTTTTTCTGTCCTTCATTACATTTTTGTCTTTTTCTGTCCTTCATTTCATTTTTTTCATTTTCCTTATTGTTTTCTCTTCCTTTTTCTTTTCTCATTTTATTTTCGTTTTCTTTTCCTCTAAATTTTTTTCTCTTTTCAACCATTTTCTATTTTATCCGAAACTTATTCCCCCCCCCCCCAAAAGCAAGAGATTAAACCATTTTTGTATTGATCTGTCCCTGTTGATTGCGGTGCTATGCTGGTTCAGTGCAGTTCTAGGAGGTCCACCCCCTCCCAGGCTTTGTCTTTTCTCTGTTAGAAAGGGTTAGTTTATTGTTAATCGCCTGAGACACCCTTATTATGTAATGCTAACAGAACTGCCCAGACACTTTGAGCAGGTCACAGTGCCTCTCCTCAGGGGCGCTAACTTCTGAATTCCACATTCCTACCCTGGTGTCAAAGTTCTTGCAGTGGGAGTGAACTAAATACCCTTATTTTCGTTCTCATGTGTTTCTTTTCCTTTAACCCTACATGAAACCTTATCCCTTTTTACTTAAAACGTTTGAAATTCTATTACTTCAGAGACTCTTTTCACTGAGGTTTTGTACTTGCATCACTGTTCAAAGAAAAACAAGAGGGTTTGCTCTGCTGTGAATCTCTCGATTTGTTGGGAGGGGGATCCTCATATTTACCTAATCCCCCACCCTTGTCAGGGGAAGAGAGGACACCTCACACAAGGAATAACCTTAGTACCTCATGTGGAAGCTGTTGCCCCACAGGAAACAGCTTTTTGGAGAAGAGGTCTCATTGCCAACCAGCTGTCCTTTTGGAGTTCCAAGCCTTTAAGGTGTCATAATCGATGACGTAGATTGTAGATGATGTCAAATGGAATTGCTATATTCTTTACTATATATATATATATATATATATATATATATATATATATATATATAGCATTTAGGATAAATTGTAGAATCATCTGCCCAAAATATACTCCTGTCATAAAAAAAAAAAAAAAAAAAATTAAAAATTAATCTACAAAAATGTTGGTTGTAGTAAAAATAAAAACACTTTTGTTCATACACAGAATTCCTCTTTAAAAATCAAACTTTAAGAAAAATCTGAGATGTATATATCCGTGATGAAACGAAAATACCATATTCCAAAAACCATATAAATTGATCAAGTAGTTTTATTTAAATTGATCAAGTAGTTTTATTTTTATAAAGAAAATCATTTTCAAGTGATTAATGGTAATTCGTAGGCATTACAACATAAATCTTGCAAGTTTAAATTCTTTTGTTATCTCCCTTGTTGAGATTATTTTGAAGATGCTGAGAGAAGACAGTAAAATATGATTTCATTGTTTAAAAATAAAATTATTGGAACTATTACATGATTTTTGGAATGCGATAGTTTCGTTCCATCATGTGTATGCACATAATACAGACTTGAACTCTTTTTACTATCTGTGACGAGGCTTTTGTACAAAAACCACAACCATTATATATATATATATATATATATATATATATATACATACACACACACACACAATCATGTAGTTAATAGGGAAAGTTTACTAGGTAAATGCAAAAGTAAGTTTCAGCTTGTCCAATAAACGTAGTAATGTTTATATTATCCCAACCAAGTAAATAAAGCTCGATACAGCAATTAGAAGTAGAGCTCAATACCATAAGTACTGCAAATTAGAAATTTACATGTAGAAATATATTTTTTGACGGTATACCTCCAATAAAATTGGACAGTGAAATATCCTTACTCAACAGAGTTTCAAAGAATGTAATGTTCTCGTCAGAGGATAGAAGCTGGTTACCAGATTATATATCGCGCAGAGCTAGAATCTGCTGGTTTTAGCATTTTCTGAAACTGCATTTTAGGATGATGGCCAGAAAATGTATAATTATGCTTGTAAAATAATGTTTGCATATATAGTGTTTGTGTAAAATTTTTTTAGAAATGTTTGTATAAAATTTGTCAGGAGGGTAAAAATAAACAAGAAAGAGGGGGTGGGAGAAAAATTCCAAACCTTTTTATTTATACTTATATATATATGTGTGTGTGTGTGTGTGTGTCTAAAGAAGCTTTGAATAAAAAAAAAAATGCAAAAATAAAAAATGCAGTTTAGATTCCCGGAAGGAAAAAAACAAAAAAAAACATTAATTTTAACCTATCGCAGACTAAGCACCTACATAATCCGATTTCTAAAAAGTTTATAATGACCATAGAGAATTCATTTATATATATGGACTAAAAAAAATAAAGGCCTTAACTAAAATTGTTAAATAGAAATAGACTTAGCATTTGCATAAGCCGATTTCGCAAAAGTCTTCAATTTTAAAACAGAATTTAACTACATAAGGATGAAAAGAGAAAACCTTAACTAAAATTTCGTAAATAGAAAATGGGGATCATCAGCTGCTTACCATATATATATATATGTGTATATATATATATATATATATATATGTGTGTGTGTGTGTCTGTAATTTTTAAGTCATCTTTTCAAAGAATTTTTCCCTGTTCTTTTTTCATTTATCACCATTAGTTTAATGTAATCATAATAAGTCTAACATCATCTTTACACGCTAGTGTGCATTGAGCTTCTTTAAGCAAGTGACGTAACCGATCTCTGCTCAGGTTTTAATTTATCCTTCTTTCTCTTAAGCTCATTTGGATAACTTTCTTCCATGACCTTCCCCTGAAAACTGAACCTGCTATCTCAATTGTTGTACACATCTACTAACCCAAGAACTCCCATCCATTCTTTCAATGTGGCCATATCATCGCAGTCTACTTTTCTGCACATATCTCTCTATACTGTCAAAGTTTTAATCTTCTGAGATCATCAGAAATAAGTGTCTTTAAGACTTGCATTACACATTCGTTGTATCATTCTCATATTTCTCTTCATATATATATATATATATATATATATATATATATATATATATATACACGCCATAATCACATTGACACATCAATTTTCACTAGAAGTTAAGCAATGTTGAGCCTTGTCAATGCCAGATGAGTGACCAATTTTGAAATACCAGACTGGTGACAAACTTGGGGATACCAGGCACTGTATGTAGAAGGATGTCAACACCTTCCTGCAAGAGTTGCAACAACCTAACGTCGTCATCATACATGCGGCTGGGAAACCTACCTAACTCCGGACAGGTCTGTTTATCTATTTTTCTCTCAAATTCATCCCTATTATTTTTTCTTTCTCATATTTTAGTTGGTCTTCCCTTGCCAACTGAACCGAGCCTTGATAAGTGGTGACCCGTTAGTTAAAACAAAAAAACAAAACAAACAAACATAAATTATAAAAAGACAAAACAAATATACCTATTTACTATATTGTGTTATGTGTTCGTTATTTCTGACGTTGTCATATTGCGATATTGCCTACCGCTATTTCCTGGTCGATAAATGACGTGCTAGTTTTAGTTGACCTGTATTCAATATCCAGAAACAACGGTCAATGAGTTTTTATTATTTAGCGTCCGAGGCTTTCAAATCATGACCAAGTTGGCGATGATCCAAACAAAATTTTGCTAACTTGGTATATTGTGTTCTACTGGCTTGCTTTGCCGACTTGAAAAGTTTGCTTCTTGAAATATGAATTTAAAAGAATAAACATTTCATTCATAACTTTTTTGTTTATTTTTATTTTTTTATGAGTGTTACCACCTATCAAGGCTTGAAGACCACTTGAGGATAAGAGTTAATGAATGCAAGACACATCCTGGTTACCGGTAGTGGTAGAAGTTGGATGGAATTGGATTATTTAAGTGGTCGGTTTAACAGGAACTTGTTGAAATTTTATAGGTTTTGGTTTCGATCTCAGCTTGAGTGTTTCTTGCGTTGTTTTTTTTTTTGTTTTTTTTTTGTACTTACAAGAAGTGAAATACTTGTATATGTCTCGGTTCTTCGATTTTTTTACTTCATTTTTTTTTAAGGAATTCAACGTTACGTTTAATAACTACTGTATTTCTGTTTATAATAAATAAGAAATCTGCAATAATTAAAATATGATATTTTATTCTATGACCTGGGCAACGCTGGGTGGCTTGGTAGTATATCTATAAAAGCGATTATTGTGTGTGTATGAAGACACTTCTTAACCTATATACTCAACGAATTTTTGATCTACAGACTTGAAATTTGGTATATAGGTTATTCAGATATGTGAAACATTTTTTAATCGTTTTTTATCCAGAATAAAGGGCTGCTAAGGGATAAAAATTGAAGAATTGGTATGTGGGGGTGGGGGTGGGGGGTCATCGGATTTTTATCTGTTTTGTCAACTGTTCCACAACTGTGCATGCGCGGACGTTCACATTATGTTAAGAATAAATAGGTTTAAAAATACTCGCTCAGTATATGTTACCGTGACATAGGCTGACATATATTCGGTGGAGTTTTTACAGTATTTCGTATATTTTTTATTTTTAAGTCATTTTCTCAAACTTGCCGTGTTCAACAAAGAGTTTGGCGCCATTTTAAGTTCAATACACCGGTAAACACTGTTTTTCGAACTGAATAAACATGTTACATTAAATAAAAACAAAAAAATATCCAGTTAGGTAGAAAGGTAACTTATCTTGCCTTTGATAACATTTATTTGTTATATATTTGTTTTTTGACAACTTTTTGGAATCTGTGTGTACAGTAATACAAACCCAAAATTGGATTGTTGAACACGTCATCTCTTATCCAAGTCGTAACCGGACATTTCAATGAAATATATACTACATATATATTGTCATTCAAAAGAAGTTTGAAAGTCGAGAACAAGACATTTCAATGAAATATATACTACATATATATTGTCATTCAAAAGAAGTTTGAAATTCGAGAACAAGACATTTCAATGAAATATATACTACATATATATTGTCATTCAAAAGAAGTTTGAAAGTCGAGAACAAGACATTTCAATGAAATATATACTACATATATATTGTCATTCAAAAGAAGTTTGAAAGTCGAGAACAAGACATTTCAATGAAATATATACTACATATATATTGTCATTCAAAAGAAGTTTGAAAGTCGAGAACAAGACATTTCAATGAAATATATACTACATATATATTGTCATTCAAAAGAAGTTTGAAAGTCGAGAACAAGACATTTCAATGAAATATATACTACATATATATTGTCATTCAAAAGAAGTTTGAAAGTCGAGAACAAGACATTTCAATGAAATATATACTACATATATATTGTCATTCAAAAGAAGTTTGAAAGTCGAGAACAAGACATTTCAATGAAATATATACTACATATATATTGTCATTCAAAAGAAGTTTGAAAGTCGAGAACAAGACATTTCAATGAAATATATACTACATATATATTGTCATTCAAAAGAAGTTTGAAAGTCGAGAACAAGACATTTCAATGAAATATATACTACATATATATTGTCATTCAAAAGAAGTTTGAAAGTCGAGAACAAGACATTTCAATGAAATATATACTACATATATATTGTCATTCAAAAGAAGTTTGAAAGTCGAGAACAAGACATTTCAATGAAATATATACTACATATATATTGTCATTCAAAAGAAGTTTGAAATTCGAGAACAAGGCATTAATAATGATTGAATAATCGTAAATGAATATTCTTTTGCAAGTGTTGGATGTTTGGTAAAATTTGCTGCCGTTTGACAATCGTTAATTCTACCTTTTTAAACTATTTTGTTGCATTTGTTGATGTAGCTGAATCATTTGTGTAGATATTGGATCGGCGGTGTAAAAAATAAATAAAATAATGCGATAAAAATCGTTTTGTGTTTTTTATTCTATTATTTTAAATGTGGAATCATCTTCAGTTAAACTATGATTCAGTTAATCAGAAGAAAAACACGTTTGAAATGTATAAATATAAATATGCTACAAGGACCGTGATTTTCACAAAATGGCGCCATGTCATTTAAAAAATTTTTTTTTTTTTTTATTTTATTTTATTTTTTTGCAACGATCAAAACGAAAAAAAGTATCCAAACGTTTTTTTATCCTATTACTAGGTAATAATACATTTATTATAACTTCAAACCATTCTTAGTATCATGATCTCTCTCTCTCCATATATATATATATATATATATATATATATATATATATATATATATATAAATAAAATTCCAGGTTAAAAATATGATATACAAAGATAAAAACCAATGGATGTAGTGAGGTTTTTAATAGCGTTCAATAAAAAGAGCAAAATATTTTATATTTCAAGTAACCAATTTACATAGTCACGAGAAAGACAATGCCAATGTTTCGATCAATTAGTGACTTCGAGTGATCCAAAGTTCCTACTTTATGAGAATTATAATCCTTGAGTTCATTTGAGGATTATAATTCTTATGAAATAGGAACTTTAGATCACCCAATCAGGTGATTAATTGATCGAAACATTAGCAATTAATGTAATGTAAATTGGTTACTTGAAATTAAATAAAAGTGTGTGTGTGTGTATGTATGTATATATAATACTCTCTATCTTAGGTCGAGCATATTGGGAAGTGATATACAAATTACCATTAGCGTATGAAGCAATGCTCTTTGTGTAAACAAATTGAGCTTAGGTATTTGGACAATGTCAAAACATTGTTAATTCACTGCCCGCATAGCAGCAGTTGTATAGTGCAACAGTTAGAAGCTCCAACTATCGTTTGGGCGATCATGGTTTCAGGTAGTTGCTTGTCTAGTCGCACAGATGAGCTGCGAAACAGTACTGTATGTGGATGACTATATATATAGTCATACAGTACTGTTTCGCTGTATCACAGCTCACCAGTGCGGCTAAACTAGCACCTTTCTCAAGCCAGGTATTGAACCTACAACCATCGAGTTAATAGTCAGCAGTTGTAACCTCTGGACAATGGGATCGGTGCTCGCAAATGACCTCCTCAAATGTCCATTTCCGTAGGCACTCGCCCATCGCTTTTCTAGTGCTCCAGCTGCTTGTTTATTTACAAACAATTATTCTTTTATACCTAGAGATACTAATGTTTCATGCTTACGCAATCATCAGTGTAGGATGACAATTTCTGCCGGGTATTTGTAGGTGTGTGTTGAGCAAAAAAAAAAATATAAGATGGTAGTAGGCAGGCAGGCAGGCAGGCTCGAACCCGTAACGTGAAAAAAAGTGGAGATGTGTGTAAGGGTGTTGGTTGAGCAAAAAAAAGAATAAAAAATTAGAAGTAACCAGACTCGAACCCTTAATGCGCCATAGGAAGAGAAGTGAAAAAAAAAAAATGGTCTTATCGATGCGCTCACCGCAATTGTGACGTCACGGGCGGTTGAAATAACGTCTTTTATGTAACGTCGTTGACGCGAAGTTTAAATAACTTGCAAAAGTGTCAGCGAAAAAAATCGACCTCTCCTTGTAGAGAAGTGCCCAGTTGAGGGTGAAGGAATTAATGTTTTTAGTCAATTTTTCGATATTTGTCGTCCGAAAGGTCAAGCTTTAAAAGTATACCAATTTTGTGAAAATTCAACGCGTCTGTCAAAGGTTTTAGGAATACAAACATACATACATACATTTAAACAGACAGGTGAGATTTATATTATAGACTAGCTTGGGTGGCCGGTACTGCCTGGGTGTTTGGAGGTGTGTGTGTGTTGAGCAAAAAAAAAAAAAAAAAAGGTGGAAGTAGGCAAGCAGACTTGAACCCGTACCGTTAAGGATGAAAAGAATCTATGAAAAACAATGTGACGTCTTTACTGTTGTGTCCATCGCCAAACCGGGAGTGGCAATGATTTAAATAAAGGCTAATCAATCGAAAAGAGAGGGTGACTTTCGAAAATATTGGCGAAAAAAGCGACCCCCCTCTTTGTAGAAAACTACCCAGTCGAAGGTGAAGAAACTAATGTTTTTAGCCAATTTTTCTATATTTGCGACCCCCCAAAAACATCTGGCACTATTGGAAATTGAATTTTTTTTTTCTAAGCATTCTTGATAGTCTCAACTTAAATTCCTCTGCAAAGGAGCTCTGCAAATACCATCGATCAGGCTAGCTTTAGTATTGTGGGGAGGGGGTCATAATGGTGATATTCTCGATATATAACCAAACAAAGTAGTCCAGCGGTCTCAGGTTTGGTTAGGAGAGAGCCAGTGAGAGAAAGGTACTAAGTTGTAGCACTCCTTCTGAAGTCAAGCCCGGGTTGCTTTGGACTTATGAGTTGGCGCTGAGTCCTACTACCACAATCAGGGTCTACCAGCGGCCACCTGATTGCATCAGGGGATCACCACACTCTTCAGCACGTCTAGGACACTTTAGTGTTGACTTTCAAGCCAATTTCGAAGATGTAAGGTGGCATGATATGGTCCGCACTTGAAATCACACCAAAGACCATAATTGTGGCTGGAAACTTTGTTTTCCTCACTCTGCACCTGTCCCTGTTATTCGTGGCAATCCAGCGATGCATTTTGAATGTGCTGGCAATGGTCCTGTTCTCATAATTTGAATTGCTAGATGGCAGAGAGCACGAGTTGTACAATGGCGCATCTCCGATCTCGCTTGTTGAACATTGTGTTACTTTCAGACATGATAGAAGCCTTCTATCGCTCTTGGCATTTGTACACAACTGGCCAACTAGTAGATGGTCTGCAACAAAAAAGAAAACCAGTTTCCATCAAACAGAAATGGAATCATGCTGTCTCTTCTATGGCAACAATTTTATCATTCCACCTTGTAAGGTACTTAACCAGCTGTCCTTAGGTTACTCTACTCAAAACCTATATTTTACGGTAATTTAATAGGCTTAATTGATGTTTTCTTAGCCATTAGCTTGAAGCGTTACTCTCAGCACCAAAATCAACTGTCTAAAAACATACTTGCAATGATCATTCCCTGTTGATTGCAGAAAATACAGGTCTTGTGCAGTTCTAGGAGGTCTACTCTCCCAGTCTTTGGCTTTTCTCTTTGAAGAGGAGTTAGGTTATTACTAATCGCCTGAGGTGCCCATATCAAGGAATACCGACAGAGCTACCCAGGCATTTACTTGTAAGTCGGTGCTCCACCTCGGGGGTGCTAGCTTTTCAATCTCACTTTCTGACCCTTGTCTCATTTCTCACTGTAGAGAGAAATAAATACTAATCATATCTATATAATATTCTTGTTACTTTACTCTTGTTAATATATTGTTACTTCCTTTGTTAGTTCGTACGTTATGTTTTGAAAAAGGTCAAATACAATCTTGTAAGTTCAAACTGCTTCAAAAAAAAGGTCAACTTTGCGAAATTTGCCTTAAAAAAAGTCAAATCTGGTAACCCTGGACAAGAATGAGTGACCTCCCTTTGATGTAGCCTCCTTTTCGAATGTCATAATATATGTTCATTGTTGTAATGGTTTGAGAAAGGAACTCTTAGTAATTTCTCACCAAGAAAAAAGTCAACGAAACCTTAAAAAAAAAGGGGGGGGGCAGCCAAAAGAAACGAGGAAAAAAAAAAAACATTGTCTTCCAAGAGATGCTAAACTGAAGAAGTAAATTAAAGATCGTCTCTTACAATAAGTATTGAACTATGTAGCACAATATTGCTTTCTGAGTATTTATTAGTACTTATTAATTTATATAATTTGGGACAACTCTACATTTAACATACGATGGACTATGAACCGGTCACCATATGTGGGGTGGGGAGTGGGGTCACTCAGCGGTCGATTCACAAGAATACAAAGAACAAATACATTTACATGGAAAAATATGTATAATTTTATTAGCGGTCGCATACAGGATGAGATTCACAAAATAGTCTCTACTTAAAAAAAAATTCTCTAAGTTTTTTCTTGGGCCATGTCAACAAGTGACAGTTTCTCCTCTCATTAAGGACAAAGTCTCTTCACTAAAAATCTTTCGAATGAGAATCTCAAAACGATACTTTCTCAACTAGGAACCCTGAGTGAGAGGATCCAGTCAGAATCTCCAGTCCCCCCCCCAAAAAAAGCTTCTAAATATATAATGTTACCAACCCAGATGTAGATTTGACCAGGCCACTGGTAAGTTTTTGGCCAATCAGTGGTATGGACAGATCTGGGTCCGGCTGTCAACGTATTTCTCTTTGAAAGAACAGTTTCCAACCCGTATGTAGACCTGACTAAGCCACTGGTTGGTTTTCAGTCAATCAGTGGAATTAACTGTCCTAACTAGTGTATAAAAAAAAAAAATAAAATAAAGGAAAAGGGGAATTTATTTATTCATTTTCTTTTTTTTTTTTCATTCTTATCTGACCCTTTCACAGGACACTATTTTCATAGAAATGTTAAACTCATATTTGCTGTATGTTATTGGGTTTTCTGTCCCCCAAAAAACTAATTTTTTTGTGCAATTCAGATAAATATTAGCTTTCTCAAAACCTATATATTGATCAAACATATTTCTACGGTTCCTGCTAATGTTGAACTATTTTTTAAAGCCAACAATTAATAAAGATATAGGAAAATCAAAAGTAATCGTTTTTAATTAATTTCTCAGCTATAGTTCCTTCAGCGTTATATCGTTATCATTTACCAATAGAAGCTATTTTTTTCATTCAGATCAAAATAAGGCTCTATCCTGCATTAGGTCACCAAAAGAATGATGGCATTGCTGAAGAAGAAGAACAGGCATGATGTGAAGGAACTGGGTGAATACAGGCACATAACTCTGCTAAACATGGAGTTAAAAATTTGGGCCAAGATCCTATCAAACCGGTTACAAAGTGTTGATTGGATCTGAGCAGATTTATGCTGTGAAGGGAAAATCGATTCAGTACATCTTGCACTTGATCTGTACCATTCTAAAAGAAGAGATATTGATATGGAAGTGGCACTGATCAAATTAGTCTAAAGCTTTTGACAAGGTTAATCCATCGTTTCAGAAACCACCGGTTATAAACCAGACTTTTGCGAATGAATCTCCATAGTGTATTATGCAGGAACAGGAGTGGTATTAGAGGCGAATGAAAATCATTTGAAACCTTTCATTATCTCATGATAATCAGTTGTCTGATGTTGCCCTTGTTCTACGTCCTTGTGTTGGAGCCGCTACTTTGAAAGCTAAGGCACGGAGAGGTAAGTATGAGCCTTCACGGAATCACTTTGCTTGATAGTGCAAAGCCAGTGTTTCCACATTCGCCGATGACTTCATTGCCTTCTGAGACATCAAGATAGTGACTGGCGCACACATATTAGAAAATGATTATGGGGGCCAAAATCAACTGCAACAAGTCAGTTGGCCTGCAGTTGGGTGCCTGAAGCGGTGACACTACCATCCTGTCCCCCTTCAGATGGACAGATGTTCTGGTTCAAATTCTTGGTATGTTGCTAGGATTGGGTCTCCAATTAGAAAGAATTTGGTTGGAGGTACGGTCAAGCATCGGGTAACTCTTGGCTTTGGAGTAAACTCTCCTTAAAGAATAGAGCTGAAAGGTGTGCCACCTATGTCTTTACTTTTCCTCTCATCCTGTACCAATTGGCCATACTTTTACTTTTACCATACCATAGCATACTTTTACCACAGCATACTTTTACCATACCATTTTACTTTTACTATACCATTTTGCTTTTACTATACCATTTTACTTTTACCATACCATTTTACTTTTACCATGCCATTTTGCTTTTACCATGCCATTTTGCTTTTACCATACCATTTTGCTTTTACCATACCATTTTGCTTTTACCATGCCATTTTGCTTTTACCATGCCATTTTACTTTTACCATGCCGTTTTACTTTTCCCATGCCGTTTTACTTTTACCATAGCATACTTTTACTATGCCGTTTTACTTTTACGACACCATTTTACTTTTACCATGCCATTTTACTTTTACCATAGCATACCTAAATCCTCTCCAATGCCACTTGTTCTCACTTCTTTGGGATAGAAAGAGGCATTGGGTTCACAGGCAGGTTGCTATTCAACGTCCGAGAGAGGCTTAGAAATACTGAACATGAAATGTCATCAAGACGCTGAGAGATTAGCTTTCTTGAATCGAACATTGACAGAGGAATCTGCGTTGAACCTCATGATCGATAGTGCTTTTCCTAGTCTCATTCATGATCATTTGAACGAAGGTCGTTGCAGGCTGAGAGGCAATACAGTTCGCAGGAAGTGAAATCCGTGCTCAAAAAGCTTCCAAGGTTTAGCGACCTTTCCCTGACTCTTAAGGGAGAACTTTATAGGGGCGGGCGTGCTCATGACCTGCTCGTTGGGCAATTAGAATGATCACAAGAGAGGATCCGCTCCAAATGGAGTTGGGTGCTAGATTCGAGCCATCTCAATAACAGTTCTCTCTGACCTGAAGATTGGCCCAGAATGCGTTGCTTCTCAATACCATATAACACAGTTCCATAATAGTGAATTCATCTGGATGTCTCCCACTCTCAAATGCCAACGGAAGAAATTCCTGAACACTTTCTCCGAATGCCACGAACTCTGGCAGTGCAGGGAATATTTCAATGAGGTGAGCATCTTTGCCCACCAAACATATCCGGCGTAATCAACACAACCAGATCGCCATGAGATAGGAAGAGATGAAAGGTGTTTCTTGTGATCCTGGTTATAGCGTGAATGGTGATGTGCACATTGCATGTTAGAGATAACCAATGTCGAATCTTTTGCTGATCAAGATCTGATTCTTTTTTTTTTTTTTTTTTTTTTAACTTGGGAGTCACCACTCATTAAGGCCCAAAGGCTACTCGAGGATGAGGGTTGATGAATGTAAGGTGATAGTATTATTTATTCTTAATGTTGTAAATTGAGTAGAATTTGATTATTTATGAGGACAGCTCAACAAGAACTAGTTTGCATTGGATTTGAAGGCTACCTTGTTGAAGTCAACCAGGAAGCAGGCAAGTGGAACACTATTTCACAGGCGGGCAGTTCTGGGAAAGAAGTTCTGTTCATGGAATCTGCGTTTAGTGGTTGTAGCTAATTGAGTATTTTTTGTGTAAGTTTAGCAAGAGAGAACCATAGATTGGAGTTCAGCTGAGTTCTTAAAGCACCAATTGAAGTTCAAGATCAGATGTGATAGTAAGAGATGGTTTTTGAAAGAAAGTGGGTACAAATAACGAGTTTGTTTGAAGGATGAGGAGTCAAGTATGAAAATGTGTTTCTTGCCTGAGCATGGTGCACCCTGTTCTTGGTTCTGTTCGACCTCAACCCTTTTGGTTAAGTTTTTAGTCTCTTAGCCAGTCAAGTAAATGGCCACTCCCCGCAATAGGAAACTTCCAAGATGTCCACTCCCCTTTTTAATTTATTTTTCTTTTAGCTTCTGACCTCTGCCAAATTGCATTCATCTTGGAAGGACATCATTCACTTTCTAATCCCCTCCATATTTTCTCTTTCTCCTCACTCCCACTTAGAGATTGACCTACTTGTTTTCGGCTCAAAACAAATCTAAAAACTGGTCAATCTATTATTTAAGAAAAGTTTGGGAGGGTCATATTAATCAAATTTTTTACAGAGTGAAACTATAAAGTTGTAGCCCTAAAGAAAACAACACTACAGTTTCATTTTAAAACTTTTATTGAAAAAATCAATTTAGGTAACTTGATTATTATGTGGAGCTGACATCTATTCAATGTAGCCGCCTTCAGCCTCAATCACCACCTTGATACGGGTCCGGAACTGGAAGCATACCTTTTCCACAAGAGCTCAGCGAATACTCGGTGGATGGCATCGATCAGGCTGACTTTGGTATTGTGAGAGGTCATATTAGAGATGTTCTCAGCGTATGACCAAACAAAGTAACCCAACAGGTTCAGGTGTGGGTAGGAGAAGGCCAGTGAAAAAATGGTACAAAGTCGTAGAAAATTTTCTGAAGCCAAGCCTGGGTCTTTTTGAACTTGTGGGCCGACATCGAGTGCTGCTACCACACTCAGGTCCACCAGCGGCCACCTGATTGCATCAGGGGATCGCCACACTCTTCAGCACGTCTAGGTACTCTTTAGTATTGACTTTCAAGCTGACTTTGAAGATGTGAGATGGCATGATGTGGCCCTCACTTGAAACCACACCAAAGACCATAACAGTGGCCAGAAACTGTATTTATCATACAGGGCACGTCCCTGTTATTCGTGACAATCCAGCGAAGCCTTTTAAGAATGCTGGCAATGGTCCTGTTAGCCATAACTTAGATCGGTAGAGAGCATAACTTGTACAAAGGTGCATCTCCAATTTAGGTTAACATTGTGTCACTTTCAAACATATTAGGCTTTGCTCTTGCGATTTGTACGCAATTGATCAACTAGTAGATGGTTTGCAACAAAAAAGAAAACCGGTTTTCACCAAACTGAAATGGAATCATGCCATTATTACTAGTGCGACAATTTTATCGTTCCACCTTGTATTCTTACACCACGTTAATGAAATGATTCTATACAAACGTTGTAATTTATTTTCAAGAAAGTTTTTGGACGATTTGAGAAATTTAAGACAAACCGTGAAGTAAATGCGGTATTATGGCGATTGATGATTTTAGCTGAGAGCTTAGAATCGGCATTTTATGGTGGCCAAAGACATCAATTCTTTCCCCGCGCGTTTGAATTGCTATGTTGTGCCTAAATTTTTTCAAATGTAATTGTTTTAAATATTTTCTGCAGCTATTTCAAAGTTGTAGTATCTGTTCGGATACAACATAACCTTGTCTTTAGCTCTGTCGTCGCATCATGGGACATGAAAGTTGCTCCTCGTTTCTCTGCCGCGCTGGAACATGTTTTGTCCCTATTTACAATGCCTCCCTACGGGACAAAGTTAGACACCAGGGTCGTTTTTTTAATGTGGAGAAAAGGGGGAAAAATGTCCCAGTCGTGAACGATTTCTCCTCCTCCACTCAGAGAAAACAAGAAATTTAATGCAGCATCTGAGCATCTCAGGAACAGATACTACACTTTGATATCTACAACGCCAGGTACTTCTGATGATCATGTCGATGTCCTCTGGTATTTGATTTCGAAACAGAAACACTGTTGTCGTCGTGGTCGAAGGCAAGTCACTTAAAACGTCTGCGTCCGTTTTTACGGGCTGAGCTGCTGCCGCCCGCTTGTTTATCTAATAGTGCAATGTGTGTACTTTTATGAAGTGAGCCCGGAAAGCGCGCCACGTTTTTGGTCCCCGTCCTCACGGCTTGAATGAACTTGTATCGTTATTGGGGTTTTATTTGTTGTATCACTCTCACAGACGTATGTAATTCAGTTAACAATCACATGATGTCCCCCCCCTCCGAGATATATATATATATATATATATATATATATATATATATATATATATATTTTGTAAGTACTTTTGTACTATTAGTCCCAATAATAGTACTTACTACATAACACATATCATGTACAACACAGCTACCCATCACATGTTGAACGACTAGTCGTACTACGAAGGTGGCAGCGCTCTCATTTTTTTTTTTTGAACCACACACTGTGGTTGCAATTTTTTTTTTTTTTTTTTCATTATTTATGTTTTATTAAACGATGTTCGTTAAGTCGTTTTCTTTGTGTTTTTACGGTACTTATGCAATGCACTTATGTTACCATGCTATTCTTTTTTTTTTTTAATCGTATTTTTAAGTCACATTCGAGTTGTACGATATCTATTATTATTATTATTATTATTATTATTATAATCATTATTATTATTATTATTATTAAATTGTTATGTGCAAACACCCAATAGTCACAAAACTCCCTCCCCATGTTAAGAATAGCTTTGTAAATAACGTTATTATTTTAGCACGGTAGCATAAGTGCATAAATATTTTTGTTTTGATAGTCGACTTTTTTCGTTCCTTTCGTAAGAAGTCGATCGATCGATCGACCTTTATAATATATATATATATATATATATATATATATATATATATATATATAAACATAACATAAACAATTTATATACAGATATACATAACACATCTATACAATGTATGTGTATTGCGTGTGTGTAATATGTACTAGTGCTAGCACTGCCATTTCACGATGTGATTTATTTGTAGGTCACTTCTTACCCCCGGAGAGTCACGTGGTCATAGCGAAATATACATTTCGCAATTAAAATGGGCACCCACTTTATAACCACTTTATCCCTTTGCGCTTTTTTCAAGTGCGTGCGTACGTATGCACTGCTCGCACATCATCTGCATTTCACAATGTGTGTGTGTGTGTGTGTATATATATATATATTTTATATATATATATAAAATCATCCACTATGACTATGCAATTCCTATTGTTAGGTACCTAGAAAACAGAGCTGTTAAACCTGACATAGTGATATGGGATAAGGAGAAAGGAGCGACCCTAGTAGAAGTTAGTGTCCCTAAGGATGCTGGCTGGGTTAAATAGAGCTGAGAGAGGGGGTAAGATAACGAAATAACGAGGTCTTATGTACGACTTGAAAAGAAACTGGAATCGTAGGAAGATCTCCATTATTCCAGTAATTATAGGAGCAATATGGGACTCATGAAAAAGAATTTCAGAAACTACCTGGAAAATATACCCGGTGAACCAAGTGCAAGAGAGTCAAACAATTGCACGTAAAGCGCGACAGTCAGTCTTTTAATGAAAAAGATCTTTCGGTTGGTAGGATCTGACATCCGGCAGGATGCCCCATCCACAGCTTGAACAAACTGATAAGAAAAGTGAATATATATATATATATATATATATATATATATTACTGTATTATGAATGATTTTAATTTTGTGTCTATATTTTTTCTGAAACTAAACTTTTATTTAAATAAAGACATCCTTAGGGGCCATTGTAATGTTTTGATTTTCCTTTTTTTCTTTTTTTTTTCTTGTCCCTCCTTCTTCACCCATGGAAAAACCTCACCCCCGCGAAACCGTTGCCTCATCCTCCCTCAACCTCCTTCAATATTTCTCTAAGGAGGGGGGCTTCTATGTAAACACACACACACACACACACACACACACGAACCCCCAGCCACAAGAATGATCTCGCCGTACTACTAGTCACCGTAGTAGTAGCATGATTTCTATACCTTTTGCCGACGCAGTGTAGTTGCCTATGTATTCGCCAACCAAGTGTACATAGATAATAATAATTCTCCTTATTCTTATCTATTGCTATTCTCTCTTTCTTTCTTTTTTTTTTTACCTACTTCAAGAAAAAAAAAAAAAATTTAAACTTGTGATACACTTTTCCTTATTACTGGGTTCATCTTTAACCTTTTCCTTCTTTTTTAAACAAATCTTAAGAAACTCCGGGTCTACAACTAAAAAAGTAAGTCATGTTTTCGTGTTTTTGTTTTTAGTCGATTTGTTTCCTCGGCTTCGTTGTACAAAAAAAAAAAAAAAAAAAAGAATATAATTGTAGTACAATATAACAATATATAAACTCGTATTTTAAGGTGATAACAATTTGAATTGAATCGAAAAAGAAAATAATATATCGAATTTGAAAGGGGGTTCCCTTCCAGATGGCGTGCCCACTTTTTTACAGGATTCCAGTATAGAATTAATCTTGTCAGAGAAAATGGGGGGGGGGTAGAGGACCTGTTCATATTGACTTGTCTCCCCACACGAAGGAAAAATCTGTTACAATGTGGAAAAGATATCCAGCTCCCCTAAAAAGTGTAATCTGGATTGGAAACGGAAATATCTGTATAGTCCTATCGGCAATCCCCCAAAAATGAGGGGAAGCCCTCATGCGACAATCAAACATATTCAAATAATTTCCCCGTCCCTGAGAAAAGCGGAGGTAATGACCGATAATGTACCTACCTCTCCTCACGAGGCAAAGTTATTCGCAAGTTTTGTTTTTAAATGTGTATTAAAATCGAGCCCCGAAAAAAAAAAACAAAAAAAAACAAGTGTCACTCTGGATTTAAACATAACAATAGTTTAAAAATTGCCTCCGCTGAGGCTGTTTCTCCTCCTCTGACTGAGCATAACACAAATATTACAACTTAAGTCATTTGGTAATGTTATAGACTCACTCTTGTCTCTTTATGTGCTTTTTCTTTTAGAGTGCCCCGAGAATTTGTTTAACCCTAACCCTAAAAAACATCACATTGAGGACGGAAGTGACTGCTTATCAAGACCTAAAAATCACTCGAAGATAATATTGTTCGGTAAACGATGAGCCAACGTCATGATTATTGGCAATGATGGAACTTTGGTAGGCTTTGATTATTTAAGAGGACAACTCAACAAGAACTTGAAAACGACTGTTATAATCAGCTGGGAAGCAGCCCCACAGTACTGTGTTCCAGTTCGTCAAGTATTGTTCTTTCATTCAGATACTACACTTTGATCTTAGCCAAATATATAATTTACTTTTTTGCTAGATGGTATAGCTTAGTAAGGTGTGATTTTAATAGGTCAGCGCATTCTGGTCTACAAAAATGTCTGAGCATTCCACGGTAGGGGATCTTCAGGTGAATCTCCTAATAACAGAATGTTCAGTCCAACAACAAAACCACTGTTGGATGAATACAAAAACAACTAATATATATATATATATATATATATATATATACACACACAGAGTAGAACACTGGGATAGGACATTAAAAATTAGTAACAAAATACAGTACAGTATATAATACATATGTATATAATCAAATAACATAAATAACACCGTACGGCGGCGCAAATACCTTAACCAGGGGCCGGAAAAACATCGTATTCCACATCGTAACCTGAAAAAAACGTATCTTAGGGCCACCATTTCCCGGGCTTCTACTGTAATATATATATATATATATATATATATATATATATATAGTTGTGTGTATATTACAGATTCTGTAGATGGACCATGGTTTCATTGACAGAGACAATATAAAGACTTAGTCCGCCTAAAGTTTTCAGCATCTTACGAAACAAGAAGGGCAAGTGGGGGGAAAAATGTGTGTGTGTGTATATATATATATATATATATATATATATATAGATAGATAGATACACACATATGAATCTATCAGTCACGTCTACCATTTGAAAAGGGAATTTTTTCCGAAATTAATAATGGATAGTGTCGCAGACATAACAAGTAAGATATTTGTATTTAATACAACTGAATAAATATATGTATATATATAGACATATATGTATGTACTTATTGATTTGTAAATCGCCACTTGTCTTCGTCTTCTTCCAACAACAACGACTATATCTCATTCTTCGCATTCTAATTCTTTACTACATATCTATCCCACACAATGCTTCAAGCAAACTACATATCAATTCTATATAAAATCTCTTTTGCAAAAAGAAAGTAAACCAAAATATTACAGAAAGAGGGAAAATATAACAGCACACACACATTATATATATATATATATATATATATATATATATATATATATATATATATATATATATATATAATTACTTATAATTTGTGTATGTGCTGTGATTTTCCCTATTTCTGTAACATTTTAGTTTTTCTTTTTTGGAAAAGAGATTTTATTCTTGAAATATTAAAGACGTTTACCATCCCGGTTATATGAAACTGTGAATCAGTAAGTACTTAATTACTGATTTGTATTTGTGATTGTTTTGGCACAATAGATTTACGAAGATTTAAAACCTACAAGACTTTCGTTCGTTAGTCTGTTAATCTGTTCATACGTCACTTCAACACCCGATTTGCTACATTGCTGTAGCCTTTTTATACTCTTTAATATTTATTTACCAGCAATGCTTCAAGCAAACTACCTTTCTAGTTTATAAAATGTATGTTCGGCTTTGTTCCGCCAACATTTCCAGATTAAAATATGAAATTAAACAAATAAAGTCTGATCGAGTTTATTACTGTTCATCATCATTATTATTAATATATTAATACGTATGTATGTACGTAATAATAATAATAATAATAATAATAATAATGACAAACATTAATAAACTCGATCAGACTTTGTTTAATTTCATATTATTTTAATCTGGAAATGTTGGCGGAACAAAGCCGAACACCCGGGAGATACTATTTATTAAAAAGGAGGCTAGAACGTGATACTACATACATGAAATTATTAATATATAGACACGCTAATTTAATGTTTGTAGTATGTTATCACCTTTATATCCTCTTTTTTAATAAATAGGATCTCCCGAACACAGAATGTAAATAATAATAATAAAAAAAAAACTAAAAAAATAAATAAATAAAATAAATAAATAAAAAAAAAATCAAATGAAACGAAAATGTTGTTGCCTTTGAATCATACGTGAAGCTAAAATATACCTTTGTCTTCTGGCTATGATCCAAGGGTAGTATCTGTATTGTCTAAAGATCGTGATACCGTGAGTTTTCCGGTCGCGGCGAGCGTCCATACAATGGAAATATGTCACAGACTCTTATAAGGATATTGGAGACCGTAATAACCAGATTACTTAGATACATACTTTTATAGTTTTATCAAAAGGGAACGACCCTGGTGTCTAACTCTGTCCCGTGGGGACGCATTGTAAATAGGTACCATAATATCGCGGGGCGGGGGTCTCCATTCACACGCTGAACGTCCACAGCCTGCCCAGCAGCAATGTATTACAGATGAAAGATGCCGCCGTGGAATTTCCACAGGTCTCGCTAGTTATTATAAATGTTAATAATAATAATCAAAGCTTTGTAATATAAAATATCGGTTCCTTGGTATAACAGTGGCGTGAGCTAAAAAATAAATAAATATCACCACAAATAATCCAGTCTATAAACTTTCTGAAGAATTTCGAACTATTTATAGCTATTCTGCAATTTAAGGGCTTAAACATCACTCTCGAATGTTGCAGGTTTTTGAAGTCGACATCGTTTCCTACCATTGGAATACAAAAATGAATGTGGTCATTGGAAAAGTGATCAGAATTAAGTTTTCGAGACGAGAATAATCGGTGAAATGGTTTCATTTCATGAGCATTTATCCCCCTTAAACCAAAATAGGGATAGGGAAAGAAAAAAAAGGCCTGCATCGACCACGCCGTTATTTTATAATTGATCCGAAATAGCTATAGTAAATAATCCTCGTATATGCACCAAAAAAATAAATAAATAAAAAATAAATTGGTTTATATCTTGGATTAGCGCCATCCCCAATTTTTCTTTTTATTTTATTTTAGTTATTTATTTTTGGAGCGAGGTGGGGGGGGGCAATACTTTATACTTCTCACGTATTTATTAAACTACCTGTTGACTTTAATTGATATTTTCGTATTATTATAGCTATTATTAGTAATAATAGTGATACTCTCGTTATTATTATTAGTAATATTACTAATAGTTACCATGTGTAGTAGTAGTTGTATTAATATTATTAGTAGTGTAATAGCTAAAAATATTCGACATTGCTCGTTTTTTTTTAATTTTTTTTTTTTAACTTTAATATTTTTTTTCCTTTCTTAAATACTATACAAATGTTGGTGTTTCTACAGAATTTGGACCGAATCAAATTGATCCTTTTTTATATTCTAAAATTTAGGTTTAGGGTTATCTTAGGTTTTAAAAACAAACAAAAAACATAGGGCCAAATCTATAGAAATGCCCTCTTGGTTCTATTTTTGTATTGTATATTATTGGTATGATATCAGTTTGTAAATACATTATTGCTATTCAACCGACTGTTCATAAAGCTATAGTTTTTGTCAAAGCAATGCTTTTTCTCTCTTTAAACAACTTTGGTTATTCGGAATTTTAACTTATTGTTCTAAGGGAGGTAACGCTATTTTACTAAATTTAATGATATTAATAAAAAAAATGTAAAATGCGACGATATTGTAATTTTTCTTAAAAAAAAAAAAAAAACATCGGGTAATTGTAAAAAAAAAAAAAAAAATTTTTTTTTTTTGATCTCAACTCTTTAGTAAAATAGAGTTGCCACCCTTAGAACAATTAGTTTAAATTCCAAATAACCACAAGTTCCAATATTAGGAATTTATATGAAGTTCTTAAATTTTAATGCCAGAAATGATTTCCTATTCAACAGTTTAAATGCTTCAAAATTCCTTCCAAATTACGAAAGTGTCACAAAGTAATTAAAAACAGTCTCAAACTGATAAGGAAGTGCATTCTGGTTAATTTAATTTTGTAATTTTTGTTAGTACGATTTTTAAAAAAATTGTTTTTAGTATTTAACGCTATCACATTTTTTTTTATTTAAATGGATTATCGATTTATAATAAATAAATAAAAAAAATCTATAAATCACTTGCAGTCGAGAAACACAGACACACAAATATACACAAGAAATGGTCTCATGTTGATGTAAACACTTTTTTTTAACGTAGTTTGTAGGGTTTTTTGTTTGTTTATTTACATTTTTAGCGGAATTTTAATGTTTCGTGACTTGTAATTTTTCTCCGTTCTTTTACATATTTTTATTATTACAATGTAACTCCCGCAATCCACGATCTATGAAATTTAAGCAAAATATATTTCGAGGGCAATTTTTAGAATAACCAACAAAAAAAAAGGGGGGGGGGGTAAAAAAATAAATAAAATAAATAAAAACGTCAAAATGCGCAAGAATATCAACTATGTTTTTCGAGCTGAATAAACATGTTACATTAAATAAAAACACTAAAGAATATCTAATTAGGTAGAAAAGTAACTTATCTTGCCTTTGATAACATTTATTTGTTATATACTTGTTGTTTTTTTTTTTTTGTTTTTTTGACAACTTTTTCGAATCTATATGTAACCCTAAAACTTAAAAAGTTGATTTTTTTATTGGAATATTCGGCTCTATTTTGAACGAATATCACATTTAAAATTGTCGCCGGTGCTTTTTTTTTTTTTTTTTTTTTTTTTTTTTTTTTTTTTTAAAATCTTATTAAAACCTTTATGCTCCAATGCATTTCGTATTGTTTTTACTTGTACCATGTTTGTTTTGCGCGTGCACGAAAACGAACATTGCCACCCACCGGTAAAAACAATGGTAAAACTATACAAACACCGTGACAGCGAATTAACCCTACCCCTAACCCTAACCCTAACCCCTAACCCTAACCCTAACCCCTACCCTAACCCTAACCCTAACCCTAAACCTAACCCTAACCCTAACCCTAACACTAACCCTAACCCTAAACCCTAACCCTAACCCTAAACCTAACCCTAACCCTAACGCTGTCACGGTGTTTGTATAATAATACCAAAACAATAAGAAATACATTGGATCATAAGGTCTTAATTATTATAAAACTACTTTTTACTCGGCGACAAGTTTAAGCACTGCCGAATACCCTAAAAATTAGCTTAGGTAAGTTTCTAATTGTTACTCTATCGTTCTGTTACTACTACTACTACTACTACTACTAAATATTACTCATATAAGTCACTCTTCTACATACCTAGATAATTTTTTGGTCCCCTCGACAAAAGGAGGGTGGACCTGTAAATTCACCCGTGTCCGTTCGTTTGTCCGCACTTTTCACAATAACTACGGCTTGGAATTTTTTGAAATTTTGCACAAACATTAAACATGATATGAGTAAAAAAAGTAAGTAACAACGGATTTTCCGGGAAAACTCCGGTTACCCCCCCTCCCCCATTGATGCCTTTCTGGTTCAAATGGCTAAAATTGACACTTTTGTGCTTATTAAAAAATATTGATGCCTTGGATTTTTATAAAAGTTTCTCAAAAGTTGTAACTAACTGATTTCTATATAATTTTGTTTGTCTATATTTTGCGATAACTCTTGGGGGCTCTTTTAGTGCTAATAAAAACACTTCATTTTTGGGACTATTTTACCATATTTGTCCAAAATTTTGTGTGTATGTCTATTTAGCAGTTTTGCATGGTGCTAAACTAAAATTTAAATATGTTAAGGCCTTGGGGACTTTTGGGGCTAAATAGTGGGGGGTGGGTAAATGATGGACTTAGTCATTTCTTTTTTTTTTTTTTTTTTTACATGGTGTAGAACTCAAATTTACATATGTCAAGGCCTAAAGCTGCACTGTTAGTTCATTTTCACCAAGATTTAACGTCCCCTGGGGACTTTCAGGGCTAACTGGGTGGGGGTGGGGAGAATGCTGAACTTTGTCATTTTTTTTATTTTTATGCCTCGTTCACTGTGCACTCACGGGGTGGGGTCATTTTAATGCGGTTATTTACTTTGAAACAAAAATAGTGTCAATACTGTTGAGTTAGAACGAAAAGATAATGACGGTTTCCTTACAGCCATTTTGGATCCTTAATAATCGCTCAAAAATCGAACAATATACAAAATACTAGTAAAAACCCATCAAATAAATGCCACGAATCGTGCGAAAATGTAATGTTCTATCATATTTTGTTTATTTTTCGATTTTTGTGACTTAAAAAAAAAAAAAAAAAAAATTCGTACTGAAGGTGATATCATTTCTATAGTTTAAGAGTTGAGGTAAGCACAACAGAACAAACTGATAATGTTCATTTCATCGAATATTTCTATTTAGAGTAAATACCATTTAAAAAAAAAAAAAAAAAAAAAAAAAAATTAAGGGAGACTTGATATGAAATATAACATACATGTATATGCCAAGTGCCAAAATTTCAGTACGACTTAACCCCCCCCCCCCAATAAAATGGAATTAATAATCAGCCTAAACTTAAATTTTAACTTTTTGCTCTAATTGAAATCAGTAGTTTTCTCTGCTATATTAAAGCACTCTTAACCATAACTTTTAAATCACCAAATCTAAACTCTGACTAGTTTCAACCTCTCACAACCACCAAGTACATTATAAATTTAAACAGCAAAGAATATGCATCGTTATATAACATAAACTTAAAGACTAACTCTGAAATATTTTTATTTGAATCTACTCCAAATGAATTATAAAAAAAATGTATGGGCATATATATATATATATATATATATATATATGCTTTTCAGAATGTGAGAGATTATATATAAATTCTACAGCCAAACAACATCGTAAGAGCCATAACTGTCAACAAACCGGAAGTCCAAGACTCTAGTTTCGCGCTCATTTGGGCTCACCAGTTAGACACATCCGAAGTCAGGATTCGAAACTCGAGCCTCTTGCATGCGAGGCAAGCACTCTGCCAACTAAGCAAACGCCCCGCACACAAGAAATTCTATTAACTAACACAGATCAAGCAAACCGCGCCGAAATTCGACTGTGAAATGGACCTACATCATCTCGACAAGGGATGCGGTCATCCAAACAGTTAATAACCCCAAGCTGATGTCTCACAAGTAGGAGTTTCAACTCGAAAGGACGATGCCATCCAGCAATGCTAACCTAGCGAGCAACTTATGATAGGATTTTCAGAATGTGAGAGATTGTTTTGCTAGGTTAGCATGGCTGGGTGGCATCGTCCTTTCGAGTTGAAACTCCTACACATTTACCTCTACTAACATATTGAACACTTTTCCTTGTTTTTTTTTTTTGTTTCTTTTAAAAAAATTTTTTTTATCAAATATACCTCTTTTTTTTATTTTTTTTTTATTTATTTTTATTTTTTTTATTACATTTTCACCCCAAACAAGGCACATTGCCACTTTGGTGTAGGTGGCTACGATCAGGGGTAACAACTAACTGGGGTACTATGTAGGGATTTCGGAAGCAAGATGTCGGTTCAGGTTACACTTGAACTTCTGCATGTTAATACAGTTGGGGAAGCAGGGACCTGAAATGGAATTCCAGAGTCTAGCTGTTCTGAGGAAGAAACTACTGGAGTAGAAAGAGCTTTTACATCTAGGGATCTCTACTGTGTAGGGGTGGGATTTAGCTGCCTGTCGGGTTTGTCAAAGGTGTCTACATCATGGGGGGGCACAAGTGTCTGCAGTTCGCCAGAGCATTCACCATTAAAATACTTGTAGAACAGGCAGAGGGATGCAACGTTTCGTCGATGGGACAGAGGCTGAAGCGTAAATGCCAGTTCAAGACCTATCAGATTGGCGACTCTTTTGAACCTTGTCTAGGAGCGAGAGACTAGTAGCAGATGCACCAGCCCAAATGTGACAGCAATACTCTATACATGGGTGAATGGTTGCCTTATAGAGGTACAGGATACTTTCGGGTGTTAGTAGTTTTCTAGCACTGTAGAGAGAGCCTACTTTCTTCGCAGTGGCCCTGGCAATGCTTTCAATGTAATTGTTCCAACTCCTGTTTCCTGTGAATGTTAGGCCAAGCAGTTTGAAAGATGTACTCTCAGATAAAGAGTCACTGGCCATTACTATTGGTGGCAGAGAAGGTTTCTTGTAATTATTGAATGAAACCAGTTTAGTCTTGGCAACATTGAATGTGACCATCCATTTTTGTCCCCATTCCACTACAGATTGGAGGTCATCCTCTAGTGTTTTTGCCATTTCTTTATATATGTGTTCATTAGTTTTCCTGTTGTGCCTGTTATAGTGTGGTGTCATTAGCATATATACCCATCTCAGAGGCAATTTTGTCGGGAGGTCATTTATGAATATTAGGAACAATAGAGGTCCAAGGATAGACCCCTGAGGCACTCCCTCATTTATATCATCTTGTTTAGATGTACGACCGTCGAGGACAACCTGGATTTTTCTCTTATATAAGAAGGATTTAATTATGTTAAGTATTCTACCAGTGATACCGTATGATCTAATTTTCCTGAGGAGACCCTCATGCCATACCCTGTCAAAAGCCTTAGATATATCTAAATCTGCACGAATTAAAATATTATATTTAAGCGTATTTTACGACCGAGTAACGCCGGACAACTTACTTAAACCCCGTTATCAGAATTGTTTCTTCCTATTCTGAAAATATATATTTTCATAATATGCAAGATGTCATAAACCCTTACGAAAATTAGCCACAATCAGGCTAAAGATAGAAAAAAAAGATCGAAAAAAAAAAGGAAAAATACAACCTTGCTCCGTTTGTTTCCATTCTTTTTTTTCACTTGAACCAAAGAGAAATTCCTTTAACTCTATTCACTTGTTAAAATAGCTCAAAATAAATTGTGACGATGGAATCTTGTTCACTGTTTATTTTTCTATTGAAAATGTTCATACTCGAATAAAAACAATACACCAAAACAAATTAGCACTTACCACAACGATCCATATTTATCTATATTCAGGGTTCTACGGACAAATTGGCAAATGTGTATTTCAGCGGCGTCAATTATTTGACAGACAAAAGTATATAAAAATTATTTATTTTTATCTAAAACACATTAAACCCTAAGGCTGAAATAAAACCCGGAAAAATGTAATTTTTATTACTTTTTCAACATTTTTTTATTCGACTAAATGTACAACAATGGAGACCGCCATCTTGTTTTGAGGCCAAATTTGGCGTTTTTTATGCTCTTGCGTGGAAGCATGGTCCACTCAAGAGCGCATAAAAGGTCAAATTTGGCCTTTAAAAGGCCAATCTGGCAATCCTTACAAAGGCCAAATTTTCAAAACGTTGGCGGCCTCGATTGTTGTGCATTTAGTCTTAACAAAGAATGTTGAAAAAATAATAAAAATTAGTTTTTTTCGGGTTTTAGTCCAGCCTTAGGGTCTAATGTACTTTAGATAAAAATAAATAATTTTTATAAATTTTCTCTGTCAAATAATTTACGCCACTGAAATACATATTTGCCAACAAATTTATCTTTAGTTGACCTTTGACAGCTAAATATTTTCGTTTACTAGCCAAATGGAAAAGTTACTAGATAAACACACGTGACTTTTGGAATGTGATATCTTCGTTCCATGACGAGTACGTACATCATAAAGATTTTTCTGTAATTTTTTTTTTTCTTAATAAGTGTAGTTTTAAATATGTACAAATTTCATGTTGAGACTTGAAGATATAAACATTCGAATTTCTTCAGATGTATTTTTAAAGAGCCTTCATTTAAAAAAAAAAACAAAAAAAAACGAAAATTGTTGACTGAAAATACATTTTACACTCATTAATGAGCTGTGAAAGAAAGATTGTCGGTGAAAAAAAAACAATCACCAAAAGATAACCTTTTTATTATTTTTAGGCGCCACTTTGAAAAATTACTTGTAAATGCGACTGTTTGTCTCGCATTGTAAAGCCCTGATATTCTCTCCTTTTTCTTTCTTCTTTACTTTTATCATAGTGTACCCTTCGTCCGTTCGTTGTCCACTAAGTTCATAGAAACCACTTACGGTTATAGTATAAATAACTATGAATTCGATTTTTTCTTTTTTTGAGAATTATAAAAGTGGTGGACGAATGTTTGTCTAAAATAGACATTTGGCGAGGTTATTTGCGGGCACCGCTCTCGTAGATCGATCGGTAGAACTGCTGACAATCAATGCTATGGTTCTAGGTTCAATCCTCGGCTAGGGAGAGGTGCTAGTCTAGCGGCACTGATGAGTTGTGATACAACAAAACGGAATTGTATGCTGATGGCTACAAATATCTTATATATATCTTTATTTCTTTTATTGATACATATTTTTTTTAATTCCATTTTCACTCCAAAGAAGGCACTTTTTGATTTTGATGTAGAGGCCTACTATCAGGGCCATAAGTTGTAGGGATGCTATGTAGGAAGTTGAGCAGCAAGATGTCTGTTCACATAACACTTAAACTTCTGCATGTCAGTATAGTTGGGAAAGCAGAAACCGGGTAGGGTGTTCCAAAGTCTAGCAGTTCTGGAGAAGAAACTTAGAGTAGAAGGTCTTCTTACATCTAGGGATTACTACTATGTAGGGGTGGGATTTTGCTGCCTGTCGGGGTTGTTGGGGATAATTACATTATGTTGGAGATCTTTCGCTACGACGTCCAGTCTCCTTGCTTATTGAGTTTATCTGTTTGTAACTCAATGTCCGAAAGGATTTTTTTGCTTTTAGTTTCCAATGGGTCTCTGGTTTGTGTGCAGACCATTTATGTATATGTTCAAAATGCAGTCGTTTGCAGAGTTCCCGATTGTACTAACTTTCTTGTGCAGTTGTCTGTTTTTGTATTCTTTTTGGGTTAGTTTGCTGCATTCACTTGTTTGGTTTACCGTTTAATTTTTTTTTTGTCCACAGAGTCTACATTTACTATTTTCCTGAGTTTCATCTAATTTAGCTTCCATGTAGTTCTAATTGCGTTCTCCTGTGTAGCTGTCGGTAGTGATTCCGTTTTTTCTGTTCCAGTTTCCTTTTCTTCTCCATATCCAGGTGTTTGCGTAAGTCTTTTTTTTTTTTTTTTCTTGTCACCTTTATGAATCGGCCATGTAGCTGTTTCTTTCTTCACTTTTATTTTATTGTCTTTTTGTCATTTTTTTTTCTTACTCTATAGATTGTTCATTTTGATGATGCCACTTGCTGTGGTGATCAGCTTTTCTGTGTTAGTTTGTCAATTCTTTGTGTTTTCCACACAGTTTTCTAAATTTATTAGTCTCTTCCCCTTCTCTCCTTTTCATGTACAGTCTATCAGTATCATTCTTTGGGTATGGTGAATGACCATTAGTTTCCTAGTTTTCTGGTCAATGTGCCTAAGTCCTTATGTCCAATCTATGAACGATTCAGAGTATATTATTAGTGATACTATCCAGCTGTTTATTCCTTTTACAAGATTTCTACTATATAATTTCGTTTCTAAGAGTTTTCTTATTCTCAGGTAATCTTTTCCAATCTTTGGAGGTACATACACCGAAAAATTGTGAAAGAGCAGTAGTCTGAAGAGTTCAAATAATAAGAATTCAGAAACAATATATTCTAATCTTCACTTTCATTTCTGTTGATTTAATGATGCCTGTTTCTGGTGTGTGTGTATATATATATATATATATATATATATATATATATATATGGCAGTAGAGTTTAGTTTCCTAGAAGTACATCCAATGAAAGAACATGTGTCTACCAAAAAATGCTCAATGAGTAAACAGAGCAGGTATATTAAATTTATTTATACAAACATTGATGGCTACATATGTGCATACATGTTTCTGTAATCACCCGTTACTGGGGAGATTACGTCTTCAGGGCAAGAATTACCCTTGAAAACTGAAATTTCAAGACACAAAAAAACATTTTCTTATTTCGTTTACAAAATTAGAATCTTGTCATCTAATATGGGTGGGGTTTAGGTGTGGGGAAGGCTAAGTAAGTCTTTGAACAATCCATTCCTCTTCATACCTTAACTTCGGTAAGGGATAATTTTTATTTTTTTTTTATATTCTTTTTTATCTCCTCTTTAGTTTTGCATTATAAATTACTCGAGAAATCCGACGTTATGTCTCCTATAGCCAGCGGTCAAAGACTTTAGGTACTTAGCATGTTCCCGACGGTATTCTCGATTTACACACAAGCATATTTCAAAAGTAAACATACACATATACATATACTCAGGAGTGGATACACACCGTTTTGTATATTTCCTTACACATATACATACGCACAGAAATATGAAATATAAATAAATATAAAATGTAAGAAAGCTACCACCTTCTAGATGCATAAATATACATACATATATGCATAAACATCTATACTCTGATACACCCGTGTACATACATATATATATATATATATATATATATATATATATATAAGTAGTAGCGTTTGTGTGTCTGTGTACAACTCTCCTATAGCACGCACCATTGAATCGATTATGACCAAACCTGGCATGATGATGCTCCCCCACCTAGGGATGGTGCACACCATTTTTCAAGGTTAACGTCAAAGTCATAGCTTATGTATATATGCTCTCCTACAGCCCACACCATTGGACCGGTCATGACCAAACCTGACATGATGATGCACACCATTTTCAAGGTCAAGGTCAAATGTTAAGGTCATATTTGGTGCAACTCTTCATAAACTCCCTCCACTTAGGTATGGTGCACATAAAGTTGGGGTTCGCCACCATCTGAGGGGCTGCCATCATGGTGCCAGCCACCTTCTTCGTGAATTTTAATCAGATCACCCTCAGTCACTTAAGGAAGTAGCTATAAAATTTTAAACACCCTAAGTATTAATTGCTCTTACAACAACCACTTACTGCTAACGAGTACCCGAGCATAGAGACAAGTCCCACGTGAAGCAGGGGTATCTTTGCTAGTTCTGAAATAATTATAGATATAATGTTTGCCATGGCTCCTCATTCCCTTTTAGTTAAGCACATTCGATTTGGATGTCCTTGTTAAAGATTCTGATTATTTTTACCAGCTTTTCCAGTATATTTTTGCAAATAGTTTCAGGTCGTCCATATACATGAAGTGGTTTATTCTGTTTTCTGTGTCTGTAAATTTGTATCCTGACTGTAGTTTATTTGAATATAAATTCAAATTGAATTCTGAATGTCTTTGCAAATAAAGATATATATACATTCTGATGATTGGTAATCCTGTGAAATTGCAGTAAAACCTTCTGTTGCATCAAAATTATTGTAAAGCTCTATTTGAAGGAATATAGAGTCCTTTGTGTGCGCTCTCTCTTCATTCAGGTGAGTTACGATTTTGGGAACTTCAGTTTTTATTGCAACATAATCCAGCACTTGACAAAAAGGAAACAAGATTGGCAATAAAAACAAGTTGTATATGCAAAAACCCGACGGTTTATTTAGCAATAGTTAGAGATGAAAAATAATTTATTCAGCAGATCGTCTACATATGTCAACAGTGATCTTGACATAGTTCTATTTTCACATTTTTCGGGGCAATCACCTCTCATTTAAAAATTCAAATATTTCTGATTTATATTTAATTTGATCAATAGTCATCAGGCAGTATTGAAGTAAGATTCATTGATTTTTCAATTTCGTAAGATGCTTAAAGCTTAAACTGTAAAAAAAAAAAAAAATTTTTTTGATTAAAATTGAAATAAGTATTCTAGATCTAAGGTTTGAAGCATTATATCTTGTACATTTTTAAAAATATATATAGATACACACATATATATATGCATACACATGTATTCATACTTAATATACGCATGAATATTAGTATTTATTTGCTTATATATATAAAGTGAAAGTGTCTGTATGTGTGTCTGTCTGTCTGTCTGTCTGTGTACATTTCCCTACGCAATAACTCTGTCAATTTTCAGTCTACACTCGAAATTTGATGTACAGGGTAGTGAGATTTGGGAAAATCTTTGCAATCCGTTTTCGGCCAGAAAGTTGGCTGATAAGGGGTCAAAGTTCAACGATTTGACCTTTGAGAACTCTACCAAACTCCTCCGCTAATTCTGGGTCTAAATACTTAAAATTTTAGATATAGGTTCCTTGGACAGGGATCTAACTTAATAACTTGATTTGAGCCCAAAACAAATGTTAAGGGGGTCATAATAGGGGTCAAAGTTAAAAAAAAATTGACCTCTGCGGTCTCTACCAAATTACTCAGACAATTTCTGGTCTAAACATTTGAAATTTTACATTTTTTTTTATATTCAGAGATAGGGCAAGCTTTTTAATCGGTTTGGATCGAAAATTTGAGTTACCAATATATAAATGTATATATGCATGTTTGCATGTCTGCCTGAAACTTTCGGCAGAGGCGACGGATTTTCACAATATCAGTATTGTTTGGAAGCTCGACCCTTCAGACGAAAAATACCGAAAAATTGGCTAAAAACATTAATTTCTTCACCCTCAATTGGGCACTTTTCTACAGGAAGGGGTCACTTTTTTCGCCGATATTTTCGAAAGTCGCCTACTCTTTTCAATTGTATAGCCTTAATTTAAACCTACATCACTTCTGATTTGGCAGTGGTCATAACAGAAAAGACATCACGTTTTTGTCCCATTCTTTTCCTCCTTCACCGTACGGGTTCGAGCCTGCCTTCCTACTACCACTTTAAAAACTTTAAAAAAATTTTTTTTATTTATTTTATTTTTATGGCTCAACATACACCTCCAAACACCCGGGCAATGGCGGGCACCCATGCTAGTATATATATATATATAGTGAGAAAAATATGCTTATTCAATTATATTTCAACTTTTTTTAATATCAATATTTTATTAAGCTCGATGTAACTACAGATGATATACAAATGTTTTTTTATTTTATTTTTTTATTACATTTTCACCCCAAACAAGGCACATTGTCACTTTGGTGGGGGGCTACTATCAAGGGGCAGCAACTACTGGGGCACTGTTGTGATTTGGGCAGCAAGATGTCGGTTCACGTTGCACTTGAACTTCTGCATGTCAGTACAGTTAGGGAAGCAGGAATCTGGAATGGAATTCCAGAGTCTAGCGGTTCTGGGGAAGAAACTACTGGAGTAGAAAGATCTTTTACATCTAGGGATCTCTACTGTGTGGGGGTGGGATTTAGCTTAAAAAGTCTATATTCCAAATTTCAAGATGTTGACCATCTTATCGTTTATTTCTTTAAGCATATTAAAAATGTTAAATTTTTGACGGCAGATATTTCGTAGCGCTGAATAATTCGTGTAATTATGTCAAATTTTGAATTTAATTCAGCCTTAACTGATCAGATAAGGAACTCGGCAACTTTAAGAGAAAATAAGGGAATATAGGCATGATTACAAAATCTGAATATATATATATATATATATATATATATATATATATATATATATATATATATACACACACACACAAATATTTAATGTTTCATGATTAGTCTAAAGCACATAAAGGCTAATATATATATATATATATATATATATATATATACATCCCTTCCTCTCGTGTATGTATGTATATATATATTTAATATATATACATCCCTTCCTCTCATATATATATATATATATATATATATATATATATATATATATATATATATATATATATATATACTAGCAAAAGTACCCCTCGTTGACTGGGTTCAAAAATGGACTCTGATTTATGAAAGTATGATAGGTTATGAACAGGAAGGGTTGTAAAGAGATAGCTTCGAATTTGGGGGGAACAAAACCAAAGCAAAATATGATGAAAGTAAAAATAAAATAGATAAACCCCATAATTTATCATACCGTACCTGTTCACAATGAAACACTTATCACAATATTCTGTGGATCTATATTAAAAAACCTTGTTAAACTATGTGACATATTCCCATTCTATGGAGGTCAGGTGCGAACGAACATCCCATAAATTTATTATACCATATTTCTTCAAACTGAAACATAATTATCAAAGTATACTTATGCAGATAGATATGAAAAGTCTTTATTAAAGTTTGTCCCTATTTCCATTCCATGGAGGCCAGGTGCGAATGCAGACCCCACAATTTTATTATACCATCCTTATTTAAGTTAAGAATACTTTGATAAGTATGTTTTATGTACATCTATATCAAAAACACTTGTAAACGTTTTTTTTTTTTTAATTTTTAAATTTTTTATTTCCATACTTTGTGGACCAGGCGCGAACGCAGACCCCACAAATTTTATGAACCACCGTTCTGCCAGATCAAATATACCCATTCTTGTGTCTCGATACATCTTCTACCATTATATGTAATCAGTTTTTTTTAAACAAGTCAACCAGCTACACACACACACAGCTTTATATATTATATATATATACACACACACACACACACACACACACACACACACACACACACACACACAAATATTTTATATATATATATATATATATATACACATCCCTTCCTCTCATATATACATACATACACACACACACACACACACACAAATATTTAATATATGTGTGTGTGTGTGTGTATGTGTGCGGTTAGTTTTTTTTGGTTAGTGGTTATTCTATTTCTCTTTGCATGTTTCTTTGAGAATTCTTCATATCTCCCAACAACTGAAATGTATTCCATTCGGAGATATCCTCCCTCATCTTAGTTGTGATATGGGTGAGGTAAATCAGGGTTTCTTTCGAGTACATGTAATGTTGTGGCAAAACTTTGGTCTAAAAAAAAAAAAAAAAAAAAAAAAAAAAATTGACCTCCTCTTATTCCATTCCATCTCCTCCACCTCTCTCGTCGCCAAATCTATGGCATTTACAAATTGACCCAGTTTTTGTATTCTTCAGATTTCGTTATTGTATGCGCGTGCGCGCACACACACACACACGCACACTCACACTTTTATTATTTTCACACACACACACACGTGTGTGTGCGTGTGTATATATATATATATATATATATATATATATATATATATATATATATATATATATATATATATATATATTGTTTTTAGTTGTTTTCGTTTACTTTTTTAAAATACATAAAAACGTGTGTTTGCTAAATTAACTTATATAGATCAGTTTCTGTGGTTGTCCATATTGGTAAAATCCGAAAACTATTTAGGAGAGTCAAAAGGCAATTCCGCAAAATGAAATTCGGGTTCTTGGAATGAGAGGAAAACAAAAAGGTACGTTTATCGCCAAAATAGGAGACGCCATTTTATTTCGGGCGCCTGCCATTAAAATCGGACGGAGAAATCAGTATTTTAAACTATGGCCGAAGTAAGAAACAACAACAAAAAAATTAAACTAGATATTAATTACTAAGGGAAAAAACTATGAAAAAAAGTAAATAAAGAAAGTGAAAGCATATATATCTGTAATTGTTTAATTGGAAATGTTTTGATTTAATTAATGAAAACGGGAATGTGTTTCATGAAACGTGTGCATATATATATATATACAGGGTGTCCACAAAATCTGGCTCAATTATGTAGCCAGACTTTGTGGACACCCTATAGATTATACAGCCAGATTTTGTGGACACCTGTAGATTATGTAGCCAGACTTTGTGGGTACCCTGTAGATTATGTAGCCAGACTTTGTGGGTACCCTGTAGATTATGTAGCCAGACTTTGTGGGTACCCTGTAGATTATGTAGCCAGACTTTGTGGGTACCCTGTAGATTATGTAGCCAGACTTTGTGGGTACCCTGTAGATTATGTAGCCAGACTTTGTGGGTACCCTGTAGATAATGGAGCTAGACTTTGTGAACACCCTGTAGATTATGTAGCCAGACTTTGTGGACACCCTATATATATATATATATATATATATATATATATATAATTGATATGTAGTACATATCAATTCTGTCTTAGTCTGAGCCAAACAGTTTTCAACAACCAAAAAACTGTTTCAGATCTCCGAAAAGCGTGCTAGGAACGGATGCCAAATAAACTTTATCAAGCGCTGCATCAAGCACAAGATTCTCCCCAACACTATCAAGAACTTACACCTTCCGTCAAATTCAAACCATTCAAGAAATTTCATTCCAACGTTCTGCATGAAGAAACTCTTACAATATCTCCACCACACACTACACAGACTCATTGAAGAATTCAACACCACTAGGCCTGAACTGACCAAAACACATGCACCTATGCTTCACAAAATAACCACAGCCATCGATAAATCCTATCACTACTCTCTACAAACTGAAAAAAAAAAGACTAAAATTAAATTCACATGGTTGCTACATCAATACAAACCCACATGCACTCTCAGACAGGAAGACACCAGCCTCAGTCCTCACACACCACAAGCAACGCACACCCAAGTCACAGACCTCACGAATTCCATCACACACGAAGAAAAAGACCTTCTTAGCCTTGGACCCAAATTCATCATTACTCAAACAGTAAACAACAACAACCTTGTTCAACATAGAAACACACTTCTGCAGAGCAGCTTACCACCTAAAATAGCTGAAATGGATAATCAACAACAACACTAAAACACCGCACACCACTGATGACTTCCCCGTAGTTCAACTTCCCCGCTCACTACATCCTCCACCCAGAGACCAGAAACTAGACACTAAGCTTGCAAGATTAAAACGAAAGATATTCGACATCATAAAACACGAACAAGGAAGCGTTATACAAAACATTTCATATAAACAACGCTGATCACTTAAGAGCCCCAAACGCAGAGACTTTGTTTACCTACCTTCCGGTAAGGGTAAGGAGTTCTGCGTCATACCTCAGGACATATACGACCACCTTGCACTCACACACCTAGGCAACGACACCTTATACACCTTAACTACTGACATTACATCCACACATATCGAAAGCAACATCAACACCGCATGGGCCGACATATGTAGAATTAGAAAGCTCCCATACAGATACAAACAGAACTTCACTACTAAAAATAGCACACTCCCCACTTTTTACCATCTCATCAAAACACACAAAAAATCAGCAACTCCACAAATTAAACCAATAGTTTCAAGCATTGAAGGACCCTTATATAAGATCTCTTGGCTACTCTCTCAACTACTTAAACCATGACTCTCCTCCTTCCCCGGACACGTCAGCAGTTCCGATGAAGTACTCCGCCATCCAAACACTCTCCAACCACAACAACTAAAACAAGGTAAATACGCCTTTAGCCTCCATGTAGTTGCCCTCTACACCATAGTACCTGCACACCCAGCAGTAGATCTTATCACCAACCACATCTCCTCCTGCAACTTACACTGCTTCGGCCTCACTCCCTCAGACATCCACAAACTCTTACTTATAATAGTAGACAACATATACTTCAACTACCAATGCCAAACATACAGACAAATTACAGGACTGCCCATGGGTTCCAGTCTCTCAGGAATACTGCCCATCTCATACATGGACAGACTAGAACGCTGAGCCCTCAACATGTGCAACTCGGTCGTATTTCTCTTGAGATATGTTGATGATGTCCTGATCCTCACATCACCACGCGCCGATGCTGAGAACATCACCATATTCTCCGATACAGACCCACACAATGAATTCACCATCGAACACCCCAGCAATGACGGATCTCTATCACTCCTAGATTTCAACCTCAAAATATCAGACGAGGGGACCGTCATTACTAAATTCTATCAAAAAGCAGCCAGCCGAAGTATATTTGTACACTACAAGTCGGCCCTCCCTACTAAGGCCATTATGCAAGGAATGAGATCATCCACATTCAAAACAAGTGCAGTAAGCCAAAAGACAAGACAGAATGCACAAAACAGTTCCACCAGGTCCTAGAGACAAATGGATGCCCAACACTGTCATTAAACACCTCTGGAACACGAGAAAACGTGTAAGAAGCTTCCCCACCAATACCTGCTTCCTTAAAATGCCCCATCTCAGCGACAAGATCACAATGGCTATCTGCAGCGCTATCAGCAGGGAGGGTCTCAATATGTAACTAGCCCACTTCGGACCATCCCTTAGACAGCAGCTTTCTAAACGCAAGCACAACGAGGACCCACCACCATGCAGACTGACAAATTGCCCTGTATACCCCGCGACCATCTACCACCGCACACGTAGTCTACAAGCTAGAATGCTCTGCCTGCGAAAAATTCTACGTGGGCAGCACCACGAGACCTCTACACATAAGAATCAAGGAACACATACAAACACAAGCATCATCATTCCACAAACACCTCAACACCTGCAGAAACACTAATACATCTATTAAAGTCGATATTTTAACCACAGAGCACAATATTGGGAATCTTTGCATAAAGGAATCGTTAGTAATATCCAAATTACAGCCAGAACTCGACAACAGACTGAAGCTGGGATCATCATTCATTATATAACTTTACATACGGCTCCCACCAAAGACTTACCATTACAACTCTAACCCATTAGAACATGTACACAACTGCGCACCGCTCATACACCAACTCAGTCCTGACAGGGCCTTACTACAAGCCCCCTCCCATATAAATTATATATATAAAAAAATAAAAGAAATTAAATAAGTAAAAAAATAGCAATCTATAATAATAATAATAATAATAATAATAATAAAATAGTTAACTGAAGTAATATAAACCAATTTAAAGGAAAAAAAATTTTTTTTGATTTTTAAGCTAACCCACCTATTCAAGGTCCTGGATATGACCTTAAACTATATCCAGTAGTGAGGCCCCAGCTTGCGGGCTTTGGGGAGTGTGGAGCCACTTTTTAATTATCATTGCTCCTAGGTCCACTCTAACCCAGAGTGGTAGTACCTGTTAGGGTTCCAACTATGGGTTAAATAGAAACCGACTTGAAAACAACAAATATATTCTATTAAAAATTTTTTCTTCAAAATCTTTGGATTTGGCATTAAATAACCCGAAAAGGGTTGATATGCCGTAAAACAAAAACAACCACCCAACCCACCTATTCAAACCCAAATAAACACTAACAACAAACATAAATAAACAAATATAAATAAAGAATTAAATAGAAAAAAAAAATGTCCATCTATAACCACTTATAGTTCTATTAAAATAAATAAAATAACAATTTCCAAAGGAATGTCAATCCAGTGTCCCTCTTCTCACCTATCTTCCTATTCCTGACAACCGCACCCCTAACCTAAACCCCCAACAATCGACTGTGAGCGCCCCATCCCGCACACCCTCCCCTCTTTCACATCCTCCTTCTACTTCTCTCCTAAAGTTAACCCTTACAAGCGACTTGTGTGACCTAGATACACCAAGTCATTCCATTGAATGAGCTAGGACGTAAATAAATTAAACAAATAAATGAATAATACATAGCAGCAGAAAAAAAAATAATAAAGACAACGAAATAGACATAGAATATACAAAATTTTAAAAAGCCTACGCTAAAGCAACACGTTATAAACTAAATATATATATATATATATATATATATATATATATATAAATATATACAAAATATTTTATAAAAAAAAGGAACAAAAATATGTTAATTGCCTAAACACGCCATACATATAAAGCCCTTCCTTACATTTGCTCCAAGGCTCCACACAGCCATTCAATTCATTTTCCGCTCCATCATCTAGCATGTTTTGAATCGATCTGTCACGTCTACCATTTGAAAAGGGAATTTTTTCCGAAATATAATGGATATTGTCGCAGACATAACAAGTAAGACATTTGTATTTAATACAACTGAATAAATATATGTATATATATATAGACATATATGTATGTACTTATTGATTTGTAAATCGCCACTTGTTTTCGTCTTCTCTCACCAACACTGACTACATCTCATTCCTCGCATTGTGATAGCCTTCTAAATCTCTACTACAGTCATTCATACATACATACATACATACATACATATATATATATATATATATATATATATATATATATATATATATATATATATATATATATATATATATAAATAAATTAAAAACAGAAATTGAAAATGACATATTCATAATTGTTTAAACTGGGCGAGGGCCATTTGAAAACCAAAACATTTGTTGTATCAAAAGACATTTATTGAAAAGTGTGCGTAAGAAAATATAATTTTAATAAAACAATTTTGTAATTTTTTTTTTATTTCCTACTTCGGTTATAGTTTAAAATACTGATTTGTCCCTCTGATTTTAACGACAGGTGCCCGAAATAAAATGGTGTCTCCATTTTCGATGATAAACTGTAGAAGTACCAAAAAAAATTACTGATTTAATCACATAGAATTTTACTTTTTGTTTTTTATTTACTTTGTTGCATTTTTTTTTTTTTTTTTTTTTTGAAACTTGTTGCCGTATTTTCATGAATGAATATGAGGTATCGATCTCACTTTACTGAAATACAAGCTACAAATACACTATCCGTGTGAAATAAAAATCATGTTTTTTTGTTTTTTTACGACGTGCCCCATCCTATCATAAACACCCCCAACCTCGCCATGTTAAGAACGGCTTTCGGAATAACCCCCCCATGTTAAGAACGGCTTCGTGATTGAAGGGAGTGTTTATTCTGAAAGCCGTGTTTATAATACGCTGCTGGGGCACGTTGTCAAAATTTACCAAAATCATTTTACACATACAATAAATAAATTAAAATGCATTATAAATAAAATCAGCGTTTTCAATTTCTGAAACGTGTTCCTTTTTTTTTTTTTTTAATTTAATTTATTTATTTTTGTGATTGGCTCCTATAACGTGGTATAGGATTATACCGATCCGATATAGGTCAACCATGGGGGTTAAGCTATCCAAGCACCTTATACGAAATTCATTTTTGTATTATTTGCGTGAAAAGAAGAAAATCATTTTAGCTAGCGCACGCTGCGTATGAAATGCTTCAGTTTCTTAGATGTGATGCGGTGTGTTATTATTACTAGTGTTTCTATCGTCATGATCGTAGGAATCCGAAAATTCTATTGTTGACATTGGTTTCCCCGAGTCAAAATTATTTCTGGAAAGACATCGGAGGTTATGGGAGGGCCACGTGAAGGTTGCCAACATCCTAAGCGAAAGCGATTTTTGTGGGACGATACAGAATACAAAATAGGCTTCGTGGCTTAGTGGGAGATGCCCTTTTCTCTTCCCTGCAACCTCTCTCCCACAGGAGAGACGTTGCGAGCCTGTCTTTGTTTTATCGTTACTTCCCTGGCATGTGCTCGTCTGAGGTCCAGTCTCTGCCCCCCCCCCTCGCCAATTTTCACGATAAACACCTGTTTAGCTGAAACCACTGTCAAAAAATTTCCCCACTCTTTATCTGTGCCAAAACCAAAACGTAGATTCCATGAACAAAGTTTCTTTCTTAGAAGTGCACGCATGTGGAACTCTGTTCCGTTTGCCTGTTTTCCACCTGACTACATCCTGGATGTCTTCAAGTCCAACATAAACAAATTCCTGATGAACCGCCCTCTTAAGTAAGACACTTTATCAAATCTCCAATACTATCCTATTGATTACTGTACACGCAATAACCCTTACCCCCGAGTGGCTTCCGGGCCTTGATAAGTGGTGACTACCTTGTTAAAAAAAAAAAATCGTAACAGAATTGAATTTGATCATAAACTTTATTAATTGTCATTTTTTTAAATTTTTTATTTATCTTTATTTATTTTAGATTAGGACTGACTGGATAATTTGGCGCTTCTACACTATTGGGACAAGATTTTGTAATCAATAAATGGAGTTTTCTGATAAAAAAACCCCAATGGTTTCAAGTTTTTTGTCAATTCTAAGTTACAAAGGTAGCTTCTAAATTATGCAGTCGGGATTACCTGAATATTGCTGAATTATTAAAAAAAAATTAAAACAAAAAAAAAATCACTTTAATCGTGGTAGCAGGTGAAAAATTGCCGCCATTTTGTTTAAATCGAAACGGAAAACTACCTCCCGTTTGAACTCTCCTGTGTCTTACGATCGGTTTCATCAAATGCTATTTTTCATTTTCTTTAATAGTTTTCTACCTTATCGATATTCGTATTTTTTTTTATATTAGCATCTTAAAAATACGAGGAATACGGAGATACCATTGTTTTCATGTGAAATTCAGCATTACGATTTCCGAAATTTCGTCCTAATAGTGTAGAAGCGAAACGCCTATAATTTTTACGATTCGCACTATTCCTTTCATCTTCAATGTGATTCTCACAAAGTTAAACCTCCGATCATATTCAAATACGTCTTATCAAACTCGAGAATGTGCACGGAATTTCGAAAAGAATTCGTGGCGCAACGGATAAAAGTTCTAATTATAATCAGTTCTAAGTAACAGTATTTTTGAGGTGTAAAATTCAATCCTTAGTGCAGACGACACTAAGAATGCAATTATGAATTAAGACTTCTTCTCGACGAAACGAGAACAAGCTATAGATTAAAGAGCTTCGTTCGAAATTCCATACAAATTCCTGAGTTGGACAAAACACGTCCGAAGAAGGTCGGAGATTGCATATGCCGAAAGATTGTGATAATATGAGAATAGTAGTCCGAATAATACAACTTATTCACTTGCCTGGTTCCAATCGATGTGAACGAACGACTGAACGATACCAGCATGAATTTTGTTTGCTCATAAAAAAACTGTTTAACAATCTTTTTAAGTTCAAAGAGGAATATACTCCAAATTCAGGTATCATTTATTGGAATAGTCAACGGTATCTAAACATTGACTGAAGCGTGTGTATTTACGTTGGTTTATTTTATTTATTTATTATTTTTTTTGAAAACAAATTGTGTTCACAACAACAAAAAAAAGGTATGTCACATGATGTGTGGCGTGGCTCAGTCGGTAATAACGTCCGCGCAATTGACGGATAATGTGGTTCCGTTCAGATTTTATCAAAAGGAATATAAAAACTACACATACACGCGCAACGTGTCGGTGTACATTTCCCTACGCAATAACTCTGTCAATTTTTAGTCTACGGACTCGAAATTTGATGTACAGTGTACTGAGATTTGGGAAAGTCTGTGATCGGTTTTTTGGCCAGAAATTTGGCTGTTAAGGTGTCAAAGTTCAACAATTCGACCTTTAAGAACTCTACCAAACTCCTCCGACAATTTGGAGTCTAACCACTTTAAATTTTAGATATAGGTTTCTTGGACATGGATCTAACTTAATAACTTGATTTGAGCTAAAAACAAATGTTAAGGGGTCATAGTAGGGGTCAAAGTTAAAAAAAATTGACCGTTGTTTTGTTTGCTTTTTTTGCTCAGTATACACCTCCAAACACCCGGGTAACGCCGGGCACCCATGCTAGTATATATATATATATATATATATATATATGTGTGTGTGTATGTGCGTGTGTGTATATATTTCAAACAATAAATTTGTTGTAAATCTACATAATTTAACTCGGAATTCTCATTTGTAGATTCGTTCCACAGCTGGGGGTCCTGGATATGACCTTGAACTATATCCAGTGGTGAGGCCCCAGCTTGCGGGCTTTGGGGAGTGTGGAGCCACCCTTTAATTACCATTGCTCTCAGGTCCACTCTGACCTGGAGTGGTAGTACCTGTTAGGGTCCCAACTATGGGTTAAATAGAAACTGATTTTAAAACAACAAATATATTCTATTAAAAAAATTTTCTTCAAAATCTTTGGATTCGGCATTAAATAACCCGAAAAGGGTTGATATGCCATAAAACAAAAACAACCAACCAACCAATCCACAGCTGGGGAAAGGTGTTTGTCTAGCCACACTGATGAGTTGTAATACAACGAAACAGTACTGTGTGGATGACATATATAAAACAGGGGGAGTTAAAGGAAGAGAATAAAATCAATTCTTTAAGAGGAGACTTATCGGGATAATACAAAGCTCAACAAATTGTTTTGGAGCTTATATAGAGGTCAATAAAGAGAATATAACAGTATAAAAACTATATAGTGATATATATATATATATATATATATATATATATATATATATTTAATAAGAGTATATAGAGTATAAAGAGTTCCCACTTATTCAAAAATTGAATCCTATACATATATATTAAACGTAGATATATTTGTACAAAAGGAACAAACTAAGTTATGTTCATCAACGTTTCGTCTTTATTGTAAGACTTTTTCTTTCGAAAAGTTGAAAACATAACTTGGTTTGTACCTTTTTTTTTATCTATCTCGTCGAAATACTATTTCCATATATATATATATATATATATATATATATAAACAAATAAATAGCAAAAGTCTATATCCCAAGTTTCATGATGTTGACCATCTTACAATTTATTCTTTAAGTACATTGACATTTACAATTCTTGACAGTAGCTGTTGCACAAAGCATAAAATAATTCATGTAATTATTATATCAATCAATGAATCTATTTTGTGCTACGAAACACGTCTGTCAAGTCAACTGAATTAAAGGAATAAATTTTAAGATGGTGAACATGATGAAACTTGGAAAATAGACTTTTGTCATTTGTTTATTTGCTCTGTAATTACATTGAGCTTCATAAATTAAGAATTGGTATAAATAAAAGGTGAAATATAATTGAAACAAACATTTCCACAGAAATCTTTCTTTTTACACACACATATATATATATATATATAGAGAGAGAGAGAGAGAGAGAGAGAAAAAGAATAAATGACAAAAAGTTATATTCCAAAATTCCTGATGTTAACCATCTTATAATTTATTCCCATAATTCAGTTGACTTATACAATTCTTATACAACACCAAGAATTGTATAAGTCAACTGAATTAAAGGAATAAAATATAAGATGGTCAACATCACGTATTTTGGAATATAGCTTTTTGTCATTTATTCTCTATATTGCTCTGTAATTACATTGAGCTTCATAAATAAGGATTGATATATATTTTCTTTAAAAAAAAATTATATATATATATATATATATATATATGGAAATATTTTTTTTAGTTATATAAAGTGTAGATCTATGTATAATATACTAGTAGGTAGACCCGATGTTACCCAGGATTCAATGAGGACCCAAAAAAATTTCCACCCTTGCATACTTTTATTGTCATCGAAATCAACAATGTTTTAATCGAATAGATTGACTAGTTTGCGACCCACCGTGGGGTACTGGGAGGAAGTTTCATATGCCTCCCACAGTGACTTAGTCCAAAATATATTGTAGTCTATATTGCATTGTACAGAATCTACTGTTGATTTTTATAAAATATCTGTAAATAATGGCTTCTCTCATAGTTTAAAATACAAAAGTAAAATAGTATGGCTTTATTGTGCTCGAAACAGAAATTAATTTTGAACGTGCCCCCTGTCCGTGTGTCTATTTTCCAAGTTGATTTCATAGGCTTTTGTGCTTGTGCGGTGATAAAACTTCTCAAATGTACTTGTGATTATAGGTTGTATAAAAGTGTTAACTTTGGCCAAAAGCGGACTTCTTTCTTGAATCGTATTTTTTCAATTTTCGCATACCGATACAACAACTGTATAAGAACATTCTCAGACACATTCAGTACCTTCATGGAAAATTAAAAAAAAAAAATCTGCTCAGCTGTTTCTGAGTCCATAGAGAACAAATTTGTGTGCGCACACACACACACACACACACACACACACAAAGTTCCTTTCATATGATAGTAAAAACAAGATTATATATATATATATACACACACACATACACATAGTAAGTTATAAAAATATATATATATGGCAATTAAGCTACACAGAATATCCCGCGTTTCATTCTCTTGACGAATTCTCACGATAATGAAATGTGAAATATTCTGTGTAGCTTAATTGCCTTATATATATATTTATTACTTACTACCTAGCTCTACCTATGTATTGAGCACTGTTGAAGTAAATGCTGAAAATTTACGAATAAAATTATCTTTGTATATTAATTTATGTGATTAATTGAAGTAGTCATATATATATATATATATATATATATATTGAAATTGGTAAAATCGTCCATTTTTCAATCAAATCGATTGATTGCCTGTTGTGGTTGGGGACCTATGGCAGTGCACCAGGAGGAAGCTTCACATGCGTCCCTTTAGTGACTTAGTCCACAATACATTGTAGTTTACATTGCACTGTCGAAAACATACTATTAATTTTATAAACTTATATATGATGGTTTGAATTAAAGTTTAAACGAGAAAAGTCAAGTATCACGGCTCAATTGTGCTTTACAGAAATACTCATTTCGAACGCACCCCTGTTATATCAAAGAACCTTTTTTTATTTTTTATTTTTTTCCTTTTTTCAGAATTAATTTTCTACGGTTTGTATAATTGATGAAACAATATTTATTGATTTTAAACTACCAGTAAAACTAAAATTTATAAATGACCCTCAACAGGTGTATTTTTACATTAGTAAAAATATATGCCCATATTGCACGAGTTTTGCGGTACCCTCCCATAAAAACCACTATATATTTAGAAATTGAAAAGAATCGGAATCTGTAATTGTATCAGAATCGGGGAAAAATATTGGAATCGTCCCATCACTAAAATTTTGATATATATTATTATATAAAAGAAACTTTGTATGTGTGTGAGTTGTACTATGTTATACAGACGGCGAGTTCTTGGAAAGAAGATTTGCTCATAAAAATTTCATTTTAGAGAAAGAGTATCCCTTTGATATAAGTACTACTGACTAACCTGACAATCAACAAAATCCCACACCTTCACTGTAGACGTCTCCACATGCTAGAAAGCCTTCTACTCTAATAGTTTCTTCCCTCAAACTGCTAGTCTATGGAATTCTTTCCTTGTTCCTATTTTCATAACTGTACTAGCATGCAAAAATTTAAATATAATTTGAACAGACATCTTTTGTTTAACTCCCTATTTAATGCGACAATATAGATATAGTCTCTAATTCACAATAGTTCTTTAAATTCGAAATCTTTTATATTGAATTTCAAGACAAATCAGTAGTCTCTACTTAATTGTCATGTTACAGTAATGAATATATCCCAAAATTATGAAAAACGATAAGTTAGAAAAAAATATATTAAAGAACACATTTTTCTGACGAAAATTAGTGAAAATAAAATGTTTGGCTACAAAAACACCGGAGAGTCTGTGTAACTACTGCCAATTTTTAAAATAAATTGTGCGTTAACAATTATAAATATGAATTACTTGCCTTGTTTTTAGTATAATTGAGTTAAGTCCCTTGTTATGTCACGTGTTAAAAAAAAATAATGCCGTAATATTCAAAAGTACTTCTAACATGGCAATTAAGTAGATATCAGTACTTAAAAGTGACACAAAGTCGGATACCATTGTTTTTTGGTATTTTTTTACGACGTAGCGTAGTATAAACACCCCAACCACCCCATATTAAGAACGGCTTTCGAGGTTGGGGAGGAGGTGATTATTCCGAAAACCGTTCTTAACATGGGGAGGTTGGGGTGTTTATAACACGCTGGGGCATGTCGTGAAAATTTACCGTTTTTTTTTCTTTCTTTTTTTCTTAAATCGATTTTTTAATTTTCCGTATTTTGCTATTATCGTGTAGTTGCACATATAAATATCAATGGCAATGTGTCTCGTTTAATGTACAAAAAAAAAAAAAAAAAAAAATACAGTGGTTGGTTGTACCTAGTCGAGTTTTTGCTGTGAATATTTTACAGAGGGAAACCAGAAATTCAGTCGGTACTTGTACAGTTTAATCAAGACATTAAAAAAAAAAAAAAAAATGAAAATATCGGAAAAAAAAAAAAATGTTATATTGTACGTATCCATTTTTGACTGAAGATCTCCGAAAAAAATTTTCATTTAATTTGATCGAGTAGGTTTTTTTTTTTTTTCACAGCGGAAAAACACGTTTTTACGAGAGCGCGTTGAAGCCAGCCATTATGGAATTTTTGAACATGCCACGGAGAGATAACTTCAATTAAAGCGCCGACATTCCCTCCCCATCTTTAATACTAGCTTTTCTTCCTAAAAATCGAACCTTTTGCTCGGTATCATAATAAATTGTTTTTTCGCTGTAAAAAAAAAAAAAAAAAAAAATACTTGATGAAATTATGTGAATTTTTTTTTTTTGAGAACTTCATTCCATAATAGATACGTACAATATAACCTTTTATTTTTTTGTTGATATTTTCATTTTTTAATGCCTTGATTAAACTGTACAAGTACCATTCAGTTGAGCATGAGCACCTACATTGAAAAATAATAAACTACAAAAAACAAACCCAAAAGACAGTACAATCTCTTCTGTGAGGATGAATCTGTAGAGCAGAAGAGGAGATATCATCTTATACTTAGCCAAAAATATTTAAACTTAATAAATGTAATATTTTAATTTTAAATAATTATTTATTGCAGAATACTGTATATTTCTGCGTCCTAAAGATTTTCTGCCCATATCCACTCTAGTTTTCATGTTTGACCTTGTGACTCCTCCTGAAAAGATCCCAAGAGACCCTCAAATGGATCTTACCATTGAGAAACCTTATTTTTGAATAATCCTGTAAATGTGTTAGAAAGGAAAACATTACCTCTCACCCTCTCTCTCTCTTTCTCTCTCTCTCTCTATTCTTCCTCTCTGTCCTACCTCTCTCTCTTTCTTCTCCCTCCCTCTCTCTCTCTTCAAAATAGAGAAGCGCTTCTTTCTTTTGTGGTGTATATGTTATGTACTTTGGTACCACTGGCCTGCTTGTTAGTAAGGTCATGTGTACTCTAAGAAAAAAAAAAAAAATGGAGAGAGGAGTAGGGGTATCCAGCAGAAAGAAAGAAAGGGGAGGGTATCTTAACTGAGGGGAGGGTTTTTTTTTTCACCCTCATCCACTGTTCTTGGAGTGATGCTGGATTTTTATGTACAAAAAAGCAAAAAAAAAAAAAAAAAAAAGAAAGTACTCCCCCCCCCCCAAAAAAAAAAACATACAAAAAAATCAAAAAAATGTCTTGGATTCAGTTTCAGAATTCAGATGGAGATTGATAATTTGGATTATTTGGATTATTCCAACTACTGTTCTTCGAAATTATTCTCACCACGTTTCAGCTATGCAGCTTCTGACCTTCTTCAGGTGCGTCTTCTCGAACTTAGGAATGCGTTTAAAATTTGGAATGGAACCTTTATTTAATCCATCGAGTTGCTTGCTTTTGTTTCGGCAGCCATGGCCAGGTAGAAGTCTTAAGTTATTCACAATTGCATTTTTAGTATTGCCTGCACTGAGGATTGAACCTACAAGACTGGCACATAGAACTGATTACATTTAACATTTCTATCAGTCGCAGCACTTGTTGTATGCATATATCTATATATCTCTATATAAATAAAATGAACTCATTTTTTCCCCGTCTGATTTTGACATTAATAGGATTAAAAATCAAGATATTTCATGCAAATATAATATGCACAAACGGCAGAACAATATCTGAGGTGTGTTATAGGCTTATTATTTCTCAAATTCCTCGATAATCTTAGATTTCTATACTTTTTCTGCTGAGAAGTCACGGCCAAAATCGGTTAAGATCAATGGAAGTGGTAAAATATTTTCTCTCTAATAAATTCCTCCTCCCCCTGCCACCACTTAACACCGTTTGGGGATCGTTCACAAGGAACAGTTGAGAAGAGAACACCGGTTTGGCTTCGTAGTTCTTTCATGTGAAGTTATTTAAAATCACTAAACTAAGCTGCAGTGCTCTGTGGCGTAGTGGTTAGCGTGCTGGACAATTCACATTATATTTTCACGTTCGCGCCGACCTACCGTAGTCTTTTTTTTTTTTTTTTCCTAAACAACTGGAATGGACTTTTCTTGGTGGCCGAACTGTTAACGTTGCAGATGTTTTTTTGTTTTTTTTTTCACACTTTATTTTCCTACTTTTACTCATGACTCCGGGTTTGATCCTTCCTACTTACCTACCATAACATTTTTTAAAACTCCCTCCCCCCCCTCCCGGAAACAAACACTCGGGTAACGCCGGGTACCCCCGCTAGTATTAAATATTTCATTATAGGAACATGTAATAAATACTTGATTTAACTATTATGAAATAATATTATATAATGTTAATAATATTAATATTATATAATAAATATTTTAAACTTTATATATATATATATATATATAACAATAGAAAAATACGTAAAGTAATATGGTTAATCTAGTTGTTAAAACTGGAAAAGAAAAGGACAAGATATTGTAGTAAAAAAAATATAATAAATGTATAACTTAAAATATTGGAGCATTAAAAGTTGATTATATAATGTTATAAATTGAATTAAAAAAAAATTCTTAATGCTGCAATATTTTAAGTTCTAAATTTATATTTTTTTACTAGAATATCTTGTCCTTTTCTTTTCCAGTTTTAACAACTAGTCCTTTACTTTTCCATGTTTAAGCTTAACCATATTACTTTTCATGTTCGCATTTTTCTATTGTAATCCATGGTTTTTCCAGGCTTCCTGTAAATTCACTTGTTCTTTGTTTAATTTCACTCTTATTTTTTTTTTTGCCCCCATAAACATAACATACACATATGTAATAACAATGTACGGCACTCGTCTGCTTTCAATAAAATCCCCCCCCAATTATGTCCCTTTCATTTTTTCATTCTCTGTGTTTAACTTATTTCTCTTTTCACGAGAGTGGTGAATTAGTAGCAACAGTAGTCGCTAAAGTGACGTGGTTACTATGGAAACCAGTCATAAAAACATCGCTCACCTCTTTGATTTTTACAATTTTGAACACCAGTAAATTCATCATAACTTTTATTTTATTGAACGAAAATTGAAAATTCTTTTTTCACAATCTGAGAAGGTGATCTATAAACGAATAATTATTTGAAATTTAGTTGAAAACTGAGTAAATAGTAGTTCTAAATGACTAAAACTGCCATTTAACCATATATTCAAACACTATATTGTATTTATTTTCTTCCCCACCAAAGCAAATTAGGCACAAGGCCGTTTTTAATGTGGGATAAAAACCAGCTCCCCTAAAAGTAGGCAAAAAGGGGGCACTCTGATTACCAAAAATAATAATTGCCCCAGTATAGAGGGTTTCCTCTCCATTGACTGGTACAAATTATCTTAAGTGCAACATCTGCAGAACAGATACTACACTTTGATCCCGGCCCGAAGGCCAAGAACAACTGGGTGTTTATTTGCTCCCCTACCGAGCAAATTAGGCACAAGGCCGATTTTTAATGTGAGGAGTGAAGGAGAAATGGGGACCAACTCCCCGGGGAGTAGGGGAGCTGGATAGTGACAATTGGTATGAAGGGTTGCTCCTACATTGACCAAGGTCTTATATGTGGGAACAGATACTACACTTTGATCTACAACAAAACACGTGTTAGTGGATAATTATATTTTAACTATATATATATATATATATATATATATATATATATATACACACACATATATATTAGTATGTGAATAGAGCTTAGTAGTAAAGTCTGAAAGTATATTTATATCAATTAAGCTATATATATATATATATATATATATATATATATATATGGAAGCGTCCACATCCATTCTTGCAGGGAATCATTTGATAAAGTGCACAGCTATTTAATTACTATTTGTTTTTTTATATATCCACGTGTTTAGTCTTGTTAAGCATTTGTTTGAGAGAAGCTCAGCAAATACATTCATTTATGAGAAGGAAAGAAATCTAATTGCTTTGTTAGCTTAATTGCCGTAAACATATTTTCATACTTCGCTATAACAAAAGTATATAAACAAATATCTGTTCCTATCTGAATTCAACTTAATTAAACACAAAAAAAAAGACAAAGAAAAACCCTTATGATGTATGGACCAGTCATGAAAGAAAAATGTCATATTCCAAAAATCATAAATTAATCAAGTATTTGTATTTTGTTAAAAAAATCGTTTTTAATGATTTTTAGTATATCGTAACCATTACAATGTTAATTTTAAAATCTCAGTAGTTCGAATTGAGTTGTCTCCCCTTATTTATTAAATATGGCAAATCAAGTCATACCGTTCTCGTTTGCTCATGCAATTTTATTTTCTTACATCATAAAGATTTTTCTATTTTTTGTTTTTTTAAGTTGAATTCTGGATTTGTGTTTAAAGATATTTAATTTTTTTTTTTCTTTTTTTTTTTTTTTTTTTAAACCTTTCAGTTTCGTTATCTGTATTCCCAGGCAATGCCAGTAACTTATGACTAAAATGCCCATTCTCTCAAAAAATGATGAAAAGAAATATTACATTTTTCAAACAGTGAAAAAATAGGCCATCGTTTTTTTTCTATCGCAATAAAATATGTTTTTCCTTTACACAATGAACTATTCATGTCACAATTAGTTGCATCTCCAATAATTGTGGGTTGGTGTTACTTTTATAAACTGACAAACTAGTCTCAATTTTTATGTAACCACTAGTCTCTCCCTCTTAGATAAAGTCCAAAAAAAAAAAAAAAGAGTTGTCAATCTAATCGGCCCCACTTTATCAACTAAGCTCCAGCCCCTGTCCCATCACTGCAATGTTGCATCACAAATATTTTAATGGAATGTGTTCTGATGAACTCGTTTCATTTGTACCCCCCTCGACGTACATATCCCCAACAAACCCGCTTAGCAATAAGATCTCACCCCTTCACTGTTGATGTCCCTAAATGCCAGAAAGCTTTTTATTCTAATAGTGTCTTCCCTCGAACAGCTAGACTTTGGAATTCCCTTACTGCTGCCTGCTTCCCTGGCTGTACTGATATGCAGAAGTTTAAATGTAACATAAAAAAATATCTTGTTAATCTTTTCTAGATATGGCCCCAAACAGTAGCCTCTTACGTCCAAGTAGCCATATGCTTTGTAAGGGGTAAACATCAGTAAAAAATAAAAAAAATAAATAAAATGTAATACTCTGAGTCAGTTGTTCCTAGTGTTATATACTGAATTACTATCCTTAATTTGTGTATTTGTTCTTTTGATGACTAATCCTCATCTTCGTAGTTATTGTTTCACCGCGTTTCAGCCAACTCCTTCTATGGCCTTCTTCAGGTGATTAATCTCAACGGGATTGCAATGCTGAGTCTTGTAACTGCATCCCCAGTAATTACTGCCTTCCATAGTTGTTGTCGTCTCATCACGTTTTGGCCAACTAATCCTCTGGCCTGCTTAGGTAGGATTGAAACTGCTATCTTCAGACAATGCTCTACTGCAGCCGTAGAGACTCAACGCCTCTATCTACTGCGCCACGGGCCAGAGGATTAGTTGACCAAAGTGTGGTGTAACAACAACTATGGGAGGCAGTAATTACTGCAGATACGGTTGCAACACTCGGTATTCCTATCCCGTCGCAGTTAATCACCTAAAGAAGGCCAGAGAATAAGTTGGCCGAAATGTGGGGAAACAACAACAACTATGGAGATGAGTATAACAGTCTGCAAAAAAAATGTATATACAAATTATGAAGCCTCATCTCAAAGGATCCTCCCTCCCCTCCACTATATATATATATATATATATATATATATATATATATATATATATAGTATACCATTCTTAATGTTATATGCTGTTTAAAATGGATAAGTGTTCTCAGCTGTTTATTTGATAGTGGTATTACCCAGAGTTCCAGGGTCGAAGGAATTCAGATGTCTTTATAAAGTGTAAAAATACTAGGGATCTAAGTCATTCGGATTTTTAAAAAAATTATTGAATAAGCAACAGAGTCTAAATATTGAAAGACTTTAAAGTAAGGAGACTGTAAGATATTTTATAATTTTTAGGAGCTGGAGTCAGGACTTTTATACACTGTTTGTTTATAAGAATGTTTCCAGTTGTTTATTTGATAATGACATTTTTTTTTTTTTTCAAATTTTATTTTTACTTTTTTATTTATTTATTTATTTATTTTTTTTATTGAAATCACTACCGACAATATGTGAAGCCATTTGATATATGGAGCTGTTACCTCGAGTTACCAGATTCAGAAGGAATTGGGTGCTGTTGAAAAGAGCCAGCCAGTCGGATATTTTCAATTTCTAAAAAAATAAATAACCGAGTATCTGAATATTGGAAAGGTTTTCATGTAGCTGATGTCTCCTTGATTCTACTCCCCCCTCCCCTCCTGGTCACATGCCCCTATTTCGAATTTGAAGCAGCGGGCTGATATCAGTGGACGACTTTTTTTTCTACAAAAACGGTCATTAAAAATGTTTCTTTTTTTAATATTTAACATATTTGAAACTGATATTATTGCACCAAAAAAATAATCAAATTAAAACAATTTTTTTTTTATTTTGAATTATTTAATCAAATAAAAGTTTAATTTTTTGTTTGATTACTAAATTTATAAAGTGTTGTGGAGACGCCCACTAATTAACATAGGCGGGTGAGTGAGATATATAAAGGTATCAATCACTAATACCGGGGGAGACGCTTATGCTGCCTCCAGTAAGACATGCAAGACGCCACCTGCCGGAATATCCCCAACTGAAGTATATCTGAAGACATGTAAATATGTATATGACTTTTCTTCCTAATATATTATTGTATACCTTTACTTTCGTGTTCTTGTTAATTATTTGTGCAGACACAACATAAAGTTATTCTAGTAAATTACCTAACGGTTTAATAAACAAAAATAAAGTAAAAACTGAATCTAACTTGAAAATACTATGATAAAAAAAAATAGCTTTTTAAATTTAGTAATGAATTAAAAAGTGGAATTTTTACTTTATTAAACAATTCGAAATAAGAAAAAAATATTGTTACTATGCAGTTGATGACTAAATTTAAAGAAGCAATTTTTTTTTCATGGTATTTTCAAGTTAGATTCAGTTTTTATGATATTTTTTGTTTATTAAATTGTTGGGTAATTTGCTAGCATAAATTTTTAAATTTAGTAATGAAATAAAAAATGATTTTTGTTTTAATTATTTTTACTGTACAGTAATTTATATCAGTTTTAAATATGGTTAAAGTTAAAAAAAAAAAAAATTAAAAAAAAAAACATTGTTACAGTTTTTGGTACAAAAAAATATCCACTGATGACTGTTCATTGCTACGAATTCCAAATAGGGGGATGTGAGCGAGAAAAAGTGAAAGTAGAATCCGGGAGACAACAGCTACATGAGAACCAGCTTTATCAGCTATTTTAGAATTCTACAAGTCAGCATCATAATTATGGGGATCCAAGGAACTCTATATATAACGTGTGTAGCAAACAATATTACACTATATTTCAGTTGCAGTTTACCGAAATGTAAAAATATATACAATCGTTCGACTGGTATTAATTGTGACACCCTGCACTGAAGATTTCCGAAAGGATGAAACACTAGTGTCAGTAGGTATTTAATTATTATAGTAAAAAAATAATTTTATATGTAAGTGAACGTGTGTGTGTGTGTGTGTGTGTACATTTCCCTATGCAATAACTCTGTCAATTTTAAGTCTATAGACTCGAAATTTGATATACAGGGTAGTGAGATTTGGGAAAATCTTTGCAATCCGTTTTCGGCCAGAAAGTTGGCAGTTAAGGGGTCAAAGTTCAACGATTTGACCTTTGAGAACTCTACCAAACAACTCCTCCAATTTTGGGTCTAAACACTTGAAATTTTAGATATAGGTTCCTTGGACATGGGTCTAACTTAATAACTTGATTTGAGCCCAAAACAATAAATGTTAAGGGGTCACAATAGGGGTCAAAGTAAAAAAAAAAAATTGACCGCTTTTTTTTTTTTTTTTTTTTTGCTCAACATACACCTCCAAACAACCGGGCAACACCGGGCTAAAATGCTAGTGTGTGTGTGTGTGTGTGTGTGTGTATATATATATATATAATTACAGTAGCGTCCAAATCTAAGGGACATTTTAAAACCTAATATTTGTTAGAAATAACAACTGAGAAAAGCTCAAATTTTGACAACTGGTAGTCGTTATCCATAATAAAATACTAAAATTTGAATTATTTGCAAAGGATAGAAAAAGAATCATAACAATTATTTATTTATGTTCAGTTATTTCTAACAAATGTTGGGTTTTAAAATTTTGTCCCTTAATTTTGGACGCTACTGTATACATATATATATATATATATATAGTGCACTTGGTGGTTCTTCATACGCGTACACAAACAACCATGAATAGACATTTATATTCGAAATCTCTTCAGAAGTCCCAAACTCATTTCCAGAAAAAAGCTGAAGCAGCAAAACAAATAAGCAGTTTCTGAACTTTTGAGGATTGGTTATTCGTATTATTTAGATCCATCGGAATACTGTTCTCATCTTGAGTGTGGTTTTCACAATGTTTCGGTTAATGTAACCTCTGACCTTCTTCAGGTGTATCTTGCCAAACTTGGAAATATTTCTGTAGAACTCGGGAATTTGTCTGCAATGACACATAACCCAGCGGTTAGAGTACTTGGAAAAATCAATTGTAAAAGTGATATACTCCTGAAGGTTGATGGTTAAATCCTCAGTGTCGGCGAATGAAAAATATATTTGCGAATTACTTAGGATCTCTATCCAATCATGGCTGACAGAACAAGACCATGCTACCCCCATGAAATAAATAAAATTTTTCCCAAATTCCAGAGTTCGACAAGCTGCTGATCAGCACATGTCACATTGCCGGACTGGCGACTGTGACTACAAATCATTTTGACTGACTTTTCTCATCTTTCGGTTAGGTGCGAAGGTGGCATAACGGAGGATGAAGTCATTGAAGCCTTGAAGCGGGTCAACCTTAATAAGTCTCTGGGGATCGATGGTCTGCCCTACGAAGTGTATTTGAGGTTGTCGCACATCTTTTTTCCCTTGCTGATGGTTTTATTTAACTCCTGGTTTAGGAACGGCTCTATCACCAACTACTTTACTATGGGTGTCATGAAGCTTGTACGCAAAAACAAAGATGGTGGGGATGGGTTAAATAATTATCGGCCCTTAATGATGCTTAACGCTGAGTTATAGATTTTGGCTAAGATTCTTGCAAATCGCTTGCAACTTATTAGCCCCGAGAAAACCTATGCTGTGAAGGGCAGGACAATCCAGGATGATTTGCATACGATACGCTTGATGATAGAAAAAGTCGACACTAAGGCCGCACTGATCAATTTAGATCAGTTCAAAACCTTCGATACGGTTGACCATCAGTATTTGGGGGCTGTTTTGTCGGCAGCCGGTTTTGGCCTGCAATTTCGCTCGTGGGCTCATCTTCTCTATGCTAACCCCGCAATGATGGTAGAAGAGATCGAGGCCCTTCAGCTTATCATGTTCTATTCGTCAGGGTTGCCCGCTATCACCAATGCTCTATGTGCTTGCGCTTGAACCTTTCCTGTGCAGGCTAAGGGTTAATCAGGTCCTACGGGGAATCACTTTGCCAGGCGCAGATTTCATGAGAAGGTGATTTATAAACTGTAATAATTGTTTGAAATTTGGTTGAAAAATGAGTGAGCGGTGAAGCTTTAAAGCAGTTCTAAATGACTAAAATTGTCACTTAACCATATATTCAAACACTACCATGTTTGAATAATATATATATAAATCTGTTCTTACTTTGGTTCTCTGACGTCATCAATAAATCATCTAATTTCAGTTTGTTAGTTATGAAAACTAAAATTCCTTTTTACCAAGTTAACATTCCTGGTACATATTTTAACATAAATACCTAATCTGCTTCGATAACATTCTTTCTGTTATTCAAGCATTCCTTTTTGTTACTAACTGACCAGTGACAATCGCCCATGATCAGGCTACCCAACATTTTCTGGGACCAACAATACAACATGCATATCTAAGGTAATGGCTAAAACTTTAGAGGAAGACCTTCAGTCTGTAGTGGAATGGGGACATAAATGGATGGTAACATTCAATGTTGCCAAGATTAAGCTTCTTTCTACAAGAAACTTTCTCAATGACTGATAGCCGTGACTAATGATACACTACCAGAAAGCTCTTCATTTGAACACAACTTAACGTTCACAGGGAATATGAATTGGAACAAATACATTGAGAGCATTAGCAAGGCCGCTGCAAGAGTGGGTTTTCTCTACCATGCTAGAAAGTTACTTATGCCAGAGAGCGTCCTACACCCTTACAAGACTGCTATTCACCCATGTCTGGAGTATTGTTCCCATATTTGGGCTGATACGTCTGCGTCGGGGATTCTATTACTTTTAGACAGAGTTCAAAAAAGAATCGCCAACCTAATAGTTTTTGCTCTGCCAACCAGGCTCTAACCCCTGTCACATCCACGAAATGTTGCATTTTAATGGAAGGTGCTCTGTGCTCGAAGCCCTTTTACCCTCTCCATGTAAATACTTGTAACAAACCTGGCAAACAGCTAAATCCCACCCCTACACAGTAGAGATCCCCGGATGCCAGAAGACCTTTACTTTAATAGTTTCTTTCCTTGAACTGTTAGATTTTAGAATTCCCTCTCGAGTCCCTACTTCTCTCATTGTACTGACATGCAGAAGTTCAAGTGTAATGCAAGCAGAAATTTTATTGATAACTCCCTGCATAGTATCCCTGCAAATTATGTTTCAAATAGTAACCCTCTGCATCAAAGTGGCACTGTGCTTCGTTTGGGGGCGAAAAAGCAATAAATCATTTAAAAAAAATTAAAATCATCATCATTAACCATTCATCATCTGTTTTACATGCTGGCATGTTGAACGGCTTTTAGAAATTAACGCTCAAAGTTACCTATCTCTGGCCAGGTGTTTATTCATCCCTCTTTCACTCTGGTCCATTTTTATCACTTCTCATGTTCTCCTTGCCTTTCCCTTATGAACCGAACTCACTACCTCAACTGTTCTACATCTACTTACCCAAGAACTCTCAGCCATTCTATCAACGTGACCATACCATCAAAGTCTCCTGTTCTGCACACAACTCTCTATACTATCCGAATTTAATCTCTCTCTGAAGTCGTCAGATCTAAGACTGTCTTTACGATTGACTTTACACATCCATTGTATCCTTCTCATGTTATTTTTCTCCATGCAACGCATGTCCTCAACCCTCACTGGCCAGGTTCCACTTCCATATCTCATCACACTACATACACATTCCTCATAGACTCTTTCTGTTGGTCGACGGCGTTAACAAATGGTAGGTGAATGATAATTTACTTAGTTCCAGCAGATTAAAGCGTTGAATTGGATGCATGGAGATAATCATTTTCTTGGGTGGTCACTTACATTGGTGGCCAACCGACGACTGAAGTACATGCGTCATTATTTACTTATTAATGGCGTCGGGGATTCGTTGCTTTGATTTCTTTTTAACCTCTTGAGTTGACGCGGATCATTTAACTGCAAGTCAACGAGAGGGAAACGGTATTACTTTGATAATAATTGCTATACTCTAAGTAATTGCAGTCTTAGCGTCTTTTTATAGTGTGTTCAAGTATACCGAAAAGAAAACCTCAGATTTTTTATGTTACTAGAGAAAGAGAAAGAGAAAAAAAGGGGGGGGGGTAATATTTACGGTGTTTGTTATGATAGTCGACAGATCGATTTTTTAAGTATGTTTTAAGCAAAAACAATATTACGTACTTGTCCTGTCGAAAATAGTAATATATCCAAAACTTACGAAAATCCATCGAGTAGAACAACTGTTAAGGTTTTCAGTAAAAAAAAAAAAAAAAAAAAATGTCTATCGCTATAGGTTACAAATGTCGGTGTCATGTAAATTTTGCGTTCCGAGTGATGTCCCGCGTGTGCGAACTCTTCACTAGGTGTGTCAGAAATTTCGTGAAAAATAGTGAATAATTCCACTCCATCTTTCCAAGCTTATAACTCCTCGAAAAATGTAATTCAAGCCCTAAGTTTTTTTTTGCAATTAAAGGAGCAAGGACCAAGGTTTCATTAAAAAAAAAAAACAAAAAAAAAAAAAACAAATAAAAAACCGTGTTTTTTTAAAAAAATTTTAAAAAGGTTTTAAACTTCGGACTTTACAGGTAAATTTGTAAAAAAAAAAAAACACTACTTTTTTTGTTTTAAATTTGAATATATTATTTATTGACCTTTTCTCTTCAATTTGTGATATATAATTCGTGAGTAAATTAATTATTTACTTTTTAATACACTTGAAAATGGGGGGGGGGGGCGTGAATTAAAAAAAAAAACGTTTGTCTAAAATATTATATTCAGTTTATTATAAAGAGCATAAAACTGCACATTGACCCTGAAAATATCGTAAAAATAGAATCAATAGAAAAATTTTGATAGATTTTTAAAGTTTTAAAATTGAAAAATATTGAGTTCGTAAAATTCATTACTGTTTTTTAAAAAATAAAAAAAAAATATTTCTATTACTTTTAAAATAACTTTAATAGTTTATTTTGGAAGTATAATCCATAAAGAAAATAAACAACCCACTTTTAAAAGAAATTACAAGTTTTTTACATTTTATTCGCAGTTCCGTGTTAGGGGTGTCAAAAATTCCTACAAAAATTATGATACACCTAACTCTTCACTGTCTACTTTATAACATGCAGGAAAAAATGCAATTTTACTCAATTTTCCGTAAAAATTACTTTTAACTACAAATAACGTTCTACTCGATGAATTTTTGTAATTTTTGGATATATTATTATATTCGACATAATCGAATACGTAATATTGTTTTTTTTTTGGGGGGGGGGTGTAAAACGACATATACTTAAAAAAAAAATCGATTTGTACAAGCACCAAATTTGCCTCCAACAAATTAATACTAACAGCCTTTTTGAACTTAGGAAGTTGCTGCCTGTTAAGGTCAGACAAATATGTGAATAGTGAAAGCAGAAGTTTAACACGTGTCAAGATTGACAGCATTAATAGGATTTTGGGTACGTGTGCAGGTTTTGAACTGGACATATTTAAGAGTCCGCTTGGCTTTGCCCGGAACATGACATCGGTCGTTCGGGTTTGCCCACGACCACCGAGAGTAAGAAGGCCTATTAACTGAAAAATGTCTGCAGGCAATGTAGGTAAGATTTGTCAGACTGTCAGTACTATATGAGGGCCATTTGAAAAAGAGCAATAAAACATTTTTAAAAAGAAAAAGGAACACAGTTCGATTAATACTTAAACTGAACTTTATTCAATATAAAATATGGTCCTGGATATGACCTTAAACTATATCCAATGGTGAGGGCCCCAGCTTACGGGCTTTAGGGAGTGTGGAGCCACCCTTTAATTGCCATTGCTCCCAGGTCCACTCTGACGCGAGTGGTAGTACCTGTTAGGGTCCCAACTATGGGTTAAATAGAAACTGACTTGAAAACAACAAATATATTCTATTAAAAAATTTTTCTTCCGAATGTTTGGATTTGGAATTAAATAACCTGAAAAGGGTTGATATGCCGTAAAACAAAAACAAACAACCAATCAATATAAAATATAAATATTATCTATGTAAAACTAAGTAATTTTAAAGCAATATACAATTTAATATTGATAAAAATAAATTATGAATTTAGGGAACAAACAATTAAAGAAACATTAAACAAATATTTTTTGGCCTTCGGAACAAGATCAAAATGTAGTATCTGTTTTGATGCTACACTTTACCTTTTCTGTCCTCGGTCAGTGGAGGAGAAATCTTTCATGACTGAGATTATTTTTGTTCCTATCCAGAGTGCCCCTTATTGGGAAGCTGGATTTTTCCCACAAGATTATATGTTGAAATATTTAAACAACTATTACTTTAAATACAGAAATTATATTTAAAGTTGTAGTTTTCTGTTCTTCTATGTCCATTTTTTCCCCATGTTTTTCATCAAAATGTGTAGCATATTAGTTGTCTCACAGGCCATCATCAGTGATTACTTACTGGCAGTAACCTGTGGTGTTCCTTGGAGACCAAGTAACAACAAGTTTCCTCAGATTTCCAGTGTTCTCTACCTCTTGACTACTTGTGCAGATGATTGCATGTTATCGCAACAGCCGTTGTCACTGATTTCTTGTTGGCATCAGCCATTGATGTTTCCTGGGGTTTGGGTGACAAAATGCCTCCCCAAGGTACCAGATTTGAACTGTACACTTCCAGTGGATATTTGGTTAGTACTCTCCCACCTCGGTCTTTCCATCCTCTCTGACCCTTCACAACTAGTTGCTGTGGCGCGAGTCAATGTCATCTACGCCAGTTTTTTATTGTTATTACTATTATTATTATGATAATAAGGGTGTTTGTGTAGTGTATGCACGTGTATTTTAAATATTATTTCCAAGTTAATTTAAATTTTGGGTTTGTATTACTGTACACATAGATTCAAAAAGTTGCCAAAAAGAAATATATAACAAATGAATGTTATCAAAGGCAAGGTAAGTTACTTTTCTACCTAACTGGATATGTTTTAGAGGTTTGTATTACTATACACATAGATTGGAAAAAGTGGTCAAAAATCAAATAAATGTTATCAAAGGCAAGATAAGTTACTTTTCGACCTATCTAGAAAGGATTTTAGTGGTTTTACTCACTTTAAAACATGTAATTGCTTCGAAAATTATACAATGTTTGTCGATATATTTTTAAAAGAAAAATGTCGGCATGCTCGTTATTGAACTCTGTAAGTTTGGGAAAATGAGTTCAAATAAACAAATTATACAAAATAGTGTTAGAAACCCACCGAATATATGTCCGCCTATGTCACGGTAACATATATTGAGCGAGTTTCTAATAGTATTTTGTATAATCTTTTTGTTTAAACTCATTTTCCAAAACTTACCACGTGCAACAGCAAGCATGCTGCCATTTGCATTTTTCAAATACATCGGTAAACACTATGTTTTTCGAGCTGAATAAACACTTTACATTGAATAAAAACACTAAAAATTTATCTGGTTTGGTAGAAAAGTAACTTATTTTGCCTTGCATTTATTTGTTATATATTTGTTTTTGATAACTTTTTCGAATCTATGTGTATAGTAAAACAAACCCATCATGTAAATTCTTTACAGTTAAAATGTTATAAAAAAACAAAAACTTGAAGTTTTAAATATATTTCAAAGAAATAAATTACGCTCAGTGCTAAAATATTGAAAATTCACTGATCGTAAAAACAAAACAAAAAAAAAAACTGCTGTGAAAAATTCTAACTTTAAAATATTTGGAAATACTCTGTGAAAAGTTTTATTTATTATTAAAAGAATGGACTGAAAAATATTATATAAAAATTGTTTTGCAGTAAAAAAAAATAAATAAAATGAAATATTCTACTTTCTCTGATAGAAATAAAAGTTCAAAAACTAGTTCACTTACTATATTTTGTTAGATTAAAATTATCCCAATGCGCGATTATAATAATTATTATCCAAATGGAGAATTGTTCTTTCTCTTTAGAACATACATCGACAATTAGTAACATGTATTGGTAGCCATGGACAATCAGTAACACAATCGGTAGCCATATTTTTATGCCTTTAGCGTGACCACGTGGTTGAATACTGGAATCTTTCTATATCTACAAGTTCATCAGGAAGTGACGTTACGCTGCCATGTTCACTGGCCTACTCTCTCGGTGGTGGTGGTTTGCCTGTAATCTGACGTAAGACGCCGATCAGTCAATCACAATGACCGGCAACGAACGAGCAAACGACTTTCGAATAAATATTGAAAGAAAAAATGTAGGTAAATAAAATAAAACTATGTTACATGGGAAACGTGGAGATTAACAGCACTATGAATTTATTAATGTTAGACAAACAACGGCAGACGCCCGAAGTAGTTTTTATTTTTTTAATTTTTTATTTTGTCAAAATAAGAAATTAATCGGATCCTCAAAAGAATTGCATTACATGTGGCGTTAGATACATCATTGTAAAGAAAGCGGTGGATGTGGCTGGAAGTGCACAAACCTTTTCTTCAAATTTTCTTGACAAAAAAAAGAAAAAATTTGCCCCCCCCCCCAATCTATACTTTTATAAAGTTTTTTTTTTTTTTTTGTGTGTGTATTGATAGGTGTATCAGAAGTGGCCATTAAAGATACGTGATAAGAACTTTAATAATTCAACTTACTATCTTTCGAAGCTTTAACCTACTTGAAAAATGTAATTCAAACCATAATTTTATTTTTCAATTCAAGGAGCAAAGACCAAATTAAAAAAATAACAGGTTTAATAGCAAATTATGCAATATTTTTGTTTTTTTAAAATCTGTTTTCTTTAAAAGATTTAAAGAAAATCAACGAAATTTTACTTATTTCGATTATAAAAATATATTTAAATTCTAAAAAATAACTTACCTATAAAAAATACTAATCAATAGGTACTTCTATTCTTCATTGTTAAGAATTTATCCATATTTATATTTTATATTCCATGTCTTTTTTAAATAAAATACGTTTTTAAGCAAGTATTAAAAAAAAAAAAAAAAAACGCGCGCGAGCAGATGTTTTTCACAGTTGAAATAAAGGGAGACAAATGTTTGCTTTTCTTTGTGTTGAATCTTCGGTGGCTCTAAGCGTCACAATTAATGTCTCTTTCTATTGCCTGCTGTAAACGAAAGTTAGTATTTTTAGGCCACCGTATATGAAAACTGAACACATTCACTTAATAGTTTTTGCCGTTTAAAAACAAACCCACTCTACCGATTTTATTTTTTTTATTCTCTTAATGAAATACATGAGTTTTTGATTAATATATTTTATTTTTACTTTATCGAGTGAATTTTTTTTTAATATCTAAAAAAAAGAAAACATTGAATGAAATAGAAAAAAATTGTCATCAGCATCCGATATTTACTTAAACAATCTAAGCATCACACGAGCTTTCACTTAAAAAAAAAAAAAAAAAATCAACATGGTTTTAAAAAAAAAAAAGGTTTTATACTTTGGACTTTACAAGTAAATTTCCAAAAAACACTTCTTTTTTTGTTTTAAATTAGAATATTTTATTTATTGATCTTTTATCTTCAATTTGTGATATATAAAACTTTGGTGCGTAAATTAATTATTTAAATTTTAACAGACATTTCAAAATTGTTGGGGGAGGGGTGAATTAAAAAAAAAAGTTTGTCTAAAATATTATATTTGGTTTATTGGAAAGAGCATAAAATTTTACCTGGAAATTTGATCCTGAAAATATCGTATAAATTGAACCAATAGAAAAATTTCGATAGATTTTTAAAGTTTAAAAATTAAAAAAAAAATTAACTCGTAAAATTCAATTGATTTCATTACGTAAAAAACATGGCTGCATGAACGCGTGCAGGCACTTTGTAAACAGTTTTTTTTTTTTTTTTTTTTAAATAAAAATATATGTCTATTTTTTAAACAACTTTAATAGTTTATTTTGGAAGTATATTCCATAAAGAAAATAAACAACCCACTTTAAAAAGAGAAATTATAAGTTTTTTATATTTTATTCGCAGTTTTGTGTTAGGGGTGTCAAAAATTCCCCAAAAATTCTGATTGAAGTGTATTGATATTCATATTAAAAACTCGTTTTTCTATTTATTTAAAAAGAAAATACAACTTTGTTATATATGGGTCGTGGAATTGCATTCATCTGCAAAATGTCTAATTTTCATATTCTTTTAAACATTCATTTTATTTCCCTACTAGTTTTTCGGTTTTCTTATGCGATGATCATCTTTAGTTAACTATTACGTATAATTATATTCATGCAGATATTCTACATGATTTATATTTGCGTAATAAGATTATAGTAAACAGAAATCTCTTTCTATATATATGCTTATAATATATATATATATATATATATATATATATGTGTGTGTGTGTGCTTATAAAAACCGGGCCCCGTGTACACTTTATTAATTAGAGTTGGGGCCCGTTTATTTTTTGGGTCATCCTGTATTTTTGTAAAAAAAAAAAAAAAAAAAAAAAAAAAAATTTCCTACCAAACTCCTCTGTCAAGTTTTTGGTCTACAGACATGAAACTTAATATATAGGATATTCGAACCCATGCGAGAGTTTATATTTGAGTTTTAGCCGGGAAAAATCAGTGCAAAAGTGGGGAAATTAAAAAAAAATGGAATTTGCCAAGTGAAGGTCATACGACGGCATTACAAATATGCATGCGTAACGTAATAGCTATTGGTTCAGGTTTTAATTTTTAACCTTGCAACAAACATGTCTTCATAGTTCAGGCATTAATGGCAAAGGAAAAAGTACATCATAAGCTAAACGTTTTGATTTCGATTCTCGGTGGTAGCGCACGAGCTATTTAAAAAATTTTTTTTTTTAATCATTACTATATATTGGGCCCAATATAATATAATAATAAATACGAAATTTGCATTAATAAAAATATATTTAAACGTATTTTATGACCGGGCAATGCCGGGCGGCCTGCTAGTACTTGATAAAAATTTTTTTATATTTTTTTGAATCTTAAAAACCTTTCAAAGACCCCCCCCAAAAAAAAAACAACAACAACAAAAAACTTGTTTTAATAAAAGCAAACAAAGAAACTTGTTTACTAAATATTCAAACATGGAAAAGACCCCCCCCCCCGAATGATTATAGCCCCCCCCCCTCCCCAACGCCATTGAATAAAAAATATGCAAGGAAACATTAAATGAATAATAAAAGAAAGTTAGGTATGTCGTTATTTTTTCTTTTTTCATTTTTTTTATTTTTTTTTATTAATTTTACCATTTCTGTTTCTACCGTTGTTAAGATCTGATCAGCGGCGAGACTCGCGCTTAAAATTCGTCCGGTTCAACATCTGCACAAGTAGCAGATTTTTATATCATGAGGAGTGCTCCAAAAACAATGTTTCGTATTCTTTTATTCCGGCTGAATGGATCAGAGGCTATTGCAAATTGCATTGTTATGATGACTGAATTTATGCATTCATATCCCGAAAGTTTTTTTTTGTTGCAGATATCAACGATGTGAGAATGAATATAAGATGGTAGTGTGCTAATCGTTAATGGCGTAAATTGGGTAGAATTTGATTATTTATGGGGACAGTTTAACAAGAACTTGTTTACATTGAATTTTAAGGCTACCATGTTGTATTCAGTCGGGAAGCAGACCAGCAGAACACTGGTCCACAGGCACCCAGTTCTAGAAAAGAAGCTTTCTTAATGGAATCTGCGTTTAGATTTAGGCATAGATAGTGGAGGAAATCGTTTATAGTGGTTGTAGCTAGTCAAGTGTTTTTTTTTTTTGTGAAAGTTTGGCGATAGAGAACGATAGATTGGATAGGAGTTCAGTCGAGCACTTACCATGAAACTAATGATAGAGCAGAGACAGACTCGCAATGTCTATTCTGTGGTAAAGAGGTTGCTGGAAAGAGAAAACGGCATCACCTAATAGACTTTGGGAAGCTGGTTTTGAACTCTATCAAGGCAAGATAGAGTATGCTGAGCAGTTCCTGCCCAGATGTGACAGCAGTACTCCATTTTAAGTGGCTGGCTCTTATAATTGGAGCGGTAGAGTGATCCAACCATTGTTTCCGGCAATCTTGGTTTTGGTTTAAAAATAAATAATCAAATATGTGTGAAAGAAAATAATGGAAAGTTCTTTTTCTATAGTAGTTTTTATTTTAAATAATTTTTACGAATTCAAGAAAGTGGTTTAATATTTTTTATAACAAGTGAATCATGCATAGTCTTCCGTGATGGCTCAGTGAATGAGACATAAAAAAAATGACTAAGTTCAGCATTTGCCCCCCCCTCCCCATTTAGCCTCAAAACTCCCCAGGGGGACGTCAGATCCTGGTGAAAATCAACAAACGGTGCAGTTTTAGGCCTTAATGTATGTAAATTTGAGTTCTGCACCATGCAAAAAAAAAAAAAAAAGAAATGACTTGAGTCCATCATTTGCCGCCCCCTCCCATTTAGCCCCCCAAATCCCCAAGGCCTTAACATATTTAAATTTGAGTTCAGTACCATGCAAATCTGCTAGATAGACATACACAAGAAATTTTGAACAATATGGTAAAATAGTCCCAAAAACGGAGTGTTTTTATTAGCCCTTAAAGAGTCTCTGTGGCACACCCAAGAGTTATCGCGAAGTAGAAATCAGTTAGTTACAACTTTTCAGAAAGTTTTATAAAACTCGAAGGCATAAATTTTTTTTTTTAATAAGCACAAGTGTCCATTTTAGCCATTTTAACTCAAAAGGAAATCCTAGGGGGGGGGGGTAACCGGAGTTTTCCCAGAAAATTCGTTCTGTTACTCTTTTACTCATATCATGTTTAATGTTTGTGCAAATTTTCAAATAATTCCAAGGCGTAGTTATTGAGAAAAGTGCAAACGGATGAACGGACAAGGGTGCATTTACAGGTTCGCCTTCCTTTTGTCGGGGGAACAATAAAATGTTTTTTTTTGTGTGTTTTTTTTTTTTTTTGTATTTAAGAAATATTTAAAAAGCAGGTTGAATTTTTCAGAGAAAATATGAAAAAAAGATTTTTGCAGAACATTCAGGATATTACCTCAGAAACACATTAAACCACATTTTTGAATACTTATACTCAGAAGAATAAAATGTAATTCTATTTAATTCCTTCCAGAAAATACTTTGTCAATTTCATGGCCGTCATTTTTAAAATGAGGGCATAACTCCGTATTGATTCATACAAAGTTAGCTGATTGAAATGAAAATGATATTTTTTAAAATCACATAACGTAGTTTTTTTTTGTTTTTTTTTTAAAGTGAAATAAATTACAAGTAAATGCACTACTGGGAAATGCCGGGCCGGGACAGTTTTATATAATATTATTGGTTTGGGAGGAAGAAAGGGTAAGTGAAATAGAGGCTTGGAAGCAAGAACGGAATAGTGAGAAGGCATTTGATAAAAGGAAAGCGAGATAAGAGTTAGTATAGAGAGAGGAGAAGTAAAGGGAAGGGCTTGAAATCAAAATAATTTGTTTTTATAAATTAAAGCTAGGAAACGATGAGAAGAATCTGGGATAAGAAAATGGTCTTTCCTTTTGACTATTTTTTCTTTTTCTTCATTTATTCTTTCTGTTCTTTGTCCTCTTTTTTTCAATGGTAAGAATTCAGAATAATAGATGGCCTGTCCTCATTTGTCCTCTTTTCTCTTTTTTCTCTTCGTATATTATTTTTTTTTTTCAATGAATAGAATCAGGAATAAAAATGGTCCTTCTTTTTTTACCCCTTTTTCCGCTTCGTCTTTTTCTTCTTTCCTCGCCCTTTCTCTGTTTTATACTTTTTCCTCTTTTTTCCACTTCCTCTTTTTTCCACTTCCTCTTTTTTCCACTTCCTTTTTTTCTCTTCCCCTTTTCCTCTTTTCTCCCTCTTTTTCATCTTCTCTTTTCTTCCTCTTTTTTCATCTCTTTTCTTCCTCTTTTTTCATCTTCTCTCTTTTCTTCCTCTTTTTTCATCTTCTCTCTTTTCTTCCTCTTTTTTCATCTTCTCTCTTTTCTTCCTCTTTTTACATCTTCTCTCTTTTCTTCCTCGTTTTACATCTTCTCTCTTTTCTTTTTTTCATCTCTTTTCTTCCTCTTTTTTCATCTCTTTTCTTCCTCTTTTTTCATCTCTTTTCTTCCTCTTTTTTCATCTCTTTTCTTCCTCTTTTTTCATCTCTTTTCTTCCTCTTTTTTCATCTCTTTTCTTCCTCTTTTTTCATCTCTTTTCTTCCTCTTTTTTCATCTCTTTTCTTCCTCTTTTTTCATCTCTTTTCTTCCTCTTTTTTCATCTCTTTTCTTCCTCTTTTTTTCATCTCTTTTCTTCCTCTTTTTTTCATCTCTTTTCTTCCTCTTTTTTCATCTCTTTTCTTCCTCTTTTTTCATCTCTTTTCTTCCTCTTTTTTCATCTCTTTTCTTCCTCTTTTTTCATCTCTTTTCTTCCTCTTTTTTCATCTCTTTTCTTCCTCTTTTTTCATCTCTTTTCTTCCTCTTTTTTCATCTCTTTTCTTCCTCTTTTTTCATCTCTTTTCTTCCTCTTTTTTCATCTCTTTTCTTCCTCTTTTTTCATCTCTTTTCTTCCTCTTTTTTCATCTCTTTTCTTCCTTTTTTTCATCTCTTTTCTTTCTCTTTTTTCATCTCTTTTCTTTCTCTTTTTTCATCTCTTTTCTCCCTATTTTTTCCTCTTCCCTCTTTTCTCCCTATTTTTTCCCTTTTTTCTCCCTATTTTTTCCCTTTTTCTCCCTATTTTTTCCCTTTTTCTCCCTATTTTTTCCCTCTTTTCTCCCTATTTTTTCCTCTTTTCTCCCTATTTTTTCCTCTTTTCTCCCTATTTTCCCCTCTTTTCTCCCTATTTTCCCCTCTTTTCTCCCTATTTCTTCCCTCTTTTCTCCCTATTTCTTCCCTCTTTTCTCCCTATTTCTTCCCTCTTTTCTCCCTATTTTTTCCCTCTTTTTTACTATTCCTTTTCTCCCTTTTTTACTTTTTCTCCTTTTCCCTTTCCTCATTTTCATCTTGATCCTTTTCTGTCTTCCTATTTCCACCATTTTGTTCCCTTCTTGTTTTCAACAAATTATTTTTTCCTCATAAAACCAAATCTGTTGATTAGAAAAATCAAACAACGTTGTTTTTGTCGTCCAAGAACATCCTTATCAGTTTACAGTTTTTGTTATTTAAATCCTAGTTTTGTTTTCATAGCGACCCCCCCCCTCTTACCCTTTCTTGTTCCTTACCACCCAATTTGAATTTCAGCTGCTAAAAAAAGTCTCCAAGAATTTCTATTTCTGGTGAACACTGTTTATTTTTGTGGTTCGCGTGAAATTCTATCCTACCGTTTTTAATTTAACATTCAATTTTTTTTTTTTTTTTTTTTTTTTTTCAACTTGAACAGGCTTTCATGAATGATTTCATTATTGTTTATGAAGTGAGTTGGCTTGCTCTTATTTTATTGCTAAGTTATAGTAACTCTGGCTGGCTCATTTTTATATCAGATGTAAAATGCCGGCTAATCATACTCCGATGTCAATTAAAAAACAAATAATAATAATATTAATAATGACTGACTTCCAACTAAATTGTCGATTCATTACTTAAAAATTAGTTAAAGAAAAAAAAAGAAGAAAAATGATTGCTGTAGAATGTACCAAAATAGTTGATGTAGCACTCAGAAACTTTGAGACCCGTTCCATTAAGATATCAATATTTTAAACGGGGGGGGGGGGGGTTAACGTTCTCCATCTCGCCTGACAAATGTATTCAAGACAAAATATCAATCAATTGAATTTATGAATTAGTAGGGAGCAAATAAATAAACAAACAAAAAATTAAAACACCTGATGAGAATCTTTTATTTATAAATAATAATAAAAAAAACATGACTAACATGTAATTTTTCTAATAACACTGATTTTTCTGAAATGCGTCTACATAAAAATATGAATGTCTTTTTCTGGAATGCGATTTGATTGGCGTTTAATAGTTCTTAATTCTCTTCATTCCCGTAGCAATTGCTTGGTGGCCCTAAGGTAGAAACTTAGCAAATTAAGCAAAAGGTAACTTCGTGTCTGGGTTTGAATCCCGTGACTGGCAGGAATTGTCACCCTACACCTATGATTGCGTAAGCATGAAGTACTAGTGTCTGTATGTATAAAGAAAAATTATTATTTAATTATATATGTATAAATAATATAATAAAGTCGTATTCCTTGTTCACAATTTTTCACACTGAAAGCGTACGTTTATAGACTTGCATTTCAGTATGATTTCCATGGATACTATTTATTGGTAACCTATCTTCAAGGATTAACGTCATTTGCCTATTACAAAAATCTATTTTAATAATTAGCTCTATGATATTAATTGTTGTAAAAAATTTTTTGTTGTTGTTCTATTTAGAAATCTATAAATATAAAAGCGAAAATGTGGGTATGTATGTATGTTCGCTTTTTGTGTATGTCCGAGAAAGGCATTTTTTCCGAGAAGCGATCGGTCGACTCTCTTAAAACTTTTTATATCACGTCTAAATGATAATATCCATGAGTTAATAACGGGGGTCGCCTGTCTATTTAATTTGCTCGACTTTGAAAAGATAAATATTCAACATTTTTTGATCGTCGCATGTGCATTAAGCTTTTTCGTATAATAAAAGCGAAACTAATTGTGGTGGCATTTTTCTGGAAACGTCTGAAAGCAATCAGCTTTGATCTATGTGGAGTTTCTCCTTATGTCAGACAATTGCTATTCAATTTGGACAATCCCCTTTTTATGGGGAGCTGGTTTTCCTCACAACATCTTGGGGGAAAAAAAAAAAAATCTTGCCCCTCACAGTAAATAAAATACTGCCCCGCAGTCAAAGTTAACCTCATTAAGTGCAGGCACCTGCTAATTATTTAATACTTAAATAAATTCAAACATGTTTCCATTACTATTTCGTGGTGGTCCAGTCGTTAACGTCGCACGTTTTTTTTTTCACACTTTCATTTCCAACTTCGACTCAAGGGTTTGTGTTCGATCCTTCATATTTACCTACCAAAATATTTTAAAATTTTACCCCCCCCCCATGACACAAACCAAACACCCAGGTGTTTTAATTTACCCAAAACCACACACACCTCCAAACATCCGGGCAACGCCGGGTACCGAGCGCTAGTATTATTTAAAGTTGATTTATGAAATTTATTTTTAATTTTATATTTAGTTTTCGTTTTTATTCGCTTACACCAGTTTGTACCACACCAGTTGCCTTAAAAAACGAATGTAAAATAATATTGAAGAATATAGAATTAAGATATAAAATAATATTAAAAAATCTAGAATCAAAAGATATAAAATGTTTGAATCATGTATAAACAATGAAAATTTGAAGTAAGTTTCAAAAAGGGAAAATTTATTAAATTTACATCTGTTTTTTTAAGGCAACTGGTGTGGTACAAACTGGTGTAAGCTAATAAAAACTAAAACTAAATATAAAATTAAAAATAAATTTCATAAATCAACTTTAAATAATACTAGCAGGGGGGGGGGAGTACCCGGCGTTACCCGGATGTTGACAGAAAATAAGAAGCACCGTCTTTAAAACCTTCAGCCACAAAAAACTCCAAAAATCTTTGGTCCTGGATATGACCTTAAACTATATCCGATGGTGAGGCCCCAGCTTGCGGGCTCTGGGGAGTGTGGAGCCACCCTTTAATTGCCATTGCTCTCAGGTCTACTCTGACCTGGAGTGGTAGTACGTGTTAGGGTCCCAACTATGGGTTAAATAGAAACTGACTTGCAAAAAACAAATATATTTTATTAAAAAAAAATTTCTTCAAAATCTTTGGATTCGGCATTAAATAACCTGAAAAGGGTTGATATGCCGTAAAACAAAACCAACCAACCAACCAACCAAAAATCTTCAGTTTCCCTCTCATCAGAAAATGCATTCAAGACAAACTACCAAAGGAATGGAACAGCTAAATATTAAAATTAGTAGGGAGTCATCAAAAGAAAGTATTTAAACACCATCTTTGTTAGTTTTTCTGATGTGCTGGACAGTTAGGAGCTCACATAATGTCGCTCTTGCTGCAAAAAAACAAAACAAAAGCGTGATGAGCTTTATTGCCACCCAAATTTCAGTGAAGTACGGCACAATCACGTTGACACACCGGTTCTTGCCAGATCACTGGTTAAGCAACGTTGAACCTGGCCAGTACCAAATGGGTGACCATTTGGGAAGGCCAGGCGCTGTATGTACATTCTGGGAAGGTTGGCGTGGGGCCAGCACCTTCACCCTGTAAAAAGAACTCCTCACTACAAAAGCATCTACAAAGTTGTAGATGGCCTATGCCCCCCCAGAGGCTTAAGGGCTCTGGATGGATGGATGGAAATTTCAGTGAAGATCAGTAGTCATTTCTCATAAGAAATCAATGGTAAGCGGTTATGATAATGCAAAGTAATTTTCAAAGGTTATCGAAAGAGGTGGAGAGTATCGAAATCTAAGGAGACTTGCTGTCACCTTGACTCCCGTGAGTAATCTCTGTGATAATTTCTAGTGAGTACAAATAACAATACTAATCATATGCATATATATTTGTATAAGCTTTTGGTCTTCGATGGTGGTGCGATTTATAATTAACTAGCATGGATACCTGGCGTTGCCCGGGTGGACATGAAGTTTGGTTTGGACAGAGCTTCTATACTAAGGATATTGAGCACTTTCATCGATACCCCCTCCCCTCATGACGATTCCAAAAACAAAACAGATAAAAACACAAAAATGTAATCGCCCCCAAAAAAGAAGTATGTGACAATCTCCCCACCTAATATTTTGGCAGAAGGGGTATTAAGAGGGGAAGCTAATCTCCAGATATAGAGCACTTTTTGTTGGCCGTGCGCTGGAACCCCCTTCCTAAAAAAAACAAATAAATCCAAACAATTTTTCTTTCAATCAAAATAGCAGTGAGTGCCTGTGCGACCGTTAAAAAAAAAAAAAAAAAAAAAAAAAAAAAAAGAAAAAAGAAAAAAAAAAAAAAAAAAAAAAAAGAGAAGTGACAGCCAGGCTCGATCCTGAACTGCGAAAGAGGAAAGGGGGGGGGGAAGTTACTGGCAAACGCATTTGCCGACACGGCCACTAGTGTTTTTGACTTCATGACGTTGCAAAATAAGGTTTTTAAACATAGTTGTAGTTAAATTACGCATGCATGACTTGTGAAAACAGCGAGGCGAAAAAAATGACCCCCCCCCTCCAAAAAATGGTCTAGTTGACTGCCACAGAATGAATCTTTTCGGGACTGAAACCATATTCCACCTTTCAGATGGTACCGGTTTTGATCCGATCGGATGCGACTGACAAAAGTTTTTAGTAGACATACAAACACACACGACTTTCTTTTATATAATAGACTAGCCTGGGTAAAAAAGTGAAGTGTATGTAAGGATGTTGGTTGAGCAAAAAAAAAAAAAAAAAAAAAAAAAGGGAAAATTGCAAGCACAAAAAAAAGAAGTGGTAGTAGGTAAGCAGGCTCGAACCTGTATCGCGAAGGAGGAAAAAATGTGAAAAAAAGAAAAAAACATGACGTGTTTGCTGTTGCGCCCATCGCCAAACCGAAAGTAGCAAAGGTTTAAATTAAGGCTAGTCAACATAAAAGAAGGGATGACTTTCGAAAATATCGGCGAAAAAAGCGACCCCTCCCTGTAGAAACGTGCCCAGTTGAGGGTGAAGGAATTAATGTTTTTAGCCAATTTTTCGATATTTGTCGTCCGAAGGGGCGAGCTTCAAAATGATACCAATTTCGCCTCTGTTGAAAGTTGTGAGATATACATACATACATACACACATTTACACAGACAGGTGGGATTTATATTATAGATGTTCATTTCCACTTTTTTTTTTTTCAATTCTGACCTATACAGCCTCCCTACCTCCCATCCCATACTTAATGCTCGACTTATTGAAACTTATGTCAATAAGTCTCAGTATAAGATAGGCAGAGATCAATCTACTTAAGAGAGATTCATTTGGATGAAGAGATAATCCCTCTCAAGTTTATTGCTTTCACTCCAATCCCCCTCAAAGAAGAAAAAGAAAAAAAAAAAAAATGGGACACTGAAAAGTACCTCGCAGGGGTTACCTGGAAGGTGACAATTGTGAAGACTGGGCATTTTCCAGTATAGAATGATTAATATATATATATATATATATATATATATATATATATATATATATAGCAAATAAATGTTACCAAGGGCAAGAAAAGTTAATCTACTTCTCTGGATAATTTTGCTTTAATTTATTTTAAAGCGTTTATTTACCTTGAAACACAAGTAGTGTTGAATGTTAAGTTAGAGCAAAAAAAAAAAAAAAAAAAATGGGGAGTCTCGATAATCATTAAAAATCGAAAATTAAACAAAATATTAGAACATTATCTTTTTTGAACGATTAGTGACATTTATTGGGCGGGTCTCGATCAGGATTTTGTTTAGTTTTCGATTTTGGAGCGATGATCGAGATCCCTGCTGCAGGTTTTCTAGCATATGAACTGGCGACTCTGCTCATGGAATTTTCGTTTAGTTTTATGTACAGATAGAGTGAATAATAAACTTTTTATTCATAAACAGAAACGTTTTGGTAATTTTGGTACAGATTCATTGATGCTTTGAATATCACCGTGAAAAATTTAAAAAAAAAATTAAAAGAAATTACCTTTTCACTTGCAATTTAGAAATAGATCGCAAATTGTTTACAAGCAAGTCGACCCATATAATAACAGGAACATTTGAAAACCGATGCTAAGGATTTTTCCAGGAAAGAAAACAATATTCCGAAACGGCACTTTTTGTTGGATTAAAATACAAAAAAAAAAGAAAGAAACAAACAAAACAATTATTGAATAATAAAAAAGAAACAATAACAAATAAAATCTCTCCTCTTCTATCTATCTTCTATCTATCTTCTATCTATCTTCTATCTATCTTCTATCTATCTTCTATCTATCTTCTATCTATCTTCTTCTTCTATCTATCTTCTTCTTCTATCTATCTTCTTCTTCTTCTTCTTCTTCTATCTATCTTCTTCTATCTATCTTCTTCTATCTATCTTCTTCTATCTATCTTCTCCTTCTATCTATCTTCTATCTTCTCCTTCTATCTATCTTCTGTCTTCTTCTTCTATCTTCTATCTATCTTCTGTCTTCTTCTATCTATCTTCTGTCTTCTTCTTCTATTTATCTTCTATCTTCTTCTTCTATCTATCTTCTATCTTCTTCTTCTATCTATCTTCTATCTTCTTCTATCTATCTATCTATCTTCTATCTTCTTCTTCTATCTATCTTCTTCTATCTATCTATCTATCTTCTATCTTCTTCTTCTATCTATCTATCTATCTTCTATCTTCTTCTTATCTTCTTCTATCCATCTTCTCCTTCTATCTTCTATCTTCTTCTATCTATCTTCTGTCTTCTTCTATCTATCTTCTGTCTTCTTCTATCTATCTTCTGTCTTCTTCTATCTATCTTCTGTCTTCTTCTATCTATCTTCTGTCTTCTTCTATCTATCTTCTGTCTTCTTCTATCTATCTTCTGTCTTCTTCTTCTATCTATCTTCTGTCTTCTTCTATCTATCTTCTATCTTCTTCTTCTATTTATCTTCTATCTTCTTCTTCTATCTATCTTCTATCTTCTTCTTCTATCTATCTTCTATCTTCTTCTTCTATCTATCTTCTATCTTCTTCTATCTATCTATCTTCTATCTTCTTCTTCTATCTATCTATCTATCTTCTATCTTCTTCTTCTATCTATCTTCTATCTTCTTCTTCTATCTATCTATCTATCTTCTATCTTCTTCTATCTATCTTCTTCTATCTATCTTCTTCTATCTTCTTCTATCTATCTTCTTCTATCTTCTTCTATCTATCTTCTTCTATCTTCTTCTATCTATCTTCTTCATCTATCTTCTTCTATCTATCTTCTATCTATCTTCTATCTTCTATCTATCTTCTTCTATCTATCTTCTTCTATCTATCTTCTTCTATCTATCTTCTTCTATCTATCTTCTTCTATCTATCTTCTTCTATCTATCTTCTTCTATCTATCTTCTTCTATCTATCTTCTTCTATCTATCTTCTTCTATCTATCTATCTATCTTCTATCTATCTATCTTCTATCTATCTATCTTCTATCTATCTATCTTCTATCTATCTATCTATCTTCTATCTATCTATCTATCTTCTATCTATCTATCTATCTATCTTCTATCTATCTATCTATCTTCTATCTATCTATCTATCTTCTATCTATCTATCTATCTTCTATCTATCTATCTTCTATCTATCTATCTTCTATCTATCTATCTTCTATCTATCTTCTATCTATCTATCTTCTATCTATCTTCTATCTATCTATCTTCTATCTATCTATCTTCTATCTATCTATCTTCTATCTATCTATCTTCTATCTATCTTCTTCTATCTATCTTCTTCTATCTATCTTCTTCTATCTATCTTCTTCTATCTATCTATCTTCTTCTATCTATCTTCTTCTATCTATCTTCTTCTATCTATCTTCTTCTATCTATCTTCTTCTATCTATCTTCTTCTATCTATCTTCTTCTATCTATCTATCTATCTTCTATCTATCTATCTATCTTCTATCTATCTATCTTCTATCTATCTATCTATCTTCTATCTATCTATCTTCTATCTATCTATCTATCTTCTATCTATCTATCTTCTATCTATCTATCTTCTATCTATCTATCTATCTATCTATCTTCTATCTATCTATCTATCTTCTATCTATCTATCTTCTATCTATCTATCTATCTTCTTCTATCTATCTTCTTCTATCTATCTTCTTCTATCTATCTTCTTCTATCTATCTTCTTCTATCTATCTTCTATCTATCTATCTTCTATCTATCTTCTATTGTATCTATCTTCTATTGTATCTATCTTCTATTGTATCTTATCTTATAATAATATACATATATATATATATATATATATATATATAAAATGAACTCATTTTTTCCCGTGTGAGTTTGGCCTTAATAAGAGTAAAAATCAAGACATTACATGCAAATGTAATGTGTACAAACTGCAGCACAGGATCTGAGGTGTGCTATAAGCCTATTCCCCTTACACTTGCTCGATAACCGTACATTCCTATATTTTTCCCGGTGAGAATTCACTGCCAAAATCAGTTAGATTCAATGGAAGTTGCAATATCTTTTCTCTCTATTAGATTCCTCCTTTTCCCGCTCCCCATTTACACCGCATCGAACGTGTTCACAAGGAACAGTACGAGGAAACATCTGTTTGGAATCGTACAAGGTTATTTATGCCGTTTTTTTTTGTTTTTTTTTTTAAATCCTCTTTCCCTGATTTATGCTTTCTGTTTTTACTCTAAATAAAATAAAAAGAAAACATATATAAAAATAAAACGCGATTATTATTGTTTTCTTTTTGCTTTTTTTAGTTAGTGTAACTGCGGGACTAACCAGTTCTTACTTCCGGTTTTAACAACTCTAACTTTGAAATATAACTATACCTTTATTTATTATTGCTTGCAACTAAACATTTATTTTTGCACAAAGAATTAATTCTTTACTGTTTATTATCACAACGCAACGATATCGTGAATTCACTTGCATTACACTTAAATTAAAATTAAAACAAATTCATTTAGAATTCGTTCACTACGGAATTAATATTTGACCTAATTCACTTTTTAGTTAATTCATCACGTTTTTTTTTTTTTGTTTTTTGTGTTTTTTTTTTTTTTTGTTTTTTGTTTTTGCGCTTTTGCTTCAATGATTCGAGTTCGACCCCACCCCTCCCATTCAAACTTTTTTTGGGGATTTTTCAAGCACCCGGGCACTGCCGGACCGTTCGTATTGCATCACGTTCAGTTTTTTAATTTTTTTTTTTTTTTTTTTCAGGATTTTTTCTTATTAGTTTTAACATTGTTTGTTTTTATAATATTTAAACAGGGTTATGACTTCGCTTTGTTTTCATTTTACGACCCCCAACCACACGCGCTAGTTAATTAATAAAATGCAATTTTTAAAAACCAATATGCGAATTAGTTAACCTTGCGACTGATATTGCATATACATAAGCAATATATAAAAAGACGGTGCGATTATTGTGTAAAAGTAAAATTAACTTGAAATTGGTTGTTTTGACTTTACCGTTTGTGTGAAAAATTGTCCTAACTTTCACGTGTATTCATTTAGATTAAACTATCAGGGCTACCTAGTATTGCTCGGGATTATATATATATATATAAAAGATGTTAACAAGTGTGTGTAACATCTTTTTTTAAAATTATTAATTTGGTGCAAAAATGTTTTTTGACATGAAGTTGAACGTAAACAAAAACATTTTTGCACCGACATAATATTATTAAATCTTCTATTTCCAAGGCTTTACCTTCTCACCGAGAAGGGGTTTATTGCTAACCGTCTAAGGCGACCCTACTGGGGCTGCTCAAGCATTTTTATGTAAGCCGGAGTGTGTTTATCCTGGTACGCTAGCTTCTGAAAACCACACCTGACCTTGTATCTGACCTCCTAGCAAGGTGTGTCTGACAAGTAGGGACCAGAAATTCGAGCTTAGTCGAGCACTGTTTTGCGTATACAACAAACTTATTTAATGTTGATTTAATTATAACATGATTTTTCAGGTACTAGACGTTAAGACATGAGCTTTTTTTTTTTCCTTGTCTCAAAAGAACGAGTAAGTTTAACTACGCAAGCTAACCGCCATCAAATTCTTAAGGATACGAAACATGGCTAAGATGGGTCGGGGCGGGGATATAGAAGTCCTATTGATCCACCCCTGCCCCAAATGAGTTTCTGGGTTCATGCTGACATTGCAGTTTGTAAACGCGCGCTAACATTTTTGTGCAGTTGTTGTACCTTTTAGTTGGCGGTCCGAGAGGAAGATGAGATGCATCCCCAACCCCATCTTTAACTCCTCCCTCCCTGTTTCTTATGTTACGCATTCAATGCAATTTTAATTATTGCCTCTGCATCTGAGCAGACATTAACTAGCGAGGGGACGGGTTGTAGAGGGAAGGATGATGGAAGGGGGACTATAAAGTAAAGAACGACACAAAAAATAAAACAAAACAAAACAAAAACCCTGGAAAACAATTAAATTTATTGAATGGCTCTGTGGGCTACAATCATTATATGTTTGCTAAGGTTTTGAATTTCAAATATTTCTTGTTTCTATTTTTTTTTTTTTATATACGATTATTCATCTTGAAATTCTCTATATCACTTTATTTCCCATTCTTCTCTTTCTCTCATCTATTTCGCTTTTTTATCCCCCTTTTTTTCTTTTTTTTTTTCATCACTTAAATATCTCTAAATATCTCAATCTCTCTTATATGCATACTAGCTTGGGTGCCCGGCGTTTCCCGGGTGTTTGGAGGTGTGTGTTGAGCAAAAAAAAAAAAAAAAAAAAAACGTGGAAGTAAGCAGCCAGGTTCGAACCCGTGACACGAAGGCGGAAAAGAAAGCGAAAGAAAATCTGACGTCTTACACGACCGGAAGTTCGGAACTTTAAAATTTAATCAAAGTCTATCCAACGGATACGATGACTTGCAAAAATGGCTTGCAAAAAATCAACCCGTCCTTGTAGAAAATTGCCCAGTGAAGGTTTTGGGCCAATTATTTTTATATTTGTCGTCAGGGACGTGGAGCTTCAAAATGGTACCGATGTCGTGAAAATCCATTGCCTCAGTCAAAAGTTTTAGGCAGACATACAAACATACATATATACATACTTTTAAACAGACAGGTGAGATTTATATTATGGACTAGCGGGGGTTCCCGGCACTGCCTGGGTGTTTGGAGGTGTGTCTGTTGAGGAGGGGGTAAATCAAAACAAAGGAGCTGTTTCAATATTAAAAAAAAAACGATGTTAAATAAAAACAGCGAAAAATTGAGATAAATCCAATAAATAATTAAAAAAAAACGATGATAAACTTTAGAAAATCTGAAAAACAGCGTACGTGATGGAAAAAGAAAGAACGAACTGTTTCAATAATCGAAGAAATTGAGGTGTGTAAAAAAAACAAAACAAAAAAAACGGCGAACGTGAAGCGGAGGATGTTATTAAAAAAAAAAATCCGAAAAAAAGATATCCTACATCATAATCCGAACTCGCGACCTTTAGATAATGACGCTGCTCTTTAACCAACTGAGCTATGAAAGCGTCACTGAAATTGTGCCGGTTTTTATAATATTTAAACTAATTCAATGGACGAAAGCGTCTGGTTGAGAGTGAAGGAATTAATGTTTTTAGCCAATTTTCGATATTTGTCTGCCGAAGGTTTGAGCTTCAAAATGATACCTATTTGGCGAAAATCCGTGGCCTGTGTTTAAAGTTTTTGCAAGACATACAAACACACACACACACACACACACACACGCACACGCACACAAACATTTTGCCTTTTATATCTATTATATAGATAATTTCTCTCTGTTTTTTTTTTTTTTTTTTAATTTTTTATTTTACTTCAATGCAAACTCCCATAAATCAAGGGGTTCCTTCTTGGGGCTAAAGGGCTCTATGGACAAACCCTTAGTTGACCTTTGACAACTAAATAGTTTCGTTTACCAGCCAAATAACAAAGTTACTAGATAAATCCACGTGATTTTTGGAATATAACATCTTGGTTCCGTGACAAGTACGTACATCAAAGATTTTTCTGTATTATTATTTTTATTTTTATTATTATTTTTTTTTTTCGATGAGTGCGATTCTAAATGTTCACCGAATTTAAGGTATAACATTTGAATTTCTTCAGATTCATTATTTTTTTTACAGTCTTCGTTGAAAAAAAAAGAGTATATTATTCTATTAAACTTTTTTGTGTGTGATTGGAGTTTGCTTGTTTTATTAAAAAAAAAAAGAATAGAAAATTTTTCAATCATTAATGAGCTGTAGAAGATTGTAGGTAAAAAGAAACACACACACACAATCATCAAAAGATAAACATTTTATTATTTCTAGTCGCCACTTTACAAAATCACGCGCAAATGCGACTGTTTCACTCGCAACGTAAAGCTCTGGTCTAACATTTCGTCAGATACGTCAATATCAGAGTATTCAAATAACGTTCTTCTTCGCTTTTTAAACGTTAAGTTAGTAAAGAAATAAAGTACATTAATTTTTCTCTCACAAGTTGATCAGTTAAATAGGTTATAGTGTACCTACCTTGTGGTTTCTTTGAGTTACCGGGTTCCATGACAGGAATTCATCTAGTCTGATGAAGTATATAGCTAAGTATGTCACTGGTTTTAAAGTTGCAATCTTGATGTATTGTCTTGAATTTCTGTCGTATTATCTTGAATTTGTGATCCAGATGTCGTATCGACTCAAATTTGCGATCAGCTTTTGCATTCGAGATTCCAGTGTCGTATTGCTTGTAATTTGCGATCCTGGATGCCGCATCATTTGTTAATTTGTGATTACTGGAGTCGCAGCATCTATAATTTGCGATCCCGGGTGTGGTATTGTCTGTAATTTGCGATCCCGGGTGTCTTATCGTCTGTAATTTATGATCCTGGATGTCTTATTGTCTGTAATTTACGATCCTGGATGTCATATCATCTGTAATTTACGATCCTGGGTGTCGTATCATCTGTAATTTACGATCCCGGGTGTCGTATCGTCTGTAATTTGCGATCCTGATATCATATCGTCTTGTAATTTCGAATTGAACACTTTATTTAATCGATGGGCTTAACATGCTCTTATTCTGCTATGTTATGACCGGCTAGACATTTTAAATAATTCTCAGTTGTATTCGGAGTATTTCTTGCACCGAGGATTCACCCCCCCCCCGAAAAGTGTCATTTACAGTTGTATTTTATCTAGTACTTTAACTGTTATGCCATGGAACCCATTGTAAGGTGCACTCTCTGTAGGTTTAAGGTTCAATCTTCAGTGCGAGCGATACTAACAATATTAAGGCGTCTATCCGATCATGGCTGCCGGAACAAGAGCATGCTATGTTCGTGGATTAACATAAAAATTGTTTCATTCGAAATTCAAAGCAGATTCCTAATTTTGACAGAAATATTCTCGAGTTTGACGAGAGACATCTGAAAATGCTTACATCGGCCGAAACGTTGTGGAAATAACACCTAAAATGAGAACAGTAGTCCAAAGAATACAAAGGCAGACGTTGTCGAGAATTCCACAATTTTCATTTAAAAAAAATTTATTTTTTACTTTTTTAAAATTTTACTTTTTTCCTCTTAATATCATCGATTACAAACTTGAGTTTCAGATTATAAAAAAAAATAATTCTTTTATAATTTTTCACATGGGGGTTCAGTTTTCAATTACAGCATTGTACTAAATTGAACACGAACTTTGTGGCCACGATGAATAGATACATACATAGATGAGAGAGGGAAGGGTAAAGAAATCTTCCTTTTTTTTTTTTTTTTAACCCCTCCTTAACTTCCGGTCGCATCAGTTAGTTGCCATTTTTTTTCATCGTGGTCCTAAAGTCCGTGTTCAATTTAGTACAACGTTATAATTGAAAACCGAACCCCCACGTGAAAAATTATTAAAAAAAAAAATTTTTTTTCAATTTTGTTTTTTATAATCAGAAACTGAAGTCTGTAATCGATGATATTTAAAAAAAAAAAAAAAAAAAAATTAAAACACACACACCTAAAAAAAACCCGGAAAATTTTGAAATTTAGAGGGAAGGGGACAGTCTCGACAACGTCCGCCAATCCATATAATACACACGCAGTAATGTTATTTCATCTTTTAATGTTGTTGCAGTTCAAACTGACTGGTTATTTATTTGTTTCTCACGAAACAAAATGTGACACAAGGTCGGTTTAATGTAGGAGATAACCAGCTCCCCTCAAAAGGGATTCTGCAAAAATAAAATTGCCTAAGTATAGAAGGATTTCCCCCGCTATTGACCGAGGATAATTAATTTGAGTGCAGCGTCTGTGCAGACTCCACACTTCAGTGACCATCCCAGTACAAGTGCCGTTTTAAGAAAGGGATAAGAAAATAAAACATTTTCATTACTCTACTTAAGCAATTACCCCCACCACCAGGCTCATCCCACCTCTGGTCGCTGGGTTCTGAGGTAGAAGACGGAAGGAAAATACCTTTATGAGGTATTTCATCAACTAAGTAGACGTTTTTTTTGTTTTTTTTACATGGGGGTTACCACTTATCAAGGCCCGGAGGCCACTCAGGGATAAGGGTTATTGCGTGTACAGTAATCAATGAGATAGTATTATAGTAATCTTTAGTATTGGAGATTTGATCGTGTCTAACTTAAGGGGGCAGTTTGTCAGGGATTTGTTTGTGTTGGATTTAAAGACATCCAAGTTGTAGTCAGGTGGGAAACAGGCGAACGGAAAAGAGTTCCACAATCGTGCACTTCTGAGAAAGAAGCTCTGCTCATGGAATCTACGTTTGGATTTAGGTACAGATATTAATGACAGTAGTTTCAGCCAGACGGGTGTTTCTCGTGGAAGATTGGCGAGGGGGAACGCAAGATTGGAGCTCAGATGAGCACTTACCATGGAAATAATGATAAAACAAAGACAGGCTCGCAACGTCTCTTCTGTGGGAGAGAGGCTGCAGGGAAGAGAAAAGGGCATCCTCCACCAAACCATGAAGTCTATTTTGTACTCTGTCAAGGCAGGATAGGCTGTTTTTAGCAGCTCCTGCCCAGATGTGGCAGCTGTACTTCATCCTTGGACGTACTTGGCTTTTATACAAATAGAGAATTGCATCAGTAGTGAGATATCTTCTGGAGCGGTAGAAGGATCCCACCATTTTCCCAGCGTCCCTGACAACAGATTTGATGTACGTGTTCCATTTCAGATCAGGAGTAAAGGTCAAACCCAGAAGCTTGTCAAAACATGGAGCCTCCCCAAAATGAGAGCCATCCATTTCAATTGATGCCAAATGGGGATCAGAGCGTTGATGATGTAAAGATAGAAGCTTGGTTTTGGATGCATTAAAAGTGACCAGCCACCTCTTCCCCCATTGTACCACACGCTCAAGATCAGAGAATAGAGAATTAGAGAGAACTTTGTCATTTACGGCCTTTGATGTGTTGCCATAGATGGTCGTGTCATCAGCAAAGATGTAAACAAATGATTTAAGTATGTGTTTTGGGAGATCATTGATGTAGATCAGGAAGAGAGTTGGGCCCAGGATGGACTCCTTAGGGACTCCAGCATTAATACTGTGGGCCTCTGATTTCTGCCCATCAACCACTCCTCTTATGAACCTTATCAGAGAGAAATGATTTAATGATTGAGAAAACATTTCCAGTAATACCGTAGCTGGAAATCTTGTGTAGTAGGCTCTTATGCCATACCTTATCGAAGGCCTTCGATATGTCAAGAGCAATTGCCCTGGAAAGGAAACCTTTGTCAAGAGATTCACTAATCCTATGTGATATAAACGTTAGCACATCTGCTGTAGATCTTGCAGAGCGGAAACCATATTGCATGTCACTAAGAAGGTTGCTTTTGTTGAGGTGGTTGACTACTTCTTTATTTAATATGGATTCCAACAACTTACTCATGACACACAGGAGACTTATTAGTCTGTACTGAGAGGGGGATGACTTTTCACCTGAATTCTTAAATACAGAGCATACTGATGAGGTTTTCCAGGGTGTTGGAAAGCACTTCTCCTTAAGGCAACGCTTAAACAGTTTTGTAAGTATGGGGCCAAGTTCTAGTTGGAACTTTTTCAGCACTATAATTGGAATGCTGTCAGGGCCAGTTGCTTTACTGTAATCAAGGTTCTTGATTAGCTTGACGACCTCATGCACAAATATTTGTATGTTACCTAGCATGTTGTCTGTTATAAGAGGAAATACAGGAAGTTGATGGCCATTGTCGCATAGGGTAGAATTAGCTGCAGAGTTCTTGGCAAATAGTCTGGCCTTGTCTGATGCTGACGAGATGACCTCAGGTCCATTGATGATAGTTGGGATAGAACGCACGCTTCTGTTCAAGATCCTGTTTGCTATTTGCCAGAACTGGTGGGAACCAAGCCACTGCTCAGCTACTTTGGATTTAACAGACTGAGCATATAGCTCTCTTACATTTTTTATTACTCTTTTACAGTGGTTGCTGGCAGTCCTGAAAGCAGCTTTAGTCTCAGTATATCTATTACGTTGGTAGCTATGGAAAAAGTGATTTCTGTGCGCGATGACAGCAGCACATTCAGGGGAGAACCATGGCTGGCTGTTAGGTTTCTGTTGGAATTTTTTAGATGGTATGAATCGGTCTATGCCTAAAATTAACCATTCGGTCAGGTCTGATACTATAGAGGACACATCCTTTTTAAACATGGAATGCAGAGATAGGTCAGATATGAATGTACGGAAGCTATCCCAGTCAGCCATAGAGTATCGATATACAGTACGGTGGAGAGGTACGTCTGAAGACTTATTACATTTCATTTTTATCTTAACTGCTACAACAGAGTGGTCAGAGGATCCCAGAAGAGATAGAACGGAACATGAACACAGCTCAGGGCAAGTTGTGAGGAAAAGGTCTAGAAGGTTTGCATATTGACCTGTAGTATCGGGCACACAGGTGGGTTCGTGAACAATCTGAGTGAGGTCATAGGCAATGGCAAAATCATGACAAAACCTCCCCTCGTCATCGGTTTTATTTGAGTGGATCAGCCATTCCACATTATGGACATTGAAGTCACCGCAAATGTGAATGTTAGCCGAAGGATGAGCAGACAGGATGTGGTCAATTTTCTTAGATATGCTCTTAAAGATAGTAACCCCACTGTTGTGGGGTCTATAGAGGGCAAATATAAATGCAGTGGTGTAAGCTAGTGCAATCCGGAAGCACATGTAAGGTAATTTAGGATCTTCTCTGGAGATATCCCTACTACATGGAAAGACATCTTTGATGTAGGCACATATTCCATGCCCATGGCGATCTTGTGGGTCAGATTTAGATGTTAAGTTAGAGTATCCTTTAATTATGAATTCGTCTAGAGAAGTGGTTGGCCATATGCCAGTTTCACTTGGAAAGAATATGTCCGGTTTCGTCTCCTGTAATTGTGTTTCAACCTCTGGAAGGTGGAACGTAGACCCCTGATGTTGAAGGAGACCTGGTAGTAGGGTTTATTCGTGTTTCTTACGTTATTTACAATCTCAACAAGCTAAATCTAATACTTATTAAAAGTTCATGCGTGTATATATGTTTCTCACCCGGCATTGTTGTAGTACATATTTTATTATAATATAAAACGCGGGGTGGGGTGGGGGTGGGGTTAGGATAATCTATAGTAACCCAGTCTGAGGTTTACTGTCTAAATTTCAGATATTTCAGTTTCTTTTTATCCGTCTACCTCAGCTCCTTTTTGATTTGTGATTGTATTCAATTCATTGTTGAAGAATGAAGTGTTGAGCTCGGCAGACTTGATTGTGTACGCCCCCCTCCCCCCGAACTAAATTTCCTTTGTGTACCTCTTGCTTGTTGTAAAGGAAACCTCTAGCCAACGCTCTCTCTCTCTCTCTCTCTTTCTCTCCGAGTTTTTCTTAACCCTTGTCTGCCCATGACAATAGAACAAAGAGTTAAAATTATCAAAAAGAAGAAACCCTAACTTTCCGGACGTCAAACCCAGGTGCTTATTGTGAGGCGTTCAAAGATTGCAAAGGGCGGGTGATTTAAGAATGAACCATGTCATATGTGTTTGCACGTGCTTTATATGCATGCGTCTTCTGTATGTATGTATGTATGTATGGCCATTCCACTTTTCTCTGAAACTACTGAGCCGATCTGGTTGAAATTTTGTACGAACCTTTGTCATGATGAGGTGCAACGAACAAAGTATTATGCTATCCGTTCGATATTCAGTTAACTATTAATAAGGATATGCAAAAATGAGCACAAATATTCAACCATCAATTTGGTATAAAGCAGCCATTCTAAGTCAACGAGTTATATCTTTTTCTGTTTTTATCGGGATAAAAAGTCTAGTATGTATGTATGTGTGTGTGTAATATATATATATATATATATATATATATATATATATATATATATATATATATATAGTGTAACCCGGATATAAGATACTTCCTATACCGACCACGCGGCTTTTTTATATCTGGAGTTCTTATATCCGCGTTAAACTGTGCATTAACACAAGCTTTAATTTGAAGCCAGAGAAAATCCTTCTTATATCCGGATTACAATGTGTGTGTGTGTGTGTATATATATATATATATATATATATATATATATATATATATATATATATATTACAATAGAAAAATGTGAGCATGGAAAAGAAAAGGGACAAGATATTCTAGTAAAAAATATAATAAATTAATAGCTTAAAATATTGCAACATTAAGAATTGGTTATGTTAAATTGAATTTAAAAAAATCTTAATGATAGATATTTTAAGTTATAAATTTATTAAATTTTTTATGATAATATCTTGTCCTTTTCTTTTCCATGTTTAAGCTTAATTATATTACTTTTCATGCTCGCATTTTTCTATTGTAATCTATGATTTTTCCAGGCTTCCAGTAAATTCACTTGTTCTTTGTTTAATTTCAGTCTTATTTTTTGCCCCCATAAACATAACATACACATATGTAATAACAATGTACAACACTTGCCTGCTTTCATTCTTTTTCACTTATTACTTCTCTTTTCGCGAGAGCGGTGAATTAGTTGCAACACTAGTCGCTGAAGCGACGTGGTTACTATGGAAACCAGTAAAAAAAAAACAAACAAAAAAAAAAACGCCGCTCACTTCCTTACGAATTTTTACGATTTTGAACACCACTAAATTCATAACTTTTGTTTTACTGAACAAAAATTCAAAATTTGTTTTTCATAATATAGCTGAGAAGGCGATTTCTAAACTGTAATAATTGTTTGAAATTTGGTCGAAAAATGAGTGAACGTTGAAGCTTAAAGGCATTTCTAAATGACTAAAACTTCCACTTAACCATATATTCAAACACGAGCGTTTGAATGATAATGTTTCGTTGAACAGCATCGATAATTCGTGTTTGTCTTCCGTCTTTTTCATTTGGCGGGCTAATGTTCGAATAGGAAATGACAGATTGCAAGAGAAACAAACAAGCAATCGATTTGATTTAAAAAAAAAAAAAAAAAAAAAAAAGGCAATTTCACCGATTTCAATGACAAAGGGTTTGTAAATGTTGAACATTCGTCGATCCTCATTCAATCTCTAGTAGCATCGGTGTTCCCTTAAAAGCCACGTTTTCTGCCTCGACAGGGTACAGAATCGGTTTTAAAATTTAGTGCGCCATAACCTTTTCGTCCCTTTACTTCCGCTTTCTCTCAGAAGAGATGTTACGAGTCTGTCTCCGCTGTATCCATAGTTTTATGGTAGGTGCTCGATTGAGACTCAATCTGTAGTCCCTCTCCATAAAACGTTCGCAACAAATACTCACCTAGCTGAAAACAACAACTAACAACTTTCCTCACTGTCTATCTGTGCCAAAGACTAAAGGAAAATTCTATAGGCTGAGCTTTTTGTCTAGAACAGTTCGTCTGTGGAACGCAATTCCGTGTGTCTGCTCCCCAGCTGGCTATAACATGGACATCTTCAAATCTAATGTAAACAAATTCCTATTGAGTCGTTCATTTAGATAATTTAGTCCTACCCAGGTTTCACAGTGACTGATCTTGTCTTGCCAGCTACCTAATAATTAACCTTTATCCAGGCAATGACCTCAGGGCCTTGATAAGTGGTGACTCCCACGTAATACGTATGCTTTTGTGTGTGTGTGTGTGTGTGTGTGTGTGTGTATATATATATATATATATATATATATATATATATATACACGCGCGCATGCATACATTCAGTTCAAAATTTTTATTGTACACTTAAATAGTGTGTGTTTTATAACCTCTTTTTAATGTTCTATCGGTCGACATAATCCGTTATTTAACCCTTTGTGTAGGAGAGGTCACCGAGTTTCACCCTCAGCTGGGGGTGGGATGGGGTGAAAAGGCGTTCACCCGGCCGATGAAATCTTAAAATGATGATGTATTGTTGAGCAAACTTTTTAATCTTTTTTCTTCCTATGTTCTCGTATTTTAACTAGTGAGACCTGTGGAAATTCCACGGGGGATTCATTCATATGTAATAGATTGATGTTGGCATTCTGTGGATGTTTGGCGTAAATGAAGACGCCCTGATATTATTGTGGCTCATTTGTTAAACCGATAATCTCGTTTTTTGACATAAACATTAAAAAACAACAAAAACGGACATTATTTTTGCACCAACCTAATATTTTATGCAGATTTCGTATATATTATAATAGTAAATTTTCTATCGATTCTTATATATTATAAAGTTGTGATTTCAACAATAAAACATGTCGATATGACTTGGGTGCATCAGCTTGAATCGAAACCAAAACTTATGAAGAAAAAAAATAGATGTACATGTATATAACTTGAGTTCCTTCAGCTTTAATCGAAACCTACACACGAAACGATAGTAACTCGAAAGAAAAAGATGTAAGCGTGACACACAAAATAACATACACGCGATCGTATTAATATATAGATTTGATTTTTAACTGAAATAATAATTATATCACAATTCATATTTTTCTATTTTTACGATTTTCAGTGCAGTTTTTTTTTTTTTTTTTTTTTTTTTTTGGCAAGTATCTAAGATTTTTATATCAGTTTAAATATTAATTTAAAAAGTGAAACACAATAAAACTTAGTTATTTTCATCTTATAATTAAAAGTAAACTAAACTTTAATATTTTTTTATTTTTCATTTTAGAAATTTCTCTTTTTCACTTCTTTCTTTCCCGTCATTTTTGTCTCTTGTTATGCCTCCTTTTTTTTATACTCTTTTATTTTCTGTTTTATTCCTTTTCCTTTTATTCTCTTATTTTATTTTTGTATTTTTTTTTTATCATTTTGTCAACTTGTCTTCATTCTTTCTCTTTTTCCTTTTGTCTATCAGGCTCCATTTTTTAAAATTCTATTTTGTTTTTCCTTCCCTTTCCTTTTTCCATCTGCTTTTATGCTTTTCTTTGTTCTTTTTCATTTTTCCTTTTCTTTTTTTCCTTTTTCTTTTTTCCTTTTCTTTTTTCTTTCTTTTTCCTTTTCTCCTTTTTTTCCTTTTCTCCTTTTTTTCCTTTTCTCCTTTTTTTCCTTTTCTCCTTTTTTTCCTTTTCTCCTTTTTTTCCTTTTCTCCTTTTCTTTTTCCTTTTCTTTTTCCTATTCTTTTTCCTTTTCTTTTTCCTTTTTCCTTTTCTTTTTCCTTTTCTTTTTCTTTTTCTTTTTTTCTTTTTCCTTTTCTTTTTCCTTTTCTTTTCCTTTTTCCTTTTTCCTTTTCTTTTTCTTTTTTCTTTTTCCTTTTTTCATTCTTTTTCCTTTTTCCTTTTCTTGTTTCCTTTTTCTTTTTTCTTTTTTCTTTTTCTTTTTTCTTTTTCCTTTTTTCTTTTTCTCTTCACATTCTTTCTACTGTTCCGTTATTTTCCTCTTCTGATCATTAAATAATACCTAGTTCTAAATTCACGCATCATATTTTAATTTAATTAATCAATCGTGATTATCACATACCTCATCGTCCGATACACAGGTTCGAGGATATGCAGCACCCACGGGTGGCGCTGCGATTAGCTGGTCAACGTGTGCAGACTTCACGCCTTTTCATGAAGAAGGGATACTGGTCTATTTCTACACATGGCGGTCTCAACAATATTGTATAGACATCAATGGCTTCCCCTCGATCCTCAAACGAGTTGTTCTTAACAGAAAGGATGGAGAATGACACTGTGGTCTGACAGTGTTTCCCTTTGCAAATGTCAAGTTGCGAATATGCGATGTTATTTGCAGTAACACTTTTGTGCCCTTGTTAAAGAAGATAAAAAAAAAACCCTGGGCATGTAGCAGTGTGCCAGTGTTTTGGACAAATTTGTATCCCAACTGATTGCCATCGAAATAAGTGGAGCGATAGACTTCAACACGAGTGTTTAATAGCTTTTCTCTATGAATAACATCCCACACCAGAGACCATAGTGAATCGTGTTGGCATTGATGGACTTTTCATAGCCACTGTTCATGGCATTGTCTTAAGCCTGCCAAGCCAGCAGGATATCCAATATTTGTTTCAAAGCGAAAATGACAAGCTGGCGCACGGTGTTTCAGCAACGAGTGTGTGTATATTATACCACATAAACTTAATACTACTAATTTGTACAGTGGCGTTCTTTATAACATGAGGGGGGAGGCTATGTACGATGTGTATTTATTGATGAGTATTTACTGATTTGTATTTATTGATGTGTATGTACGACGGTAGAAGAACGACGTAAGCGCCACCATATTTTCATGCAGAAAATAAAGTTAAATGTTTGGAGAGTAATGATACTTCTTTTAAGCCTTTAAATGGGGTTTCATAATCGTATAATGGAAGAACTTTATTAACTATTTAAATACAAAAACAATCTGACGATACCATTCGAACATAAAATACGAATTTACTCAATTATTATAAACCATATAATGGTCAGTGCTGTAAATAATAAAGAATGGAAAAACACTTTATATTGAAGATATTGCTGTATCTATGCTAACTATCTGAAAGGGCTTAAAAAATTAATTTTTTTAGATGTTCGAACAACAATGGCGTTAGTGCTCGTCGATTTGCGAGTCTGAAAAAAAATGAAAACAAATCGAACATAATTAGGTAGAGAATTTAAAGAATTTATCTGTATCTAAACCTAAACGTAGATTCCATGAACAAAGCTTATCTCTTAGAACTGCAAACCTGTGGAACTCTCTTCCGTTTGCCTGCTTTCCAGCTGATTACAATATGGTCGTCTTCAAGTTCAGTATAAACAAGTTCTTGATGAGCCGTTGCCCTTAAGTAATCAAATTTACCAAATTTATACTACTAACGATTACTACACTATTATCCAATTGGCTACTGTACACTTATTTACCCTTATCCTCAAGTAGACTCTGGGCCTTGATAAATGGTGACTCTTATGTAAAAAAAAAATCTATGGTCTTAAGTATCCATATTTCAGCATACGTATATCAAATATTCAAACACTTATTTTCACCTAAATACTTTGAATTCAGCAAATTCAAATGCGACACAGATCAGAATTTCAACTTTTGGTGCTTACGTCATTCTTCCTTCGAAGCGTCATGTTATCGCATCGATATATTCGATCATCTACATATGAATGTCTGTTGATTGTCTAAATGGAGCATCTATAATATAAATCTCACCTGTCTGTTTAAATGTATGAATGTATGTATGTTAAGGCGACGGATTTTCACAAGATCGGTATCATTTTTGAAGCTCAACCCTTCAGACGACAAATATCGAAAAATTGGCCAAAAACATCATTAATTCCGTCACCCTCAACTGGGAAGTTTCCTACAGGGAGGGTCGATTTTTTTCGCGGACATTATTTGCAAGTCATTCAACCCTCACGTTCACAACGTCGCTTAAAAATTTTGCCTGTAAATATTTATTTCGCTTTGATAACATTATTTCTGACATTCTATTTTTACAAATATTAATAACGATAATGATAATAATCCTGGACCAGCACACTTTTTGGTATTGTCCATTCCCAACACTACTACTACTACTACTAATAATAATAATAATAATAGATCATGTTCCCAATATAGGATTTTAAAATTTTGTAGCTGAAAAAAAATTCCTCAGCTGAAAATTTTTCTTTGCCTAATCTTATCAAGTTGGAAATATTTTTTGTCGCTCTTATTCTTTATTCCTTACTCGTTAGATATTATCAAAATGTATTTGTATCTTTTTGTAACCATTGCATGAATGAGATCTTTTTGTTTATGCATGAATACACACTCCTTTGCGTAATGATGAGTTGTGTGATTCTTGAGCCTCTGGAAGGGCATAGGCCATCCACAACAACCCACCAGCGTCCACGGTCCTGCCCAATTCATTCCCCCCCTCCCCAGGAGTAGCAGGTCAGCTTGGCGTCAGCCTCCAGGTCTCTTCTCCGGGTGTCTTTTAGTCTCTGCTGACACTTGTGCTGCCTTCCGTGCTTCATACATTGGTCTTAACGTTCCGTGTAGCAATGGTGGTGATTGTCCTGGTCGATAAGAGGATTTTCGGCATTGAAATATCCTTTCGGCTTTGACCCTAGCACGTCTTGCTTTCTGCAGGTGCAGGACCTTCCTCTCCCAGAACTGGAGCCTCTAGGGTTTTTGTGGATGCTTTTATTGCAAGGAGTTCTTTTTTCGGGGTGAGGGTGCTGGCCCCATGCCAAACCTTCCCAGAAGGTAAGTGGAGTGCTCTTAGTCTGGCCTCTACCAGTCGACCTGTCCAACATGGGTGGCCCTACTAAGAGACAAATCTCTCACTGGCTTAGCTCTTGGGGCCATTGACACATGCAAGCTTTCCAACCAATGCCAAGGTTGCACTCTCTTTGAGAAGGTTGACTAAAACAGGCATATCCAAAAAGAATTACACCAATCAATTCGAACATTTCTGCATGAACACAGCTTTTCCTGATTTCTGCCAAACTATTTTTGTGGGCAATTGCAATTCCTGTTATGATGTAGACACAAGATATCGAGTCCCTGCCTCCTCTCTCATCATTTAGACAGAACATGAGTCCGAAAGGCAGGAATAAACCTAAGACCTCGACTCTGTGACATGTCTATTACTACACATGCCTGCCAAACCAATTTACATTGCTTACGTTTCGGTATTGCCAAGTTCTTAAATAAATTTTGATTTTATTGTAGAGAATCTGTGTGGTATTTTATTTGAAACCTGGCAACCATTTTTTTTTCTTAACTTCAAGACACGTCTGCTATAACTCTTTGATTTATAAAGGAACTTTCATTAATCATAAAAAGAATTTTTATGGGTATATAATTTTATAAAACATTTGAATAACACCCAACGTAGTGGCATTATTAATTGTTGAGGGTTTATTTTTATTTTATTTTTTTCCTATAGGTTAAACATAAACCATTAAAGGAGAAAATTTCCAAAAGAAAACCATAATACACTTCTGAAGTATATTTCTCCTAAGCTCTAATTGTATGTTTAACAAAAATAAATTAGATTGAAAGTGATAAATAAGGGGTGGGACAGAAAATAAAATCCTATTTATGTTTAAACTATAGGAAAAAAAACAAAAAAACAACAAAAACAAAAAAAAAAAAACCCAACAAACCAAAAAAAAAAACAAAAACTAACCCTCAACAATTAATCATGAAATACATTTTGTGGATTCTTCAAGTTTGGTTATTAGTGATGAGATGATTACACTGCATGTTTGGGGATTGAAATCATTGCACTTATTCTGCCAGCAACCCCAGCATTTCTAAAAATATGGTAAAAAAACATGATTTTCCCCTCGAATTTGATATTGTGTTATTTAGTAGCAATACACGTGAAAAAATTGAAAATGCTTAAAATCTCTCAATAATGGCATACATGGTAAGAGCTTAATGACCTAAGAAAGAATCTTTTTACATTTTTTTAAATCTGACCAAAAATTAAGTTATGACTATTTTTGTGCCTTACATGTTGGATATCTTTCCCTCTTTAAGACCATATGCGTTTAGATATATTTTTTACACTACTTTTTCGGTAAAAATATATATCTTTGTTAAAACACAAGATTAAGCAATAAGATTTGCCATCTCATAAGTGTATTTTTCTGCAATGAATTCGAATATGGCACTGGAAATCTGAAATTAATGATTTCCAAGTAATCTGCAGTAAATGCACATAAATATACTACAACACCATAAGTCCCATGTATCCATTAAAAAAAAAGTTAGAGAACGTAAAGTTGATTTTTAATCCATTTTACCTATAAAAGACTGAAATCTTATGAGATGAATATATTGCAAAATTCCTTTGGTATTATTGTAGATTAACACCTTCTGCTAAATCCTCCCACCTGCTTTTCCCAAATATGTGATTCTCTCTTTTTTAGAGAATTACATATGAACACACGAGAAAACGTGGCAGATATATAAACTTAATGTAAGATGATCTTATATTTTAGGGTCATTCTTACGTTTTAGGCCAGTTAACCAATTTGTTTTTCTATGAAAATAGTGTGCATTATTTATTAAAAAGAACAAAACAATTATGTGGTTTTAAGATGGTCTTTGTAGAAGGAGCTTGTCTTTGACTTGTGTTGGGGTAAATTACATTTTAAAAACTTGGCAGAAAGGAAAAAAACAAAAGCAATTATTTTAGAGTGGAGGATTAGTTTCTCATAAGTTTAATGTAAATAATTTGTTTCCAGACATTCTAGCGTTTTAGGGCAGTTTAATTTTTTATGAGAGACAAGTCATGTGCATTTTCTTTTAGGGGGCGTAAGGTTTGTATATTTTTTTTTAACATATGTGGTTTTAAGATATACGATGAGGGGAGAGCTTGCTACTTGGCTTTAAGGTTAGTGATAGTGTTACGAAGGGTTTTTATTTTGAATTGAGTATCATTCGGACTTAGGGTTAGTGATAGGATTAAAGGAGATTTTTTGGAGTGAGACTTGTCACTCAGATTAAAGGTTAATGGTACGACAGGTTCAAGAGAGGTACTTTTAGGAGGTGGGCTTGTCACTTGTACATAGATTTAGTAGTAGTGTGATACATATATGCACATTAACTTTTCAAATTGAAACAAATGTCAGAAGAATTTGCTCTAAGAGGCAATAATGATCAGGAAATGGGGTATTGTTACACATTAAATTTATATACAGAGCGAAACTGATCCACTTCTCTAAATTATTTTTGTTATTTTCTGGGGAGTATTCACACATAATCGCTTAAAAAGTAGATTTTTTTTTTCTTAATTGGCAACTAGAAAGTCATTTATTACTACAATTAAAGTGCAACAGTTAAGTATATTTGAAAATCGATATTTTTTTTTTTTTAAGAATCAATATTATATAAAAGAATCACAAACCGCATTAATTTTAAACAAAAGTTTGTTTTTTTTTGTTTTTTTTTTGTTTGCAAAATAAACCTATAAATGTAGTTTACAAAACTCGTGGATTTCAAACTAAACAACCGACAACTGCTGCTGACTAGTTCATAATTATTAGCAATTCTATTCAACTTGTTTGCTTCCATTGAAAAGTGTTTGATTTTATGGGGGAGAGGCTAATTAAAAATAACTGGCACCAAAAGAGAAATTAACGCAGAACTATCTTTTTAATGCATAAAAATAATAAAAAAATTAATTTACTTAAAAGGTATCTTTGAAGGCTTACAATGCAGCAATATACAGTCGTTATGAGAATATAAATAAATGAATAATAAATAATTCAATCATATTTTAATTTTTTTATTTATTTGCCTGAATGTTTTCCTTTCTTTTTTTTCAACTGTGGATGGTATTTATTCCATAGGTCCTTTCGGGTGTATAACCGATCATCAGTGGAGAAACATATCCATTCTCTAGGCTGTCAATTGTAAAGTGTCTTTGTTTAGATTTTAAATCCAAACAAACGACGCCATACTTCTTATTAGTTTACTTATTGCTTTGGTACAAAAAATATGCAGAAAAAAAATGTTCGATACACGTCGCGTTTGAATCTTATTCTGATGAAAACAAAAATAACAAATGGACCAATTTTTTTCGTCCTATGACAATAAACGTGATTAAAGTTTTTTTCTAATTGTTTTCTGAATTTTCTGACAAAATTCCTCAAAGAGGAGCGTTATCCAGCTTTTAAGCACTGTGAGGTTAAAACGTTTGATACAAAATGGCCGTTTTATATTAACATTTTCATTATTACTTTCCTAAAACCTCTCCAAATATATCATGTATAAATCATGAGAAACGATATTCTTTTATGAAGAAAATTGTGGTATTGTGAAGACTTTGAAGTATTCTTTTTTTTTCTTTAAATATTACTACTTTACCATAACTACCTTGAAATCTGTAATTATCCAAAGCGTTTTATGTTTGATGGGCATTGGTATATCTATATAATTTTATATCATATGACCATATTGAATATAGGGAACAAATTCATCCCAAAAATCATTTTTTATTTTCTTTTGAGAGGATAAAATTGTTTCAGCTTACCACCAAGATATTTATAATGTTCACAAGGTATGATGTATTTATCTTTTCTTGGTAAAGCTATCCTCACTGCTCATGTAAATAAATATAATGATTGGACAGCCATTTAATAGCTCTAGTCCTACGCTATTGAGCTCTGTTATAAAAAATCATATTTGAAGCACACACACACACACACACACACACATACATATGTATTAGATGTATACTCAACATCAGCCAATAATAAGTGTTATGCCTTCATCATTTATTAGTGATGAGTAGATGGTCTTCACTAGATGTGCTAAATAATGATGTCCATTGTAATATTGTTGAACCATTTCATTGAAATGTCCAAGTAGCTTCCCAGGGAAAGTTCTAACTAATCCTATTCACAATAACAGTAATCTTCATCTAGTTTTTCTTATTCAAGATGCTGTGATTTGTCAGGATTTTAGTGTGCGCAACACCAACAATGTCTCACATTTGTTATCCATGCATTCGAGTTTAAAGGCTTGGCTTCAGCTACGTTGTATACATTTGTGTTTTTTTTTTTAAATTTATTTTATTTAATTATTTGTGGACTATTATCCTTAACTTCTGGTTGTTTAACAACATTTCGGCCAGTTATTCCTCTGGTCTTCCTCAGGTGGTTAACCGCGACTGGGTAGAAATGTCGAATCTCCCAACTGCATCCACAGCAATTACTGCCTTCCATAGTTGTTGTTGTTGTCTCACCACCGTTTGGCCAACTAATCCTCTGACCGGCTTTGAGTGGTATTGAAGCCGCTACCTTCAGACAATGCTCACCTGGAATCATAGATATTCCACATCTCTAACCACTGCGTCACAGGCCTCAAAGGCTTTTCTTTTTATACATTCAAACGATATATTCCTCAGTCTACTCTCTAGTCCCCATGATTTCCAAACTCATGAAGTTGCAAGAGGTGGAATGCTGCACATTGCCTAACCAACTGACATTGCCAAGTGTATAAGATATCTTCAATATGAGGGATACTAAGCATAATTGATTGGGTCTTTTACACGGTTCATACAAGCTTGAAAAACCTATGAATTTTGACTTTTGCCTTGAAATGGCCTTATTTTTATTATTACCTTGAAAAATCCTTAATATGTAAAATGTCTCAAAAAGACCTTGAAAATCATATTCTTTATGTCCTGTAAAAACTTATTGAAATATTAAAAAAAAAAAAAAAAAAAAATACTATAAAATTATTTTTTAAGTATTAAAGATACCATTTAAGATATTTTTTTAAATATTGAAAATAAAATCGAAGTACATGGTTTTGAAATTGCATCGTATTATTGTAGATACAAGAGTTACGCCCCTTTATCAGGAAACTACCTGCTTGCTTGCAGACAACATGTGACAAACATGTTGACAACATATGGTGCACTGCCACAAACATGCTTGCAGGCAGTTGAAGATCTAGGCAGTGACTATCAAACACAACCTAGCAACACTGTCAGGTCTTAGGAGTAGTTCGTCTTTTTTTTTGTTTTACTTAGGAGTTACCATTTATCAAGGCCCAAAGATCACTCGAGGATAAGAGTTGCTGAATGTAAGGTGGTAGTTTAGTAATCATTAATGCTGTAGACTAGACTGGGTAAAATTTGATTTTTTTATGGGGATGGCTCAGTAAGAACTTAACATTGGATTTAAAGACTACTATGTTGTATTCAAGCGGGAAACAAGCTAGCGGAACAGTGTTCTGGGAAAGAAGCTTTGTTCATGGAATCTGCGTTTAGATTAAGGCACAGATAGGGAGTGGGGAAAATCGTATGTAGTGGTTGTAGCTAGTCGAGTGGTTTTTTTTTTTTTTTTTTTGTGAAAGTTTGGCAGGGGGGGACCATAGATTGGAGTTCAGTCGAGCACCTGCCATGAAAATAACGATGGAGTAGAGACAGGCTCCCAACGTCTCTTCTATAGGAAAGAGGTTGCTGTAACTATAAAATTAGGATTGGCTAGCCATATCGTTTGACATAGTTAAGAATTGGTCAAAGTGGGCTGTAATAATCAGAGATACCGATTGTTTTATTTTTTTTTCTTCTAATTACGTAATTTACGAAAAATAGGAACCTGGCAACGCCAGGTCACAAGAAACACATGCATACACAAATAAGTGACTATCAGGTTTACAGTGGCGGAACTTATAAAGTCCGATTCTAATTCTTAGAATTCCAAAAATTCTGACTTGGATGACTTATTTTAGTCCCCCCCCTTTTCTTTGCAAAACTCAATCATGTTCTGCAAAATCAAAAATAAAGACAAGTTTTATACTTCAAAACAACCAAACCAAACACTATGAAAAAAAAGTTGAAGATATTTGTAATGGTTGTGTAAAGTAGGCAAATGTGTCCTTTCAGCTCGTGACTAAGCTGTTGATTCTTTAGAGTAGTGCTTTTTAACCGGGATTCTTCGGAACCTTAGGATACCGCCAGTACAGTCCAAGGGTTCCGTGATTTGTAAATTCAAACAAGGAACAGAATGTTAAATTCAATTTTGAAAATCTTTTTTAATAAATGCATATTTTTAAAAATTGTTTAAATATACTAAATTTTACTTAATTAAACTTGTCACATTTGAATAATTAATTTGCCTTGCCACTGGTTTGCTTTTATATATTTTTATCAACGTCATATGAGTATTTTCGCTTCATTTTTTTTTCAATGCTGTTTTTCACATAAGACAACTAAATTATTGCATAGGGCTTCCATGAGCCAGTGGAACGTTTCCATGGGGTTCCACTCCAGCAAAAAGGTTGAAAAGCAAAGCTTTAGAGATTAAAAGATCTAACTTGACTCTTTGGATTCTTACAAATGCAGCTGTGACTTGACTCTGCAATCTTTGTGGCATAGAATTTTATTAATATAGATCAAGGCTTTCTGTAAATAAAGAGGAGTCTGTTTGTGATTTTTTTTTCTCCCCATAAATAAATGTTAGTAGGATTAGAGCAAAAAGAAAAAAAAAAAAAAAGCAAACGGAACGCAAATCTGTTTTGTATTCAGTTTTTTTTTTAAATTTATTTATTTTTGCTTAAACGTTTTAATCTTTTTTCATTCCATAAAGAAAGATGTTTAAATTCTTGTCATTTTTCTGTTGACGCGAATTTCCTTTCCATAAAATTCATTTATATTTTGTCTTTTGCACAGCCGTTTTTTTTTTTTTTGTTCTTGGTGGTTATCATTCCAGAAGAGTGTAATTCCTGTTTCTCCATTCGTCGAAATACCAATGTTAACCAGGATTTTTATTGAAGGGAACAGGAATTATTTATGAGCCATTCAGCATTGTTTCCTTTTCCCCATTTTCCTTACAATTGGATATCCTCTGCATCTACTTGCAATGATCCATCTATGTTTATTGCAATGAGGGCAAGATATGACAAGTTTCGGTTCATTGTGTGTGGGCTGTGAGTACTTTATCCAGACTATATATATATATATATATATATATTTATTTATTTTACCCCAAACATGGCATATTGTTGCTGAGATGTTAGGGGCTACTGTGATTAGGAGCCAAATTTCTAGTGAGCATCCTAAGTGGGGAGTTGTGTAGCAAGATGTTTGTTCATATTACATTTAACTTTCTTCATGTTGATACAGTCAGAAAAGCAGCGAGCTGGGAGAGAATTGTCAAGGCAAACTGTTCCAGGAAAAAACAAAAAAGCTATTTGAATAGAAAGTTTTTCAGTATCTTGTGATCTATGTAACGAAAGGGTGAGATTTTGCTTCTAGTTAGTGGAAGTACGCATAAAACAAGCACATTGAGTCTTTTGCAAGAGTGGGGAAGATGAGTGATTGTTTGCACATTATTTGTTTAGAATATCTATTATTTGTCCACAATGTCCATCATTTGTCCACAATGTCCATCATTTGTCCACAATGTCCATCATTTGTCTACAATGTTCATCATTTGTCTACAATGTTCATCATTTGTCTACAATGTTCATCATTTGTCTACAATGTTCATCATTTGTCTACAATATTTACATAATTATAAGTAAAGCAGTCAACAATAGTCAAGGGCGATTAATAAGAATTCAATTCAATTAAACAAAAGAATCCAATTTTATAAAAAAATTAAGAGAAGAATTCAGTTTTTAACAAAAAAGATTCATCATGAAAACATTGCTGTGTAATCGGTAACCCTAATAATCAATTTCGTCTTCTAAAAATGTTAAAGTTCTGGCCTCACCTCTCAAGTCATAAACCAAACTAGATTTATATGGCAGTTATAATTATTATTCCTTAGAAGTTAATTAATATGATGGTTATAATTATTATTAGAAGTTAATTAATATGGCAGTTATAATTATTATTAGAAGTTAATTAATATGATGGTTATAATTATTATTACTTAAAAATGGCAGTTATAATTATTATTACTTAGAAGTTAATTAATATGGCAGTTATAATTATTATTAGAAGTTAATTAATATGGCAGTTATAATTATTATTACTTAGAAGTTAATTAATATGATGCTTATAATTATTATTACTTAGAAGTTAATTAATTTAACCAATGTTATGTGTAGATTATTCATCTAATATGTTTACTTTTATCGAAATTGTATGCATTTACATATAAAGGTCGTATGTTTCTTGTATTTGTTATCTCAAGAATTGATAAAATTGTCAAGTCCATGGAAAAGTCAACGAAAAGCAACAGCTGATATGTGTTTTTCTTGTGTGATCGTTTTTTTTTATAAAAAAAAGGCCTACATAACTGGTGTCTCTTTAACGTTGTATGTGACGTCTACTTGTTAAAATGTTCTTCTATTATTGTATGTATGTGCGGGTAGTTCTTTAATATCGGTCCGTTTAGCGCGCAGGCAAAGAACATATCTCTCTGTTGTGTCTTCGTCTCTTCTCATTGTTCAAGTTCATCTCCATCTGAAGGAAACCAATAAACAATAGGTTATATATTTCATATAACTTTATTCTTTGGCTTCCCAATCGAAGCTGTAAAACGTCGTAATGTTTGTTATAAATTAGGCTAAAGTCGCGTTTCTGCTAGCTTCTAAACAATCTTTCGTGTTAACTTGTCCGACTTTTCCAGTCTGACTCCAAACTCTAAACCAAACTGCACGTCTCAAAATCTATCACATTACACCATAACTCACGTGACATTAAGATCACGTGATGTCAACACTAAAATCATCGCCATTGTTTACATTCTAACATTCTTGTTTGTTTTAACATTCCTATGATATTCCTGATACATACATAATGTTTATACTAAAAATATCTTTCGTCTTGATACATATTTTCTAGACATCAAAAACATTCGTAATAACAATCGTTAAGATTACTTGACCCCCTCCTCCCCACGCAATGCTCATTCTTAACAATGTTTGTTTCCATAAATATCTTCTCTCCAGATATACAGAAATATATTTATACGTATATTTTTTCGGTGGCGGTAATTTTTAAAAAGTTTTTTATCACTTTTTGGTAAATTCCATTTCTTCTATTTTTAGTTTTGTGAACATTTTTTTTTTTTTTTAATTTTTTTTTTTTTTTAAATTTAAAAAAAAAAAATTTATTTTTTTTATAGTTTCATCGGATATTTTCACTAAATTCTATATATTGATTGGCGTTTTGACGTTTAATTAAAACTTGAAAAAGTTAGGACGCTTGTTGTATTGGATTCAAAAGAAATTTAGCCTAATTTCTAATTCCGCAAAAAAAAAAAAAAAAATTATTATTTTAATATTTTTTTGTTTGTTTGTTTAAAGCCTTATTTTCCATTGCTGGTATGAATAATAAATATTTATTCATGTTAAATTACCAGTAAAACTAATATCTATAGATCATTATGATGAATTTTAGATAAAAATGGCGGAATAAAATAACATAGGGAAATATGAGAAGGGGATGAATAAGAAAAAATGGCACAAGTAAAAATAGAAATAAAATTCTCACAATATTTTTTACGAAAATCTTGCATACAATAAATAAAATGAAAGCATTAAATTTTTTTTTAAGAAGACGCCGAGGGAGAGATTTCGGTGTAATTACGTGTTGTTTTAGTGAGTAAGAAAAAACAAATCGGATCAAATTTATTTGCATAAAATAGCAAAGTGCAATAAGCCGAGTAAAATGTCTCCACTCCACCAATTTTCTAAGCTGGAATAAGTATTTTCAGAAAAAAATTAAATTGGAACAAAATATATACATGCCAATATCTTGAGTGGGATGTGGGGAAAAAAGGCTAGTTTGAATCCTATATCAATTCATGTCAGATTAATTATTATTTTAACTAAATATGCTAGAAAATATTTAATAATAAACTCATAAAAACAAAAACTTATTAGGTTTGGGTAAAAAAAATCAGCTGATAAATTTTTGATTGTAATGCAATACTTGGAAATTGGTGTAAAGATTTGAGTGACGAATTGAGTGTCGAATTGAGTGGCATATGCAAAAATGTTTCTGTTGATTTTCAAGACAACACTAAAAACTAAATAACCATCGGCTTTGCAGTTTGTTATACAATATTTTGAAATTGTTCCACTGGAAGAACATTGGGGCATTTTTTTTTTTTTTTTTTTTTTTTTTTTTGTAAATTAAATATGTGTTTTTATTTATCTACTTGTTTCTTAGAAAATTTCCCTTTTTTTTTTCTTTCGTAATCTTTCCTCCCTCTTCTATCTCTTATCTACTCTCCAATTCTTCCCTTCTTCTTCCTCTTTCTTTATCTACCTTACTCTCTCTCCCTTACTCTCTCTCTCCCTTACTCTCTCTCCCTTACTTTCTCTTCCTCTATCTTCCTCTCTATTTCCTCTTCCTTTTTCTTTCTGTGTCTTCCTTCTTTCTTTCTCTATCTTCTATCCTTCCTTTCTCTATCTTCTATCCTTCCTTTCTCTATCTTCTATCCTTCCTTTCTCTATCTTCCATCCTTCCTTTCTCTATCTTCCATCCTTCCTTTCTCTATCTTCCATCCTTCCTTTCTCTATCTTCCATCCTTCCTTTCTCTATCTTCCATCCTTCCTTTCTCTATCTTCCATCCTTCCTTTCTCTATCTTCCATCCTTCCTTTCTCTATCTTCCATCCTTCCTTTCTCTATCTTCCATCCTTCCTTTCTCTATCTTCCATCCTTCCTTTCTCTATCTTCCATCCTTCCTTTCTCTATCTTCCATCCTTCCTTTCTCTATCTTCCATCCTTCCTTTCTCTATCTTCCATCCTTCCTTTCTCTATCTTCCATCCTTCCTTTCTCTATCTTCCATCCTTCCTTTCTCTATCTTCCATCCTTCCTTTCTCTATCTTCCATCCTTCCTTTCTCTATCTTCCATCCTTCCTTTCTCTATCTTCCATCCTTCCTTTCTCTATCTTCCATCCTTCCTTTCTCTATCTTCCATCCTTCCTTTCTCTATCTTCCATCCTTCCTTTCTCTATCTTCCATCCTTCCTTTCTCTATCTTCCATCCTTCCTTTATCTTCCATCCTTCCTTTATCTATCTTCCTCCCTTCATCTATCTTCCTCCCTTCATCTATCTTCCTCCCTTCATCTATCTTCCTCCCTTCATCTATCTTCCTCCCTTCATCTTCCGTCCTTCCTTCATCTATCTTCCTTCCTTCCTTCATCTATCTTCCTTCCTTCCTTCATCTATCTTCATTCCTTCCTTCATCTATCTTCATTCCTTCCTTCCTTCATCTATCTTCATTCCTTCCTTCCTTCATCTATCTTCCTTCCTTCCTTCCTTCATCTATCTTCCTTCCTTCCTCCCTTCATCTATCTTCCTTCCTTCCTCCCTTCATCTATCTTCCTTCCTTCCTCCCTTCATCTATCTTCCTTCCTTCCTCCCTTCATCTATCTTCCTTCCTTCCTCCCTTCATCTATCTTCCTTCCTTCCTCCCTTCATCTATCTTCCTTCCTTCCTCCCTTCATCTATCTTCCTCCCTTCATCTATCTTCCTCCCTTCATCTATCTTCCTCCCTTCATCTATCTTCCTCCCTTCTTTCCTCCCTTCATCTGTCTTCCTCCCTTCTATCCTTCCTTCATCTGTCTTCCTTCCTTCTTTCTTTCCTTCCTTCCTTCATCTGTCTTCCTTCATCTGTCTTCCTTCCTTCCTTCATCTGTCTTCCTTCCTTCCTTCATCTGTCTTCCTTCATCTGTCTGTCTTCCTTCCTTCATCTGTCTTCCTGCCTTCCTTCCTTCATCTGTCTTCCTGCCTTCCTTCCTTCATCTGTCTTCCTTTCTTCCTTCCTTCATCTGTCTTCCTTTCTTCCTTCCTTCATTTATCTTCCTTCCTTCATTTATCTTCCTTCCTTCATTTATCTTCCTTCCTTCATTTATCTTCCTTCCTTCATTTATCTTCCTTCCTTCATTTATCTTCCTTCCTTCATCTATCTTCCTCCCTTCATCTATCTTCCTCCCTTCATCTGTCTTCCTCCATTCTTTCCTTCCTTCATCTGTCTTCCTCCTTACCTTCATCTGTGTTTCTTCCTTCTTTCCTTCCTTCCTTCCTTCCTTCTTTCCTTCCTTCCTTCATCTGTCTTCCTTCTTTCCTTCCTTCCTTCATCTGTCTTCCTTCTTTCCTTCCTTCCTTCATCTGTCTGCCTTCTTTCCTTCCTTCCTTCATCTGTCTTCCTTCTTTCATTCATCTGACTTCCTTCCTTCCTTCCTTCCTTCATCTGACTTCCTTCCTTCCTTCCTTCATCTGACTTCCTTCCTTCCTTCCTTCATCTGACTTCCTTCCTTCCTTCCTTCATCTGACTTCCTTCCTTCCTTCCTTCATCTGTCTTCCTTCCTTCCTTCCTTCATCTGTCTTCCTTCCTTCCTTCATCTGTCTTCCTTCCTTCCTTCATCTGTCTTCCTTCCTTCCTTCATCTGTCTTCCTTCCTTCCTTCATCTGTCTTCCTTCCTTCCTTCATCTGTCTTCCTTCCTTCCTTCATCTGTCTTCCTTCCTTCCTTCATCTGTCTTCCTTCCTCTCTTCCTTCCTTCCTTCATCTGTCTTCCTTCCTTCCTTCCTTCATCTATCTACTTTCCTTCCATTCTTCATCTGTCTTCCTTCCTTCCTTCCTTCCTTCCTTTCTTCATGTATCTTCCTTCCATCCTTCATCTTTCTTTTCCTTTCATCTTTCTCTTTTCCTTTTCCTCTTTTTCTTGTCCTCTTCCTCTATTACTATTTATTTCTCTCCCTTTTGTCTTTTTACCTCTCTCTTTATCTCCTTTTCCCTCTCTCTATCTCCTTTTCCCTCTCTCTATCTCCTTTTCCCTCTCTCTATCTCCTTTTCCCTCTCTCTATCTCCTTTTCCCTCTCTCTATCTCC